>NW_027315768.1:32759993-33121395 GCF_026437365.1 Eucyclogobius newberryi
AGGACTAAAAGAGGTCTAAACCCGGTCTAAAACCAGGTCTAAACCTAAACAAAACCACAAATACGATGGATAACTGTCAAAAGGAACATTTCAAAGGATAATAGTTCAGTTATTCTGGTAAAAATGTGGTTTTATATTACAGATTTGGTGGTGCAGTACCTATTTTATTCTGAAACATTTTAACATTGATAAAAACGCATGTACATTGTAGTTGTGCATTAGATAAGTTCAAGGAAATGGGTAGAAGTGCAAATGTATGCAGCCCCGCCCCCTTCAGTGCAGTGTTTACATTGGTATGTGGTAATTTAGTCGTTACAAGCAACGATTGCAACTTAGAAATGACAAACGAGTTTAACTGTACAATACTATTTATTTTATTTTGAAAAACCCTCCCGCACCGCGCAAGAACAGTAGCTTTTATTATAGATTAACAGTTCTCTTTCGGAAACAGAAACGTTGATAGCCCAAAGTAATCTTAGGACATGAGTATTAGAGTATGATAATTAATTAAATCAACACATTTCAGCAGATTTGACTTTAAAAAGAGTGGATTGGTGATATGGAGGTCTTTTTTTGGACAGTGACAAGTGGCTTTATTGAGGAGTTTTCACGTTTAAAAAATCATTCTGAAACACGCAAAGAAGAGGTTTTAACACATAAAAATGACACGGGAAATGTGTAAAATGTTGTGTTTTTTGGGTGAACACGTCAAACGGAGATGTTCAGCTCTATCTGGGTGAAATAGAGTAAAATACATCAATAAATAAAAATAAATACGTAAAATAAATCTGCTGTGAGGTTGGCCTTTACAAATAGACATTGGAAATAATTGAGATACTTTAAGTCTGTTACAGCGCAGAAACGCTCATGAGCACAAAGGCGATGAACTCACGAGAACGTGGAGTGTGTTTCCTTGTGCGAAGTCCTGAGCGAACTGCCAGACCTGCTTCATATTTGACATGTCGACGATGTGAACGTGAACATCCTGTGAACAAAGACGGAGCTTCGGTCACACTTTCCGCCCCGCACTTTCCGCCCCGCACTTCCCCGCCTCAGACTTCCCGCCTCACTCTTCCCTCCTCGCACTCCCCTCCTCGCACTCCCCTCCTCGCACTTCCCGCCTCGCACTTCCCGCCTCGCACTTCCGCCTCGCACTCCCCGCCTCACACTTCCCCGCCTCAGACTTCCCGCCTCACTCTTCCCTCCTCGCACTCCCCTCCTCGCACTCCCCTCCTCGCACTCCCCTCCTCGCACTCCCCTCCTCGCACTCCCCTCCTCGCACTCCCCTCCTCGCACTTCCGCCTCGCACTCCCCGCCTCACACTTCCCGCCTCACACTTCCCCGCCTCAGACTTCCCGCCTCACTCTTCCCTCCTCGCACTCCCCTCCTCGCACTCCCCTCCTCGCACTTCCCGCCTCGCACTTCCGCCTCACACTTCCCGCCTCACACTTCCCCGCCTCAGACTTCCGCCTCACTCTTCCCTCCTCGCACTCCCCTCCTCGCACTCCCCTCCTCGCACTCCCCTCCTCGCACTTCCCGCCTCGCACTTCCCGCCTCGCACTTCCCGCCTCGCACTTCCCGCCCCACACTTCCCTCCTAACACTTCCCGCCTCACACTTCCTGCCCCTCACATCTCTCCCCGCACTTCCCGCCTCGCACTTCCTGCCCCTCACATCTCTCCCCGCACTTCCCGCCTCGCACTTCCTGCCCCTCACATCTCTCCCCGCACTTCCCGCCTCGCACTTCCTGCCCCTCACATCTCTCCCCGCACTTCCCGCCTCACACTTCCTTCCTCACCTGATTTTTGCTGTTTTCCACGATCTCGTCTTTGGCGGCGTCGGCTCGCCCTTTGTTTCTGCAGACCATGTGAACAGTGCCACCTGGAGGACAACAGGACAACACATTAAAAGCTGCATTCAGAGTCTCTTAATAACTGTATTTATCCGTCTCCCAATCGCTTCCTTCGGGATTAATAAAGTGATATCTAAACCACAAAAGGAGGACGTAGGTGTTTAAATCTATCTAACCTGTTCCTGGTTTTCACAAATGTTTTGGGACATTTTTAATGTTCATATTTTCCGTCTTAAAAACAGGTTTTTCAGACGACAAAGTGCAACAGGTTTGACCGCCAGTGCCTAGCGCTGCGTACGGCGCTTCACTCCAGGTTTGAGGTTTGAGGTTTGATCTGGTCACAAAGTGCTGCTTTTACAATACAAGGATGGAGAAAAAAAATATTTACACATTTACAAGAATAGAGAATGCTGTTTTCAAGGAACTTTAGAGCACTGATTCTTCCTGTACAATATTCCACTTATTTTTTTTTTAAATGGAAATTGTGCAGAAAAGTTAATATTCCTGCCCAGTGTCAGGACTAAACATGGGGAATGTTTAAATCCAGGCTCAAGACGGTTCTGCTCGGCAGTGATTGAAACGATTTGATCTACTCCCTTCTCTTTTAAACACATTTTATGGTAAATATTTATGTTTTTATTTATTTTATTGTGATTTGATTGCATCTTTTCCTGTTCTGCAAAGCCCGCTGAATTACTTTACACTCTACAAAGTCTTTATTCTGTACAAAACCCGTTTAGACCTCCACAAACTTTCATTTCTATTCTTTATTGTGGACGGATGACTGTAAACACATGTGTGAATGCTCTTGCGTCTCTTATGAGCCGACAGTTTGCTGCGTTGCCCAGTCGGGTCACATCTTTGGCGTCCTCGTTATACCTCTTTTGGCGATCTCCTGCGCCGTGGCTTTCCCGATGCCGCTGTTCGCCCCCGTGATCATGAAGGACCTGCCGCTCAGGTTCACCTCCAGGTCCGACGGGTTGAAGCGCTTCGCCGCCGCCTCGTAGCCGCACCTACAGGGTCCAGAGGTCGCCATGGAGACGAGAGAGGGAGACAAGGTGTCATGACGACGGCGTGTTCATGCGGCTACGGACGAGTTGTGATCGGGTTTTTGTTTTTAATGAACCAGGACTAAACCAGACTTAACAAGGACTAAACCAGGACTAAACCAGGACTAAACCAGGACTAAAAGAGGTCTAAACCAGGCCTAAACCAGAACTAAAAGAGGTCTAAACCAGGACTAAACCAGAACTAAAAGAGGTCTAAACCAGGACTAAACCAGAAATAAAAGATGTCTAAACCAGGACTAAAAACAGACAAATTCAAGACTAAAACCGAACAAACCAGGTCTAAACCCGGACTAATATCAGACTAAACCAGGTCTAAACCCGGACTAATATCAGACTAAACCAGGTCTAAACCAGGACTAATACCAGGCTAAACCAGGACTAAAACCGGGACTAAACCAGGAATAAAACCGGGACTAAACCAGGACTAAACCAGGTCTAAACTAGGTCTAAACCAGGACTAAAAGAGGTCCAAACCAGGACTAATACCAGACAACACCCGGTCTAAAACCAGGACTTAATAGATCAGGCTTTTCTAATCATCAATAATCAGCCAATCCTTGATCTGGTCAGTTAATAAAATGACAAATGCAACAAAGTAAGAATGTGTTTGATAAATGATTCAATAAACCATAACAGTTATAAAACAAATATGTTGTCGCTTTATTGCTCACAAAAATCATGATTCACCCTCCTCTCACGCTTGTTAAAGTTGTGCAAGTAAAACACAGTGGATCTTTGTTCCAGTCGGCATTATTTCAATTAGTAACAAGTTAAGACAGTTATTACAGAGAAATAAAGCCAATATTACAGCTATAGTTAGTGGTTTATGGTGGTCGTCATGTGCAGGACTGTTTCATTATTCACTATAACAGTTATCTTCATTGTTGATTACATGTCACGTTCTAAACTCCTTCTGCTCTTGAACTGTGCGTTGCAACAATGAACATTTTGCAAGTAAAGATTATATTTGTACGTCTAATCTCATAAGCCCAGAGGTAATTCGAGGTCACAGAAAGTTTATTGCCATTTTATGATAGCTTTAAGTGGAGCAAAATCCATAGCACACGCGATCACGTCAAATACAATGCAAATAGCCAATTCAATAACCAAAAGGAGAGGAACAAATAATAATAATAAATGACTAAAACACGTGAATTACATTACACGTCAGGATTCCACACCTACCTCGTGTACTCCTGCATTCCTTTCAAAAACCACACCGCGTTTCTGTAGATCGACATGTTGACGTGAAAGCTGCTTCGACAATCTACACAAAAATGACTTCTGAGTGAATAAAACACCGTATTTTAAGGGCGTAGGAGTGTTTTTGTTTCGTAAGAATGACTTGTTTGCGTTATGTATGGAGTAAAGGGGGCGCGGCTTGGGGATCACGTGTACAGGCATGCGGAAGCGGAAGTTAGCGTTGCAGTGGCTAAAAACAATGCTAACAAAGTGTACGCGACATAAAAAGCATAAATGTGGTTATATTAAAGACTCTTTTACATTTACAGCAACATTAATCAACACTTTAACTAATATTTGAAGACATTTGTACGTGAAAAAACGACACAATTTCGTTGTACTTGATCCCGTTTCGATTGCGTTGACGTTCATTACCGTCAAAAAACTACAAACTATTTTTATTTATTAATTTTACGAAGGTTACGGCATTTTTTGTTCACTTAGATTTACATATGTTGACACCTAAAACAATTTAAACAGTTTTAAGGCTATATTTCGTTTTCCGTGTCAGTTGTCAGGATGGCCGAGTGGTCTAAGGCGCCAGACTCAAGGTTGCTCCTTCCTCTGAACATGGGGATTCTGGTCTCCGAATGGAGGCGTGGGTTCGAATCCCACTTCTGACATAAACTTTTGATCTGAAATGTAAAGTAAATGTACACGACGTGCGGCTCTGGCCATAATCCACTTTTACGTACAAGATAAGATAAGATAAGATATTCCTTTATTGTCCCACATGGGGAAATTACAACTGATGGTATTTATGCTGTGTTTTTGTTGTATTTTTGCTGTATTTATCTGTATTGTTACTGTATTTAAGCTGTGTTTTTTCTGTATTTATGCTGCACTGTTGCTGTATTTTTTCTGTGTTGCTGCTGTATTTATGCTGTATTTTTGCTGTATTTTAGCTGCATTTGTGTTGTATTTTTGCTGTGTTTCTGCTGTATTTTTATCTGTGTTTTTGTTGTATTTTTGTTATATTTATGGTGTGTTTTTGCTGTGTTTTTGCTGTATTTCTGCTGTGTTTTTGCTATTTTTTTTGTTGTATTTTTGCTATTTTTTGTTGTATTTTTGCTGTGTTTTTGCTGTATTTTTTTCTCTGTGATTTTACTGTATTTTTGCGGTGTTTTTCTCCGAATCCCACTTCTGACAATCACTTTTGTGTCTGAAATGTAAAGTAAATGTACACGACGTGCGGCCCTCGCGATAATTCACTTTTATTTCCAATCAACATTATTTGATAAGTTTGATATCTGTGCATTTCTTTGTTCTGCGTGGTTTATACGCAAACTCTCCAGCACTGAACTATCTTTGAGGTTTTGGGTTCATTTTGTTGCACTTTCGTTTGGCATATTTAGTATTATTTCTGCACAATAATTAAAAACAACTGGCATTTTACCAAAGTATGATTTTTAATGCTGTCACTGAGTTCCGTTCAACTCGTGGAGTACTTTGACAAATAAACCTGTTATTGTCAGTTATGTATGTGATATAACACGGACCGATCTCCCTTAAACTCTATACAAAATAATTTCATTTGAGATACTATTCAATCTCACCTCATGACAGACTAACATCATTGTATTTACAAGCAGGCTCCCCGTACCCCAGCTAGGGAAACACTGCTCTATATAGGCTAAATAACTGAGCTGTTTATCTTATCTTATTATCTTATAACTTATTCACTGAAATAATAAAATACCGAATCTAAAATGAAACGGCACAAACTGTAGTGCATGTAATGATCCACTAGATGGCAGTCTAACAAAGTGCCGCTGATCAGACTGTAATTCACAGAATGTGTCGCTAGATGACGCCACACAGTCCATCACAGCAGAAGTGAAGCTCATCGTGTTAAACGCATTAAAACTGGACAATATCAGGTTTAGTTTAGGCAATTTTCAGAACGATCATGAGTTTTTCATGAAGAGCACTGAATATTTGTGCTGTAACGTGGCTCATAATGTACTCGACTGCTGCCAAAACTGTACTTAAGTAAAAGTAAAAAGTACAAACTACCCGAGTACAGTTACTACTTACTTTTTAACATGGTTTTTAGTATAATTTTAGATCAATTGTTGGTTAAAAGTGGATTAATTCAACAGTGTAGCATTAAAATGACTCGTTTTAACTCATATATTCAGAGCAGTCAATTTAATTTTAATTTAGTCAGTTTGTTATGTGAGACAATGATGGAATTTAAATGTGTTGAATGTACAGTTACAGCGGTTACTCAAGTACAAATACAAATCCACCCAAAAAAGTGCAATAACGAGCCAGAACATCTGCTCAACTACAGCGTCTTGAGCGTTTGTAATGAGTTGTTTTCCATCGTTTTCTCCTCTTCCTTTCTCCGTCTCTTCCTCCTTCAGTACGAGGTGTGATTTGGGGTTTTGGGGTGTCAGTAGTGTTCATGCACAGGTCCATTCACCCTTTGGCCTTTGTTGTGACCAACTTGAACCTGACACGTCGAACTTGGGAACGTCTGAATCCCTCTGTAAGAGCATTCACTGTAATGTCGATTGTGTCGCTTTGTTGAAGGTTTTAATCTGGTTCTATGAAGCCTTTTGTCCAAATAAATGTGAAAACCTAGATTCGTTTTGTGTCGACCGTCCCACTTATAGCATTTATTGTAATTTTGCTGTAATTTTGCTGTATTTTTGTTGTATTTTTGCTGTATTTTTACTTTATTTTAGCTGTATTTTTCTGTATTTTTTGTGTGTTTTTGCTGTATTTTTGGTGTATTTTTACTGTATTTTAGCTGGATTTTTGTTGTATGTTTGCTGTATTTTTGCTGTATTTTTACTTTTTTTGGGTGTATTTTTTGTGTGTTTTTTGTGTATTTTGCTGTGTTTTTGCTTTATTTTTGCTGTGTTTTTGCTTAGTCCTGGTTTAGTTTTGGGTTCATGCTTTTAATCAAAGGGTTTGAGTCCTAACGTGCATTTGGTTTGGCCCTCGTTTAGTCCTTGTTTAGTCCTGGTTTAGTCCAGGGTTAGTTCTGGATTTAGTCCAGCTGTTGTCACAGTTTGATGTGGTTTATATGCAAGTGGGAAAGCAGACTAAATCCTACATAAACCCTTTCTTATAGTGCTTGTTTGTTCTTGGTTTAGTCCTGGTCTAGTCCTGGTTTAGTCCTGGTTTAGTCCTGTTTAGTCTTGGTTTAGCCCTGGTTTAGTCCTGGTTTAGTCCTGGTTTAGTCCTGGTTTAGTCCTTGTTTAGTCCTGGTTTAGCCCTGGTTTAGCCCTGGTTTAGTCCTGGTTTAGTCCTGGTTTAGTCCTGGTTTAGTCCTTGTTTAGTCCTGGTTTAGTCCTGGTTTAGTCTTGGTTTAGCCCTGGTTTAGTCCTGGTTTAGCCCTGGTTTAGTCCTGGTTTAGTCCTGGTTTAGTCTTGGTTTAGCCCTGGTTTAGTCCTGGTTTAGCCCTGGTTTAGTCCTGGTTTAGTCCTTGTTTGGTCCTGGTTTAGTCCTGGTTTAGCCCTGGTTTAGTCCTGGTTTAGTCCTTGTTTAGTCCTGGTTTAGTCCTGGTTTAGTCTTGGTTTAGCCCTGGTTTAGTCCTGGTTTAGCCCTGGTTTAGTCCTGGTTTAGTCCTGGTTTAGTCCTGGTTTAGTCTTGGTTTAGCCCTGGTTTAGTCCTGGTTTAGCCCTGGTTTAGTCCTGGTTTAGTCCTTGTTTGGTCCTGGTTTAGCCCTGGTCTAGTCCTGGTTTAGTCCTGGTTTAGTCCTGGTCTAGCCCTGATTTAGTCCTGGTCTAGCCCTGGTCTAGTCCTGGTCTAGCCCTGGTTTAGTCCTGGTTTAGTCCTGGTCTAGTCCTGGTTTAGTCCTGGTTTAGTCCTGGTTTAGTCCTGGTTTAGTCCTGGTTTAGTCTTGGTTTAGCCCTGGTTTAGTCCTGGTTTAGCCCTGGTTTAGTCCTGGTTTAGTCCTTGTTTAGTCCTGGTTTAGTCCTGGTTTAGTCCTGGTCTAGCCCTGATTTAGTCCTGGTTTAGTCTTGGTTTAGTCCTGGTTTAGTCCTGGTTTAGTCCTGGTTTAGTCCTGGTCTAGCTCTGGTTTAGTCCTGGTTTAGTCCTGGTTTAGTCCTGGTTTAGTCTTGGTTTAGTCCTGGTTTAGTCCTGGTTTAGTCCTGGTCTAGCTCTGGTTTAGTCCTGGTTTAGTCTTGGTTTAGCTCTGGTTTAGTCCTGGTTTAGTCCTGCTTTAGTCCTGGTCTAGCCCTGGTTTAGTCCTGGTTTAGTCCTGGTTTAGTCTTGGTTTAGTCCTGGTTTAGTCCTGGTTTAATCCTGGTTTAGTCCTGGTTTAGTCCTGGTTTAGTCCTGGTTTAGTCCTGGTTTAGTCTTGGTTTAGTCCTGGTTTAGTCCTGGTTTAATCCTGGTTTAGTCCTGGTTTAGCCCTGGTCTAGCCCTGGTTTAGTCCTGGTTTAGTCTTGGTTTAGTCCTGGTTTAGTCCTGGTTTAATCCTGGTTTAGTCCTGGTTTAGTCCTGGTCTAGCTCTGGTTTAGTCCTGGTTTAGTCTTGGTTTAGCTCTGGTTTAGTCCTGGTTTAGTCCTGCTTTAGTCCTGGTCTAGCCCTGGTTTAGTCCTGGTTTAGTCCTGGTTTAGTCTTGGTTTAGTCCTGGTTTAGTCCTGGTTTAATCCTGGTTTAGTCCTGGTTTAGTCCTGGTTTAGTCTTGTCATGCTAAACAGGGGATTAACCGCTTCATCACGTTAAAACTGAAGAGTCTAGAAAAGGTGAAAAATGCAGAGTTCTTCACACGGTTCTGTTCAAAACAAGACGTTTTATCAGACTGAGACCAGAACCAGAACCAGACTGAGACTAGAACCAGAACCAGAACCAGACTGAGACCAGAACCAGAACCAGAACCAGAACCAGACTGAGACCAGAACCAGAACCAGACTGAGACCAGAACCAGACTGAGACCAGAACCAGAACCAGACTGAGACCAGAACCAGAACCAGACTGAGACCAGAACCAGACTGAGACCAGAACCAGAACCAGACTGAGACCAGAACTAGACTGAGACCAGAACCAGAACCAGACTGAGACCAGAACCAGACTGAGACCAGAACCAGAACCAGAACCAGACTGAGACCAGAACCAGAACCAGACTGAGACCAGAACCAGAACCAGAACCAGACTGAGACCAGAACCAGAACCAGACTGAGACCAGAACCAGACTGAGACCAGAACCAGAACCAGAACCAGAACCAGAACCAGACTGAGACCAGAACCAGAACCAGACTGAGACCAGAACCAGACTGAGACCAGAACCAGAACCAGAACCAGACTGAGACCAGAACCAGACTGAGACCAGAACCAGACTGAGACCAGAACCAGAACCAGACTGAGACCAGAACCAGACTGAGACCAGAACCAGAACCAGACTGAGACCAGAACCAGAACCAGACTGAGACCAGAACCAGACTGAGACCAGAACCAGAACCAGAACCAGACTGAGACCAGAACCAGAACCAGACTGAGACCAGAACCAGAACCAGAACCAGACTGAGACCAGAACCAGAACCAGAACCAGACTGAGACCAGAACCAGACTGAGACCAGAACCAGACTGAGACCAGAACCAGAACCAGACTGAGACCAGAACCAGACTGAGACCAGAACCAGAACCAGAACCAGACTGAGACCAGAACCAGAACCAGACTGAGACCAGAACCAGAACCAGAACCAGACTGAGACCAGAACCAGAACCAGACTGAGACCAGAACCAGACTGAGACCAGAACCAGACTGAGACCAGAACCAGAACCAGACTGAGACCAGAACCAGACTGAGACCAGAACCAGAACCAGAACCAGACTGAGACCAGAACCAGACTGAGACCAGAACCAGACTGAGACCAGAACCAGACTGAGACCAGACTAAGTCCGGGCCGAGAACTGGACTGACCGTTTTTCTGACCGTTCAAAGCACAAAAAACATCTTGAACCACGACTTCCACTTGAATAATTTGACGTTTGCAGTTTTATTCAGTCACAGAGAGTTCACTGGCAGATGTTGTTGTTGTTGTTGTTGTTGTTGTTGTTCTGGACTCTCTCCAGCTCTGGCTCGTTGCTGCCTCATTATGACATTAGACACTGAAGAGGTTTGTGCTCCAGGGGCCAAACATGGGCCAAACAGGGGCCAAACATGGGCCAAACAGGGGCCAAACATGGGCCAAACAGGGGCCAAACATGGGCCAAACAGGGGCCAAACATGGGCCAAACAGGGGCCAAACATGGGCCAAACAGGGGCCAAACATGGGCCAAACAGGGGCCAAACATGGGCCAAACAGGGGCCAAACACTCACTCGCTGATGTCACACGTTTATACCGACCCTGAGGTTTTTAACTTTTTATGTCATAAATATTCAGGTTTTAGATCATTTAAATCTGAGGAAAAGGAGAGCTGGACTTATAGTGTTTATTGTGTTGTTTCTGTGCATTTTAATACAAAACTTCTTCATATCAACATTGCCGTAACAACACATTTCATCAACACATATTGATGAAATGTGATCATGATGGTTTCCTCGTGCGTCTCCCGCTCCACACAAATATCACGTGTTGTGCCATTACTTTTTAAAAATATTTGTATTTTTCTAAACCCCATTTTTGAAAAAAAGTTAAATTTAAAACAACAAAAACAAACAGGGCAAGACCAGAGAGTTCAAAATAAGTGCGTATTTAAAATGAAGAAAAGAAGGCAGAAAATTAAGTCATAAAAAAAAATACAAAATACTCCAAATGAGTCTAAACGTGATTTTAATCTTTTCATTTTTAATTTTCCATAATGTCAGTCACGATGTTGGTCCAGTCCATTTTTTCTGTAGTGGCCGTTTCCCGCTGCCATATGTTCTAAAGAGATCCTGTATCCATGGAAACGAGCGGGAGCAGGCCAAGTACGAGTCAGGTCTGTGGAGATGCAAGCCCCGCTCACAGGACGAGGATTTCTCTACTTTTAGTGCCGTAAAACTGTCCAATACAAAAAACAACAACATGTTCTTATTTTAAAAATGTTTGTTTATATTTTGTCTGAAAATGGCGCACTTTTCCTTTAAGTTATTTAGACAATTTATAAGAAATCAAGAAGTGAGACAATCAAATATGTTCTGCTCTTAAACTAAATCAATGCAAACGCTATTATTATATATATATTATTATTATTATTGTATTATATATATTATTATTACAGAGAATTTTGATTTACTGTAAGAAAAGGCATAAAAACGTGAAATAAAACATCACGTCCTGATCATCTTGAGTGAAAAATGGATCTGAACTGAATAAATCTGGAAAAATCCATCCATCCATCTTCTGCCGCTTTATCCGGGGCCGGGTCGCGGGGGCAGCAGTCTGAGCAGGGACTCCCAGACTTCCTCCTCCCCAGACACTTCCTCTAACTCCTCCGGGGGGATCCCGAGGCGTTCCCAGGCCAGCCGAGGGACATAGTCTCTCCAGCGTGTCCTGGGTCTTCCCCGGGGCCTCTTCCCGGTGGGACATGCCTGAAACACCTCCCCAGGCGCCCAGGAGGCATCCGGAACAGATGCCCGAGCCACCTCAGCTGGAGGAGCAGCGGCTCTACTCCGAGCTCCCCCCGTGTGGCCGAGCTCCTCACCTTATCTCTAAGGGAGCGCCCAGCCACCCGGCGGAGGAAACTCATTTCGACCGCTTGTATCCGCGATCTTGTTCTTTCGGTCACTACCCAAAGCTCATGACCATAGGTGAGGGTAGGAACGTAGACCGACCGGTAAATCGAGAGCTTTGCCTTTCGACTCAGCTCTCTCTTTACCACAACGGTCCGATGCAGCGACTGCATCACTGCAGCCGCTGCACCGATCCGCCTGTCGATCTCACGCTCCATCCTTCCCTCACTCGTGAACAAGACCCCGAGATACTTGAACTCCTCCACTTGGGGCAAGGACACCCCACCCACCTGGAGAGGGCAAGCCACCTTTTTCCGGTCGAGAACCATGGCCTCGGATTTGGAGGTGCTGATTCTCATCCCAGCCGCTTCACACTCGGCTGCAAACCGTCCCAGTGCATGTTGCAGGTCCGGGTTTGATGGAGCCATCAGGACAACATCGTCTGCAAACAGCAGAGATGAGATCCTGTGGTCCCCAAACCGGACCCCCTCCGACCCCTGACTGCGCCTAGAAATTCTGTCCATAAAAATTATGAACAGAACCGGTGACAAAGGGCAGCCCTGGCGGAGTCCAACATGCACTGGGAACAGGTCTGACTTACTGCCGGCAATGCGAACACAGCTCCTGCTCCGGTCATACAGGGACCGGACAGCCCTGAGCAAAGGGCCCCGGACCCCGTACTCCCGGAGCACCCCCCAAAGGACACCCCGAGGGACACGGTCGAAAGCCTTCTCCAGATCCACAAAGCACATGTGGACTGGTTGGGCAAACTCCCATGAACCCTGGAGCACCCGATGGAGGGTATAGAGCTGGTCCAGTGTTCCACGACCGGGACGAAAACCACTCTGCTCCTCCTGAATCCCAGGTTCGACTATCGGTCGGATCTGGAAAAATAAATAAAATAAATAAATAAAATAAATAAAATAAATAAAATAAATAAAATAAATAAAATAAATAAAATAAATAAAATAAATAAAATAAATAAAATAAATAAACCAATACAAATTAATAAAATAAATTGTGTAAATAAAATAAATAAAATAAATAAAATAAATAAAATAAATAAAATAAATAAAATAAATAAAATAAATAAAATAAATTGAGTAAATAAAATAAATTGAGTAAATAAAATAAATTGAGTAAATAAAATAAATAAAATAAATAAATAAATAAATAAATAAATAAAATAAATAAAATAAATAAAATAAATAAAATAAATAAAATAAATAAAATAAATAAAGTCTGGTATAAGTGTAACTTGTTTCGTTGACAACCAAGTTACAACAAAACAACCATATCCTCCTGAAATAACTGGATCTAAAGCGTAACGTTGGACGCTCCAAGTCCTGGCACCGCCAAGTTTGATGTTCTGCTAATGTGACAGCGCAAATGTGGCTAACGGCTGCACAAAAGCGGCTCGGGCACCACACCGGGCCGCACTTTGCTCTTTTACAGGCCACGTCAACGCATCAATTAGCGTAAAAACTCCAAATCCGCACCGCGACGTCGCCATTAATGCTAACACGGTCGATATCCTCCCCGCCCCCTCCCCCCGCCACAAAAACGGCGCAGAAACACACATTCTAACAAAGTAACCGTCCGCAGTGTGAGAGCGATTAGCCTCTGACCGAGCTTAGCTACCGCCGCGGCTAATTAGCGGCCTAATTTGTTTTGATTGGGGCGCGGGGGGGGGGGAGCGCGGATGCTCTGAGCGACGTTGAAAAGCTGTGGAGGTGTGAGGTAAAATAATAGCCACAAATGGGGTGGTCCCGCGTGATGGACAGGGCAGCGCCAAAACACATTCAGGCCCGGGCTGAATGCTACGGGTGCTAAACAGGCACATGCTAATTGCCGCGGCCATTTAACGTGTCAGACACCACAATCGCCAATGTTGTTTCTTTATTTGCGACATGGGGGCTAAACGCTCGGGACCCGCCCACTTTTTTGACTGAGAGGCCGTTGCTCTTGAATTAAGGTCCATATTGTGGCGGCGGAAAAAACACGTGCGGGACAAAGATGCGGGTTCTGGACGAGTCTGGTTTTTGGGGGGAATAAAGCGAGAGACTGGGACATATGGGTCACACGCAGGGCGACGCATTTAAACGTATCTTTGAATCCAAACGCAGCATTGAGGGATTAGCAACGGCGGCGGCTAATGATTATTTTAGTGGTCGACTCAGTTTTTTCCGTATTTTTTTGTGCTTTAGTCAAATTATTCTCGATTTTTAACACTTTATTAACAGAATTAAGGTTGAAATGTGGCATTGAAGGATTTTAAATGGTTTATACAAAGAATAAAGTGTATTATTGATGAAAATGACAAATTGTTTAGCCGTGTTTTTGACATTCTGATTTAATAATGCCACTGTCTTTGTTATAAAGTCGTCTGTTCGTACTGTATGTGTTTCAGAGTCTGTATAACAATAATAATCATCAAAATATGACTATGGGGGGGGGGGGGAGCTGAGCTTTTGTCTTGGGGCTAATTTGGCCTGAGCTAATTGGGTGCTTGAGACGGGACGAGGTATTTGGAGCGGCTGTCAGGACTCGAGTGGCGTAGAAGGCGCGGGAAGTCAAAGGGAAACGTGCGAATGTGGCATCAAAGCGGGACTAACACGGGCCCTTGTGTTCGCCGCTCTGGCCCCGGTGGAACTCAAGGCGGTCGGTATTCAGAAGAGCGACAATCGAAAGTGGGAAACGGCCTCTAGCGCAGGAGGCGAGCAGATTGTCCAGATTACACCCGGAGCCACGCCCAAAAAAACATAATACACGTGTTAAAAAGTGTCTTCGATCGACGCTCTGGTTGTCCTAAAGTCAACCACATGTCCCAGTCTTTACTGTCGTCTCAAAGTGGTGGAAAAATGGGACAAATCGTTGGTTTTGGATCCATCTGCGGGACGTGGGACACAGGGCTCCAACCTGGGACCGTCCTGGGTCACTCTTCTCTCTCTCTTCTCCTCTTCTTCACTCTCTCTCCTCCTCTTCCTCACTCTCTCTCCTCCTCTTCCTCCCTCTCTCCTCCTCCTCCTCCTCACTCTCTCTCCTCCTCTTCTTCACTCTCTCTCCTCCTCTTCCTCCCTCTCTCTCCTCCTCTTCTTCCCTCTCTCGCCTCCTCTTCCTCCCTTTCTCCTCCTCTTCTTCACTCTCTCTCCTCCTCTTCCTCCCTCTCTCCTCCTCTTCCTCCCTCTCTCTCCTCCTCTTCCTCCCTCTCTCGCCTCCTCTTCCTCCCTCTCTCCTCCTCTTCCTCACTCTCTCTCCTCCTCTTCTTCCCTCTCTCTCCTCCTCTTCTTCCCTCTCTCTCTTCATCTTCCTCCCTCTCTCTCCTCCTCTTCCTCACTCTCTCTCCTTCACTTCCTCCCTCTCTCCTCCTCTTCTTCCCTCTCTCTCTTCATCTTCCTCCCTCTCTCTCCTCCTCTTCCTCACTCTCTCTCCTTCACTTCCTCCCTTTCTCCTCCTCTTCTTCACTCTCTCTCCTCCTCTTCCTCCCTCTCTCCTCCTCTTCCTCCCTCTCTCTCCTCCTCTTCCTCCCTCTCTCGCCTCCTCTTCCTCCCTCTCTCCTCCTCTTCCTCACTCTCTCTCCTCCTCTTCTTCCCTCTCTCTCCTCCTCTTCTTCCCTCTCTCGCCTCCTCTTCCTCCCTCTCTCTCCTCTTCTTCCTCACTCTCTCTCCTCCTCTTCCTCCCTCTCTCCTCCTCTTCCTCCCTCTCTCTCCTCCTCTTCTTCCTCCCTCTCTCTCCTCCTCTTCCTCCCTCTCTCGCCTCCTCTTCCTCCCTCTGTCCTCTTCTTCCTCCCTCTCTCCTCCTCTTCCTCCCTCTCTCTCCTCCTCTTCTTCCCTCTCTCTCTTCATCTTCCTCCCTCTCTCTCCTCCTCTTCCTCACTCTCTCTCCTTCACTTCCTCCCTCTCTCCTCCTCTTCTTCCCTCTCTCTCTTCATCTTCCTCCCTCTCTCTCCTCCTCTTCCTCACTCTCTCTCCTTCACTTCCTCCCTTTCTCCTCCTCTTCTTCACTCTCTCTCCTCCTCTTCCTCCCTCTCTCCTCCTCTTCCTCCCTCTCTCTCCTCCTCTTCCTCCCTCTCTCGCCTCCTCTTCCTCCCTCTCTCCTCCTCTTCCTCACTCTCTCTCCTCCTCTTCTTCCCTCTCTCTCCTCCTCTTCTTCCCTCTCTCGCCTCCTCTTCCTCCCTCTCTCTCCTCTTCTTCCTCACTCTCTCTCCTCCTCTTCCTCCCTCTCTCCTCCTCTTCCTCCCTCTCTCTCCTCCTCTTCTTCCTCCCTCTCTCTCCTCCTCTTCCTCCCTCTCTCGCCTCCTCTTCCTCCCTCTCTCCTCTTCTTCCTCCCTCTCTCCTCCTCTTCCTCCCTCTCTCTCCTCCTCTTCTTCCCTCTCTCTCTTCATCTTCCTCCCTCTCTCTCCTCCTCTTCCTCACTCTCTCTCCTTCACTTCCTCCCTCTCTCCTCCTCTTCTTCCCTCTCTCTCTTCATCTTCCTCCCTCTCTCTCCTCCTCTTCCTCACTCTCTCTCCTTCACTTCCTCCCTTTCTCCTCCTCTTCTTCACTCTCTCTCCTCCTCTTCCTCCCTCTCTCCTCCTCTTCCTCCCTCTCTCTCCTCCTCTTCCTCCCTCTCTCGCCTCCTCTTCCTCCCTCTCTCCTCCTCTTCCTCACTCTCTCTCCTCCTCTTCCTCCCTCTCTCTCCTCCTCTTCTTCCCTCTCTCGCCTCCTCTTCCTCCCTCTCTCTCCTCTTCTTCCTCACTCTCTCTCCTCCTCTTCCTCCCTCTCTCCTCCTCTTCCTCCCTCTCTCTCCTCCTCTTCTTCCTCCCTCTCTCTCCTCCTCTTCCTCCCTCTCTCGCCTCCTCTTCCTCCCTCTCTCCTCTTCTTCCTCCCTCTCTCTCCTCCTCTTCCTCCCTCTCTCGCCTCCTCTTCCTCCCTCTCTCCTCTTCTTCCTCCCTCTCTCCTCCTCTTCCTCCCTCTCTCTCCTCCTCTTCTTCCCTCTCTCTCTTCATCTTCCTCCCTCTCTCTCCTCCTCTTCCTCACTCTCTCTCCTTCACTTCCTCCCTCTCTCCTCCTCTTCTTCCCTCTCTCTCCTCCTCTTCCTCACTCTCTCTCCTTCTCTCTGTCCCTCTCACTCTCTTCCTCCTTTCTGCCCTCTCTCTCTCCTCTCTCCCTCTCCCTCTCCCTCCCTCCCTCCCTCCCTCTCTCCCTCCCTCCCTCCCTCCCTCCCTTTCTCCCCCTCTCTCTCCCCTTTCTCCTCCCTCCCTCTCTCTCCACCCTCTCTCCCCCTCTCTCTCCTCATCTTCCTCCCCCCTTCTCCCCCCTCTCTTCTCACTCCCTCCCCCCTTCTCACTCTCTCTCCTCTCTCCCCCTCTCTCCCTTCTCCTCCCTCTCTCTCCACCCTCTCTCCCCCTCTCTCTCCTCATCTTCCTCCCCCCTTCTCCCCCCTCTCTTCTCACTCCCTCCCCCCTTCTCACTCTCTCTCCTCTCTCCCCCTCTCTCCCTTCTCCTCCCTCTCTCTCCCCCCTCTCTGCATTAGTATGGAAATGAGCCAGGGTCTGACAGGTGGCCGGTCGACAGCTCAATTAAAGCACTCATTAAGCGGCCGAGTTAACGAAGTGAGGGAGCAGAGTGTGCACACAGCGGTGAATGGAGAGAGTGTCCGCGGCGCTGACAGAGTGGCTGCTGGGTAAATGAGTCGGATGGACACTTCTAATAAGCAGAAAAGAGACTGAGACGAGTCAATCAAACGTGTCCTTAAAGAGTCACCTGCAAATAACACGATAATGAGCTGAGAAAGTCGAGTTTCAATGACTTTTGACATCTATAGGCTCAAAACAGATTTATTCAGACTTTTCTTAACACTCAGCAAAACAGTGACACTTTTTTGTACAGTTTGTTTTATTGTTTGATGAATGTAATGATTTATGCTTTTGTATTGCCTTGAGTTCCATTGGAAACATCTGATTGACTGAATTGTCAGATGGATGGTTTATGGAAATGATTTACAAGTTTTGTGTATTAGAGCCTTTAGAATTTATTTATTGTGTTTATTTTATCTTATATTTATTTTATTTATTTTATTTATTTTATTTATTTTATTTATTTTATTTATTTTATTTATTTTATTTTATTTTTATTTAATGTTTTCTTTATCTTATTTTCTTTCTTTTCTTTTCTTTCTTTTCTTTATTTTATTTATTTCATTATTTTATTTTTTGTTTATTTTATGTTTTCTTTATCTTATTTTCCTTCTTTATTTTATTTATTTTCTTTATTTTCTTTATTTTATCTTATTTTCTTTCTTTATTAATTTTTTTATTTATTTTCTTTCTTTATTTGTTTTCTTTTTTCTTTCTTTTCTTTTATTATTTCTTTATCTTATTTTATCTTATTCATTGTATTTATTTTATTTGTTTTATTTGTTTTATTTATTTTATGTATTAATTTTATTTGTTAATTTAATGAATGTGATTAATTGATTCATTTTATTGATTTTTATCAATTTCATTAATTTAATTTTATTAATTTTATTAATTTTATTAATTTTATTTAATTATTTTATTTATTGTATTTATTTCCTTTTTTCTTTCTTTTCTTTTCTAATTAATTTGATTAATTTAATTAATTTAATTAATTTAATTAATTTAATTAATTTAACTAATTTAATTTACACTGAAAAGAACATGCAAACTCCCAGAATTGGAAAATTATAAATACAAATAAAACTTATTACATCTTTTGTTTTGAACTGTCCTCTGAGCGCCTCCTGCTGGTGGTTTAAGTGAACTGTCCTCTGAGCGCCTCCTGCTGGTGGTTTAAGTGAACTGTCCTCTGAGCGCCTCCTGCTGGTGGTTTAAGTGAACTGTCCTCTGAGCGCCTCCTGCTGGTGGTTTAAGTGAACTGTCCTCTGAGCGCCTCCTGCTGGTGGTTTAAGTGAACTGTCCTCTGAGCGCCTCCTGCTGGTGGTTTAAGTGAACTGTCCTCTGAGCGCCTCCTGCTGGTGGTAATGAGAAAAAATGGCGACAGGAAAAAAATAATTTAACGCTAAAAAGTGATTTTCAGTAAATCAGTGCTTTGTTGTTGTTGGTCACATGAAGTCTGATTACAACAGAAGTCTAATTACAACAGAAGTCTAATTACAACAGAAGTCTAATTACAACAGAAGTCTGATTACAACAGAAGTCTGATTACAACAGAAGTATAATTACAACAGAAGTCTGATTACAACAGAAGTCTAATTACAACAGAAGTCTAATTACAACAGAAGTCTGATTACAACAGAAGTCTGATTACAACAGAAGTATAATTACAACAGAAGTCTGATTACAACAGAAGTCTGATTACAACAGAAGTTTAATTACAACAGAATTCTGATTACAACAGAAGTCTGATTACAACAGAAGTCTAATTACAACAGAAGTCTGATTACAACAGAAGTCTGATTACAACAGAAGTCTAATTACAACAGAAGTCTGATTAAAACAGAAGTCTAATTACAACAGAAGTCTGATTACAACATAAGTCTAATTACAACAGAAGTCTGATTAAAACAGAAGTCTAATTACAACAGAAGTCTGATTACAACAGAATTCTAATTACAACAGAAGTCTGATTACAACAGAAGTTCCATAACAACAGAAGTCTGATTACAACAGAAGTCTGATTACAACAGAAGTCTAATTACAACAGAATTCTAATTACAACAGAAGTCTGATTACAACCGAAGTTCCATAACAACGGAAGTCTGATTACAACAGAAGTCTGATTACAACAGAAGTTCCATAACAACAGAAGTCTGATTACAACAGAAGTCTAATTACAACAGAAGTCTGATTACAACAGAAGTTCCATAACAACAGAAGTCTGATTACAACAGAAGTCTAATTACAACAGAAGTCTGATTACAAAAGAAGTCTGATTACAACAGAAGTCTTATTACAACAGAATTCTAATTACAACAGAAGTCTGATTACAACAGAAGACTGATTACAACAGAAGTCTGATTACAACAGAAGTCTAATTACAACAGAAGTCTGATTACAACAGAAGTCTAATTACAACAGAAGTCGAATTACAACAGAAGTCTAATTACAACAGAAGTCTGATTACAACAGAAGTCTAATTACAACAGAAGTCTGATTACAACAGAAGTCTGATTACAACAGAAGTCTAATTACAACAGAAGTCTGATTACAACAGAAGTTTAATTACAACAGAAGTCTGATTACAACAGAAGTCTGATTACAACAGAAGTCTGATTACAACAGAAGTCTAATTACAACAGAAGTCTGATTACAACAGAAGTGTAATTACAACAGAAGTCTGATTAAAACAGAAGTCTAATTACAACAGAAGTCTGATTACAACAGAAGTCTAATTACAACAGAAGTCTGATTACAACAGAAATCTAATTACAACAGAAGTCTGATTACAACAGAAGTTCCACAACTACAGAAGTCTGATTACAACAGAAGTCTAATTACAACAGAAGTCTGATTACAACAGAAGTCTGATTACAACAGAAGTCTAATTACAACAGAATTCTAATTACAACAGAAGTCTGATTACAACCGAAGTTCCATAACAACAGAAGTCTGATTACAACAGAAGTCTGATTACAACAGAAGTTCCATAACAACAGAAGTCTGATTACAACAGAAGTCTGATTACAACAGAAGTCTAATTACAACAGAAGTCTGATTACAACAGAAGTTCCATAACAACAGAAGTCTGATTACAACAGAAGTTCTGATTACAACAGAAGTTCTGATTACAACAGAAGTCTGATTACAACAGAAGTCTAATTACAACAGAAGTCTGATTACAACAGAAGTTCCATAACAACAGATGTCCGATTACAACAGAAGTTCTGATCCGCGGCAAAAAGAGGCAAAAGTGGGCGTGGCGGGATACGGTGAAAAGACCCCAGAGTTAGCCTCAGAGTTAGCGTTAGCCTCAGAGTTTGCCTCAGAGTTAGCATTAGCCTCAGAGTTTGCCTCAGAGTTAGCATTAGCCTCAGAGTTAGTCTCAGAGTTAGCGTTAGCCTCAGAGTTAGTCTCAGAGTTAGCGTTAGCCTCAGAGTTAGTGTTAGCCTCAGAGTTAGCGTTAGCCTCAGAGTTTGCCTCAGAGTTAGTTTTGCCTCAGAGTTAGTCTCAGAGTTAGCGTTAGCCTCAGAGTTTGCCTCAGAGTTAGTTTTGCCTCAGAGTTAGTCTCAGAGTTAGCGTTAGCCTCAGAGTTTGCCTCAGAGTTAGTTTTGCCTCAGAGTTAGTCTCAGAGTTAGCGTTAGCCTCAGAGTTTGCCGCAGCATTCGCATTAGCCACAAAACATCACAAACTATGCCACGTGTGAGTAACACCAGAACTTTGTTAAACATTATTCACACTTGTAAAAGTTTTGTGTAGATCGTCAGTATTAGTGATTAGAGCAGATAGCATACACGCTAACGATCTCGTAATAAAGATCTCTTAAATGTAATGGAAATTTGAAAAATGAAATTTCCCCATGTGCGGACAATAAAGGAATATCTTATCTTATCTTAAATGGACAATAACGCACCAAAAACCCTGTGAGTCACAACAGTTGAACAGGAAAATGTACCTTTTGTGTTGTAACGTGTGAACTTTAGAAACTACAGGTCGAAGCGAGACATTGACAGATCATTATTATTATTACTTGTCGGCAAATGTGAAAGATTAAAAACGCTCCAACCACACGTCTGCGCCGTCTACAAACGACTGAATGAACACGATTTATCATCACTCAGCAGCAAATCAGAAAGGTTTCTCACGTGCCGCTCACTTACAATACATCGTGTAGGTTCAGTCGCTCCGAGAAGCATCCATAAGCCGAGAGACAGATCTACGAGTCGGCCGTTTCCCGCTCGTCCTCCGTCTTCCCCTGTGACCCGAGGCCAACCCTGGCGTGACCCCTGCGTCGCTCTCAGGCCTCTGCGTGACCTCATCCATCAGCGCTCCGGTCCGCGGCTCCGGGCTTTTGTCTCCGGCGCACACTCTCCCGCTCTCCTCCTCCTCCTCCTCTTCCTCTCCTCCTCTTCTTCTTCTTTTTCTCGGACCATCTCGAGTTTAACAAATCGGCGACACTCCTGAGCTGGACATGCATCACGCGGCTTTGTTTGGCCGGAGAGCGCTGGAGAGGCCTGGGCAAACACGGGCACAAAAGTGGACAAGGCAGATGTCGTGGCGGTGGTTTTTCAGGTCGTAAAAGGAGTCGTTCGCTCAGACGCAGCGGCAGCCGGTGTTTCTGCAGCGATTCCACGGTCAAATCACAATGCGGTGTCGAGATCTGCCATTCGCCGTCCGACCGCAGGCGCCGATGTGTGGAAAAGTCTCTCTCGAATGTACTCGTGACGTGCAAAACTAAATCTGTAACGTCATGTTTTTTGAAAGAAGTATCCAAACGTCGAACCTTCTCATTATTTGTCTGGGATCGGTTCTTTTAACTGACAATAATCCAGTTTTTGGGGTTGAATAAACCCCATAATCAACCCCATGAAAATGAATCACTTTTGTTTGTTTGTTTGTGCTGACAGAGATGTTGAACTTTGTGCCAGTTTTTGTTTTATGTGTATTACAGAGATATGAACCATAAACCAGGTAAAATTCTACCATCTAAAGTCTTCTAGTGGGAGGTCTTTAGTTGTTATTCATCCATGAACAATTCTGCATTAACTGGTTGAAATAACAGGTTTCCATCTCATTTATAGATCTGTAACGTGCAATTCCCATTTTATTTATTATATTATTTTATATAATATTTTATATAATTTTGTATTTATTTTATTTATTTTATTTATTTTATTTATTTTATTTATTTTATTTATTTTATTTATTTTATTTATTTTACTTTATTTATCTATTTTATCTATTTTTCAAAATTTTAAAACACACAAACAAAAACAAAAAACTACAACATCACATGAAACAGTGAATTCAACTGGATAAACTGTATAAAACAGAACAAATTGGACTGTACCATCTGGACAATAGATAGATTGTGCATTTGTGAAACTTGTGTAAAACTTTTAATAGTTGGTGATAAATGAACTTTTCAGCTTAAAATATAACGTCTACTTTACTGTTCCAGAAGAACCATCGTTGTTGAGCCATCGTTTCACCCGAGGATGTCAAGAGACTTTACGGCTGCAAAAGTTTGAAAAGTCCGTTAGTTCTTTATTAAACACAGATTTGAAGTGAAATCCTTCAGTTTAGAATCAACACAATTTCTCATTCACTTTCTTGTTTCCAAACCAACGAAAATCTGTCCAGAGCTCACGAAACGATCAAATCAACGGCTCCAAATGCACGTGATTCTTCCATATTTATGTCTTCTCACAATTTCCACTCGTCCTGCCTTTAAAATCACCAAATCACACACATTTATCACAAACCGACTGAGCGAAGACGTCTTAATCCGCCTCACGCTGAGTCGACGGAGGATTTGTCTAAAAGATTGGAGTCAGACGGCGTTTCTCGTCCTTCAAAGGCTCTTTTTGTTCCACTTGTAAAGCGAGGATTCGTCTGGAAGAATTCCACAAACTTGATCTTTATAGTATTTAAATTTGGATAAGTTTAGATAAATATACTGTTGTATCAATCAAAAGACACATATCGTACGAAATTGCGCTTTTAACCGTTTTATAACATTGCACTTTCATCAAAAAGAGTTGTATTTAGTTAAATTATCGCTTGTTTGATGGATTCTTCGTTACTCCGAGCCTCAGAAAAGACCCCGTTTCAAGTTTCCCAGCTCAGTTAGAGATCTGGAGGTTTTCAAGTCCGTAAATCATCTCCCGACACATTTATTACAAGCGCACGTTTACTGTAGCATGTCGGTGGCAAGCTAGCTTCCTCCTCCACCATGGTAATTCCCTCTGCTGCCAGTAGATGGAGCGCTAACACCAGATCACGGTGCAGAGGATATTTACGTTCCACCGGAAGCAGTTTACGTTTTGAATCCCGTTGAGTTTGTTTTATAAAGTTGTCTGACAGTTTGAATGCATTTCTGTAGAACTGTCCTCAAAATATATATTACAGGTGAGTCCAACGTATAATATCTGTCCCATTTGACCAGCGTTTTAGAGTAACATTTTTCAATTTTGTAGAATTTGTTTGCATTGTCCATTGTTTTTTGAGTCTTGTCCTAAAAGGCCGGTTCAATCTGAGTCATTCATGTCTTAGTAATTGCCTCTTTTCTGCTGACAGAAGTGTGTTTATTGTAAATGTATCCATCAATTGTCAATTATAGAAGTTTCGTGTCCAAAAATGTAATCTATATCTTAAAGTAAAGCTAAAGAGAATTTAATTTGTTTTGTCGTTCATCACAACAGCTTCCTCAGCTACTCTGACTTTTTACTTTTTTTACAAACAAACAGGTGAGTCCAACGTATAATATCTGTCCCGTTTGACCCAGCGTTTGTTGCATTTTCAAATTTAGTGTGAACATTTTTGATTTTTTGAATATTTTATTATTATTTTTGCATTGTCCATTGTTTTTTGAGTCTAGTCCTAAAACGTCTGTTCAATCGGAGTCATTCATGTCTTAGTAATTGCCTCTTTTCTGCTGACAGAAGTGTGTTTATTGTAAATGTATCCATCAATTGTCAATTGTAGAAGTTCCGTGTCCCAAAATGTAATCTACATCCTGAAGTCAAGCGAAAAAAAATGGAATTTGTTTTGCTTCTTCAGCTTCTTCAACACTCTGAAGTTTTATCCTTCCACGCTAAACCCGAGACCATCGATCGCGTCGTGCTTATGTCGCTGCTCGTCGCTCCTACAGCCTCATTTTTGAATTTTTGTTTGCTCTTGTTGTGCGTTCGAAAGAAGAAGAAGAAAAAAAGGAGAGAATTCCCACAAAACAAGCTTGGAGCGATCCCTGAGCCCGCTGCCGTTTTACCATGACAATGACGACAAATCCAGCTTACACCATTCCTATCCCAAATGTGGACCGGACAATGCCCCTCTGTGTCCTCAGTCCATTAAAAACCTTGATCTGCAGCGCCGTTGAATATGTTAATCCTCCCCGGACCCCCGCCGCCCCCACGGTCGCTCTCCCTTTGCCCGGGACGTAAAGGAGGGATCTGGGGCTACACTTGAGCAGAGTCGGACCCCCTGATTGAGTGGAGGTACTGGAGGTAATCCTATTGACCGGGGCCGGGACATATGGCGATCGCACCGGCCTCTCCACGGGTACAGTCAGGGGGCGCTCGCCGGCGGATTCCGGCCCGGCACTCGGGGCCACCGTGCCGGGGGGGAACGAGGGGATCGGGCGGCCCAGGTTCTGTCGCACAGATGGAGGTGGAGTGGCATTAGTTTAGTGCTTACGAGTTGCGTCTGGAACAATGGGGGGCGAGGGGCATGACGTCAGCCCCCGAGGTTTCAATGGGGCACGAAGTGAAGAGGGGTTTATCCAGCGAGACTTCTGTTTGTGCAGCGGAGAAAGTTGTTTGTGTTGAGTTTGAACTGTGGCAGAAATAAAGATTTTCAACGAGGGCGAGTGACTTATATGACCCACGACAAACACGGTAACGGACATTTATACGGCTGTTTACTGTTAATTGTTGGATTATTTTAAATGAGAGAATTGCCAGTTTTCTTTTCTTTTTCCCCCAAAGTTGATCAACTTTTATTTCAAACAAGTTAAACTCTCTTTTTCGAGGGCCCCGTTTGGCACCGAAACGAGAAAAACGAACAGCACGTATTTCCAAACCGTCAAAAACATAGTCACGTGGTAAATACTGTATGTTAGGACAGCGGTTCTCACCCTTTTTCAGTCGTGACCCCATTAAAGCAACCGTTGGCATTCGCGACCCCCAAACACGGAATAAAAGGCTTCTCACAAAACGATAAAGAATCGCCTTATGTCCATGAATTTATTCTCAGGAATTAATTAGGCAACGGGGAAACAAACAGAAAAGACTCTTTTTCCCCCAAATCATCTAAGAACCATCTGAATAAATTTTGCGACCCCCGGGTTGAGAACCTCTTTGTTAGGAGATAGATTTTATTCATAAATAGCTGTACATTTATTGTAGAATATAATTTTACAATAAAATTTTACACATAAATTGCGTTTAATAGATTGTTACTGACGTGGTTTTTAGTTTTTATGCTAATTTGGCGTGGTCGAGCGGTTGAACGGTGGAGTGGTCGTGCGGTCGTACGGTCGAGTGATCATGTGGTCGTGTGGTCGTGCGGTGGAGTGGTCGTGCGGTGGAGTGGTCGTGCGGTTGTAAGTCGAGTGGTCATGTGGTCGTGCGGTGGAGTGGTCGTGCGGTTGTACGTCGAGTGGTCATGTGGTCGAGCGGTGGAGTGGTCGTGCGGTTGTAAGTCGAGTGGTCATGTGGTCGTGCGGTGGAGTGGTCGTGCGGTTGTACGTCGAGTGGTCATGTGGTCGAGCGGTGGAGTGGTCGTGCGGCCGTGTGGTCGTGCGGTGGAGTGGTCTTGCGGTTGTACGTCAAGTGGTCGTGCGGTGGAGTGGTCGTGCGGTGGAGTGGTCGTGCGGTGGAGTGGTCGTGCGGTTGTACGTCGAGTGGTCATGTGGTTGTGTGGTCGTGCGGTGGAGTGGTCGTGCGGTTGTATGTCGAGTGGTCATGTGGTCGTGTGGTCGAGCGGTGGAGTGGTCGTGCGGCCGTGTGGTCGTGCGGTGGAGTGGTCGTGCGGTTGTACGTCGAGTGGTCGTGCAATGGAGTGGTTGTGTGGTCGTGCGGTTGTGCGGTGGAGTGGTCGTGCGGTCATGTGGTCGTGCGGTCGAGTGGTGGAGTGGTCGTGCGGTGGAGTGGTCGTGCGGCCGTGTGGTCGTGCGGTGGAGTGGTCGTGCGGTGGAGTGGTCGTGCGGTGGAGTGGTCGTGCGGTTGTACGTCGAGTGGTCATGTGGTCGTATGGTCGTGCGGTGGAGTGGTCGTGCGGTTGTACGTCGAGTGGTCATGTGGTCGAGCGGTGGAGTGGTCGTGCGGCCGTGTGGTGGAGTGGTCGTGCGGTTGTACGTCGAGTGGTCGTGCAATGGAGTGGTTGTGTGGTCGTGCGGTTGTGCGGTGGAGTGGTCGTGCGGTCATGTGGTCGTGCGGTCGAGTGGTGGAGTGGTCGTGCGGTGGAGTGGTCGTGCGGCCGTGTGGTCGTGCGGTGGAGTGGTCGTGCGGTTGTACGTCGAGTGGTCGTGCAATGGAGTGGTTGTGTGGTCGTGCGGTTGTGCGGTGGAGTGGTCGTGCGGTCATGTGGTCGTGCGGTCGAGTGGTGGAGTGGTCGTGCGGTGGAGTGGTCGTGTGGCCGTGTGGTCGTGCGGTGGAGTGGTCGTGCGGTCGTGCGGTGGAGTGGTCGTGCGGTGGAGTGGTCGTGCGGTTGTACGTCGAGTGGTCATGTGGTCGTATGGTCGTGCGGTGGAGTGGTCGTGCGGTTGTACGTTGAGTGGTCATGTGGTCGAGCGGTGGAGTGGTCGTGTGGCCGTGTGGTCGTGCGGTGGAGTGGTCGTGCGGTTGTACGTCGAGTGGTCGTGCGGTCGTGCAATGTAGTGGTTGTGTGGTCGTGCGGTTGTGCGGTGGAGTGGTCGTGCGCTCATGTGGTCGTGCGGTCGAGCGGTGGAGTGGTCGTGCGGTGGAGTGGTCGTGCGGTGGAGTGGTCGTGCGGCCGTGTGGTCGTGCGGTGGAGTGGTCGTGCGGCCGTGTGGTCGTGCGGTGGAGTGGTTGTGCGGTGGAGTGGTCGTGCGGTTGTACGTCGAGTGGTCATGTGGTCGTGCGGTGGAGTGGTCGTGCGGTTGTACGTCGAGTGGTCATGTGGTCGAGCGGTGGAGTGGTCGTGCAGCCGTGTGGTCGTGCGGTGGAGTGGTCGTGCGGTTGTACGTCAAGTGGTCGTGTGGTGGAGTGGTCGTGCGGTGGAGTGGTCGTGCGGTTGTACGTCGAGTGGTCATGTGGTTGTGTGGTCGTGCGGTGGAGTGGTCGTGCGGTTGTACGTCGAGTGGTCATGTGGTCGTGTGGTCGAGCGGTGGAGTGGTCGTGCGGCCGTGTGGTCGTGCGGTGGAGTGGTCGTGCGGTTGTACGTCGAGTGGTCGTGCGGTCGTGCAATGGAGTGGTTGTGTGGTCGTGCGGTTGTGCGGTCGTGCGGTCATGTGGTCGTGCGGTCGAGCGGTGGAGTGGTCGTGCGGTGGAGTGGTTGTGCGGCC
The DNA here is from genome assembly GCF_026437365.1 of Eucyclogobius newberryi. NCBI lineage: Eukaryota > Metazoa > Chordata > Actinopteri > Gobiiformes > Gobiidae > Eucyclogobius > Eucyclogobius newberryi. Next base: position 32,787,924 of record NW_027315768.1, read on the forward strand.
GTGTGGTCGTGCGGTGGAGTGGTCGTGCGGCCGTGTGGTCGTGCGGTCGTGCGGTGGAGTGGTCGTGCGGCCGTGTGGTCGTGCGGTGGTGTGGTCGTGCGGTTGTATGGTCAAGTGGTCGTGCAGTCAAGCGGTCGTGCGGTCGTACGGTCGAGTGGTCGTGCGGTCAAGCGGTCGTGTGGTTGAGCGGTCATGTGGTTGAGTGATCGAGTAGTCGAGCAGTTGTGTGGTCGTGCGGTCGAGTAGTTGTGCGGTCGAGTAGTTGAGCGGTCGTGTGGTCAAGTGGTCAAGTGGTCGTGCGGTCATCAGCCACCACAGCAGCCCAGTTTCTCCGTGATGTTTGGAGGCTAACGCTAACACTCAAGCTAAAGTATGAAGCAGCACCACCTTTATAACACAAACATAACAAATGTGACACATTTGACGTTTTGCGGTTCGATCCTCAACCATCGGTGAGCGAACGATGCATAAATATACAGTACAGCAACTTTAAACACAATTATTACCTTTTTATCACACAATAACGCTCACATTTACCACAACGACACACATAATTACAAACAGGACCGTTTTAATTGCCACTGTTTGCGCATTTCATTTCATTTTTCCCTCTTCGGTTTTTGCCGGCGGTGTTTGTGCGTGGTGGGGGGGCGGGGCTTGGGCCGTGGGGGGGCGGGGCTTTTTGTTGCTAACTCCACGTCCCATTCACTGTTTGCTATGTTCTATTGGCATATGGTTGATCCTGCTCCAATGTGCTCATGTAGCCAGAAAAGTCTCCTTTCACACGCCGCCATTCTCAAACGGGACGGCGGGATTAAAGTGTAATGTGGTCCCGCGCACAGCAGCAGGGGGGCGCTGCGCCAGTAACGGGGCTGATTACGCCGGGACACGGGGGTCAGGGGAAGCTTTAACATGCAACTTATGATAATCAGCTGGTTTGGATGAGTCCGGAATATGGCGTGGGTAAAACGGGGCATTTCAAACATATGGGGGGCTCCGCCGGGGCTTAATGCTGCTTTTCATGCTTTATTATGCATTATACGGGCCTTTTTACGCAAGGGTTTAACACTTAAGATGTTATTTTGTGACTGTTTTACTTCAACTGACAAACAAGTTAGAATGTTTAGCCCACGTAGTTGTTAGCTTCCATCGCGGCGTCAGTGACAAAGCTAAAGGATGTTACTCAATGTGCTCAAGTCACCAAAACATCTGCAACAATTATGCTTTTTAGATTTTTAAAAGATTTCTTTCCTTTTTTTTTTTTTTTAAATTTATTTTGACTCTGGAAGTGCTGACATCAGGGTAAAAGTACAGATACATTCTCAACTTAAGTACAAGCGCTACTTTCAAAATGTTACTTCAGTAAAAGTAAATGCATGGAAAACATAGATATTGTATTTCAATGCAATTTTGTCACGTTTTAGATCAGTCTTTTATACATAACTTTATTAATTTAACTGTTTAACGTTGGACTAAGTTGTTTTCGAGCAGGCATGTCCAAAGTAGGGCCCTGGGGCCAAATGCGGCCCTCAGACCAATTTTTGTTGGCCCTCCAGCTTCCTGCTATGTCGGCCCAAACAACAGAAAGTAGTACTTTTTACTGTGAAATTGGGAAAATTCAGGCATATTGATGTTATACCAACCTATTATTAATGTTCTAGATCTAATTAAAGGTGTGGAGGCTCATCGCAATTACATCAAATGCAACATTTTGAATGATTCACTTTGTCATTCAACAAATTTGACATTGTCAAGTTGTTTGTGGCCCTCTGCCCCGTATAAGTTTCAAAATGCGGCCCTTGGTGATGAAAGTTTGGACACCCCTGCTTTAGACCATCGTCCCAGTGACTTTAAATGTAGCTAATTACAATCACAAGGCTATAATTCTATTCAATTACAAGCAATAATCATACCACTGTATAAAGCACTTTTCTAGACACTCAAAGTATTATTCATTCACTCCAGAGGTGGAGATAAGCCACTGTTGGAGCCACAGCTGCCCCGGGGCAGACTGACGGAAGCGAGGCTGCCAATCTGCGCCACCGGCCCCTCCGACCCCCACCAGCCCGTCCCTCACACGTCCCTCTAGTCGCCTCACAAGTACACGCTTAAAAAGTCGACTCAAAAAGTACAAATACAGTTACTTTCTCCAATGGAATTACGATGAAGGTTCAATTCCGTGTAACTCTTTACTCTGCCTGGAATGTTCCACAGTGGGGCATTGAACGTACCTACTCTGCACGTGTGTTAAATGTGTGTCGATTGCTCAAAAACACCTTGGAAAAAATGCGTCGTCAATGTGAGCGGGGTCGCCTCTCCACAGATCTGATCTGTAACGTGGCCCGGCGCTGTGACATCTCAGTCATTAAACAACAACAACATTTGAACCGACCCGTAAACAACAACAACATTTGAAGGGGCCCGTGCTTCGGCGTCCACGTCCCCGTCCAGACTGAATGTAGGTTAAACGAGCGTGTCTGCCCGCTGTCTCACCTCCTAACGAACCTTTCGGCCAATCACAACTCGCCGTCGAGAAATGAATTTTGTACAAGTTAATGACCTGCGTTTTGGATTATAAGGCGGTCTCACGCACACACAAAGCGGACCAGTGTGTCGCGCCAAAGCGGGCCATTGTTACTATTTAATTAATGGGTATTTTTTTGAGTATGCTAACGCGGGATTAGCATATTCATAAGGAGGACATCTTTCAGACAGCTTTGCCCGGATCTGGACCGGTCTTGTTTTTGTTGGGACCATACACAGGCCTGTTTGTTGACCCCACGTCCCGGCCCATTAGCTCCCATGATCCTCTCTGCTTCCAGACGCTTGGACCGGCGCACATTTGACGCCTCAGCGAGCAGGAGCGCACGGCGACGGGGCTCATTTGCATATTGCAGCCATAAGGGCCGAGGAACGCAACGTGTCAAAATATGGACGCGGGGTTCATGCTGTGGAGTGTGGTGTGTGTATCAGACACACAATCACACACACAGAGACACACACAGACACACACTCAGACAGACACAGAGACACACAATCACACACACACACACACACACAATCACACACACACACACACACACACAATCACACACACACACACACACACACACACACAGAGAGACACACACACACACAGAGACACATACACACAGAGAGAGACACACACACACAGACACACACACAGAGACACACAGACACACACACACACACAGAGACACACACACACACACACACACAGACACACACACACACACACACACACAGACACACAGAGACACACACACACACAGACACAGACACAGACACAGACACACACACACACACACACACACACACAGAGACACACACCTTCTCAGTTCTCCGTGGCCCCTGAAGTAAAACTGAAACTATCACTAATTAGTTGTCAAACTGAACACCATGTCTCCATAAAGTGGTATTTTTGGACAAATATTTAAAATAAAGCGACCACATATTAACCCGACGCACCAGCATCATCCTCACGTAACGACGGCCATTTCCTGTGACCCCCTTTTTTGGATAAACTTATAATTATGACGTGAAACCAGCCGACTGTTCACGAGTCAATCATCCAGCCTCTGTGTGCTGTGTGTGATCGTAGCGGCGGGAGGGACAGCGCCGCAGTGCTGTGAATGTGACCTTTTCAAGCGTACAAACACACACCGTCATTACGGCTTATTAGAGGCTGTAGGGCCATTAGCCAGTTTAGCACCGGCCCCCTCGTTAGAGAGAGGGGGAGGGGGGAGGGAGCAGGGGGAGAAAGAGGGGAGGGAGAGAGAGAGGGGAGAGAGAGAGAGAGAGCAGGGGGAGAGAAATGGGAGAGAGAGAGAGGGAGGGGGGAGTGAGAGAGGGGAGAGAGAGGGGGGAGAGAAAGAGAGAGGGGGAGTAAGGAGAGAGAGAGAGGAAAGAGAGAGAGAGGAGAGAGCGAAAGAGAGGGGAGAGAGAGGAGAAAGAGGGAGAGAAAGAGCAAGAGCGGGGAGAGAAAGAGAGGAGGGGGAAGCGGGAGAAAGAGAGAGAGAGAGCAAGAGAAGAGAGAGATAGATTGGGAGAGAAGGGGAGGGAGAGAGAGAGTGAGGGCAGGGCAGCAGAAATTCTGATGAAATATGAAATGAGCTCATGAGAAGTTTCCCACTGCTCCTACACATGTCATTGTAACTAACCACAAACCTCCCCCTCCGCTGTGCCCTCGTGCCCCTTCTGTGCCCCCCGTCCGGCCCGGCCCACGATGGCATCGACCCAGAGCCGTCCCGTGCCAACTGTGCCTTCTTTTCTCTCTCTGTTTTCAGTTTCCCTCTCAGGGTTCAGACGCTGGAGTGTTTTGGACTCGTCTCGTTTGTCCGACCGGTGCAGGTGACAGCGGGCGCAGGGCGGGTGCAGTGCGGGCAGTGCCAGGCGAGCAGATGGACCCGCCGCCGCTGAGTGGGTCACAAACAATGCAGAGAAAAAATGTTCGACCCGTTTAAAAAGTGTCCCAAACGGCTCACGGGAACCTGCTGAACCCAGCCACAGTTTGAGAGCGGAAAGAAAGAGAATGTGTTGGTCAGACGACAACAACAACAACAACAACAACAGCAGGAACAACAACAACAAGATCACCAACAACCAGAACCAAAACAAGAACCACAACAAGAACAAGAACCACAACAAGAACCAAAACAAGAACAACCACAACAAGAACCACAAGATCAACAACAACAAGAACCACAACAACAACAAGCACCACAACAATAACCACAACAATCACAACTACAACAAAAACAACCACAACAAGAACCACAAGAACAATAACAAGAGCAACAACAACAACAACAAGAAGATCAACAACAAGAACCACAACAAGAACAACATGACCACGACATGACCATGATCAACAGTAACAGAGAGATTTCTTACAGTTTTAAGTTAATAAAACACAGTTTTGCTTAAAAATATAAACATTTTATCACAGAAAAGCAATTTATTTAGGTTTCGCTTCCTGTTTCACACTAGGAAATTACCCAGCAAATATTTGACAGATAAAAATATATGAGAGCGACTTTATTTTGTTGAATTAATGTTTAGAGTCAAAAAAGTTGTGTAAATTCTGCATAAACTTTGACTGTCGTTTTCTACAGATTTTTCAAAGTTTTCTCCACAAACACCTGCTCGATCGGTGTAAAACTATAATTCATACGTACAACAGATATAAATACACCAAATAAAGTCAAAATTGGAAAGTTGTAAACACCTGTCATAGGCCCTTTAAGTTCTTATTGACTCTTTACAGTCTTGTCAAATGTAATGTCTAAACTAAAGCGCCTGGTTTACGTCCTTTTGGGGGGGGGGGGCGTCTCATCCTTGGTGGCCCCGCCGCATTGACCCGCTCTAACCCGTTCTCCTGCCCCATTCTCCCAGCCTTCACCCAGGACATGTCGCCACCATTTCGCAGACCTCCCTGGTAATTAGCGAGCCGGCCACGCCCCTCCGCGGGCCCCCCCAACGAGAAAAGCCACTAAATTTCCTGTTCCAAAAAACGGGCAAGACGCCATTCAAACCCGGCGCTGTGACCCCCTCCCGCTCTACATTTCGGCGCCGCCCCCGTGTTTTGTCCCGCTGTCCAAATCCATCAATCTTTCCATTATCGGCGACGTGTTACGGAAACGCCCCCCCCCCCCGCCGTCCTGACTGGGGAGCGGGCCGGGACCTCCTCCTGGCCCACTCCAAAACGTCCGCCGGCCCGAACCGGACGTCAAGAAATGTAGCTTTTGTCCAAACCGGGACGCGACGGTCAATGGCGGAGTTCTTGTACGGCACAATGTAAATGGCGAAGGCGCACAATGGGCCCTAACGCCGCGGCCTGTGGGCGCCGTGGATGGGAAACAACACGAGACAAAAAGTGATTTTACCGAGTCAGACGGATGCAATTAGCTGCTACTGTAAAGTGGAGAAAATACATAAATACATAACAATTGGATTTTTTTTTATTAAAAAACGGGCGTATGGTTCGGTATAACTATCAATTTTGTATTTGTCAGAATTATCAGCTCCCTTTTTTCAGAATAAAAAATAAATAAGTAAATAACAATACAAATAAATAAATACATACATTTAAACAAATACAAAGTCACCGCCAAAATAAATTATTCTTTAATCAATAGTTTCCTGAGCTGGTTCTTGTCTGGTTTTCAACACTTTTACTTCCTGGTTGTCGTCTAATGCGCACAAATACAAATATATTTGCTTTGGCTGAACTGAGTGTTTGAGCTGAATGTGTGCCGTCCGTAATGTCTTGGCAGATTTTCAACTTTTTTCACCATCTCTTCGCAAACTGAACGGGAAAAACTTTTGATTTAAATGTATTAGTAAATAAATGTTAGCATGTGCAGTAGCTCAGACAATAATCTATTTGGAGTTTGCGGTGGTTAAAAGCTACTTCACGACTTGTCCAGGTGGAAAATGACTGCTCCAACGGTTTATCTGACCCTCGCCCACACATTCCATGTATTTACAGGCGAGGTGGGTGAAGTGTCTTGCACAAGGGCACGACAACACTGGCTGGAGCTCAGATCGAAAAACCCAAATCTACAAGTTTTGGGAGGATCATTCTCTTAAAAAAAAGTGGAATTGTGAGTATCTGGAAAAGTGCGTTGGCATTTAAAGGCGCTGCATTGTTTTTTTCTTGGGTGGATTTTGAGTGTATCGTGGCTTTATCGTGGGCGTTTCTTGACTGTATTTTGGGTGTATCGAGGGTGTTTCTTGGGTGTATCTTGGGTGTATCGTGGCTTTATCGTGGGTATTTCTTGACTGTATTTTGGGTGTATCGTGGGCGTTTCTTGACTGTATTTTGGATGTATCGCGGGTGTTTCTTGACTTATTTTGGGTGTATCGAGGGTGTATCTTGAGTGTATCGTGGCAGTATCGTGGGTGTTTCTTGACTGTATTTTGGGTGTATCGAGGGTGTTTCTTGGGTGTATCTTGGGTGTATCTTGGGTGTATCGTGGCTTTATCGTGGGTATTTCTTGACTGTATTTTGGGTGTATCGTGGGCGTTTCTTGACTGTATTTTGGGTGTATCGAGGGTGTTTCTTGACTGTATTTTGGGTGTATCGAGGGTGTATCTTGAGTGTATCGTGGCAGTATCGTGGGTGTTTCTTGACTGTATTTTGGGTGTATCGAGGGTGTTTCTTGGGTGTATCTTGGGTGTATCATGGCTTTATCGTGGGTGTTTCTTGACTGTATTTTGGGTGTATCGCGGGTGTTTCTTGACTGTATTTTGGGTGTATCGCGGGTGTTTCTTGGGTGTATCTTGGGTGTATCGTGGCTTTATCGCGGGTGTTTCTTGACTGTATTTTGGGTGTATCGAGGGTGTTTCTTGGGTGTATCTTGGGTGTATTGTGGCTTTATCGGGGGTGTTTCTTGACTGTATTTTGGGTGTATCGCGGGTGTTTCTTGACTGTATTTTGGGTGTATCGAGGGTGTATCGAGGGTGTATCTTGAGTGTATCGTGGCTTTATCGGGGGTGTTTCTTGACTGTATTTTGGGTGTATCGAGGGTGTATCGAGGGTGTATCTTGAGTGTATCGTGGCTTTATCGGGGGTGTTTCTTGACTGTATTTTGGGTGTATCGAGGGTGTTTCTTGGGTGTATCTTGAGTGTATCGTGGCTTTATCGGGGGTGTTTCTTGACTGTATTTTGGGTTTATCTTGGGTGTATCGTGGCAGAATCGTGGGTGTATTTTGGGTGTATCGAGGGTGTATCTTGAGTGTATCGTGGGCGTTTCTTGACTGTATTTTGGGTGTATCGAGGGTGTTTCTTGGGTGTATCTTGGGTGTATCGTGGCTTTATCGTGGGTATTTCTTGACTGTATTTTGGGTGTATCGTGGGCGTTTCTTGACTGTATTTTGGGTGTATCGCGGGTGTTTCTTGACTGTATTTTGGGTGTATCGAGGGTGTATCTTGAGTGTATCGTGGCAGTATCGTGGGTGTTTCTTGACTGTATTTTGGGTGTATCGAGGGTGTTTCTTGGGTGTATCTTGGGTGTATCGTGGCTTTATCGTGGGTGTTTCTTGACTGTATTTTGGGTGTATCGTGGGCGTTTCTTGACTGTATTTTGGGTGTATCGCGGGTGTTTCTTGACTGTATTTTGGGTGTATCGAGGGTGTTTCTTGGGTGTATCTTGGGTGTATCGTGGCTTTATCGCGGGTGTTTCTTGACTGTATTTTGGGTGTATCGAGGGTGTTTATTGGGTGTATCTTGGGTGTATCGTGGTTTTATCGGGGGTGTTTCTTGACTGTATTTTGAGTGTATCGCGGGTGTTTCTTGACTGTATTTTGGGTGTATCGAGGGTGTATCGAGGGTGTATCTTGAGTGTATCGTGGCTTTATCGGGGGTGTTTCTTGACTGTATTTTGGGTGTATCGAGGGTGTATCGAGGGTGTATCTTGAGTGTATCGTGGCTTTATCGGGGGTGTTTCTTGACTGTATTTTGGGTGTATCGAGGGTGTATCGAGGGTGTATCTTGAGTGTATCGTGGCTTTATCGGGGGTGTTTCTTGACTGTATTTTGGGTGTATCGAGGGTGTTTCTTGGGTGTATCTTGAGTGTATCGTGGCTTTATCGGGGGTGTTTCTTGACTGTATTTTGGGTTTATCTTGGGTGTATCGTGGCAGAATCGTGGGTGTATTTTGGGTGTATCGAGGGTGTATCTTGAGTGTATCGTGGGCGTTTCTTGACTGTATTTTGGGTGTATCGAGGGTGTTTCTTGGGTGTATCTTGGGTGTATCGTGGCTTTATCGTGGGTATTTCTTGACTGTATTTTGGGTGTATCGTGGGCGTTTCTTGACTGTATTTTGGGTGTATCGCGGGTGTTTCTTGACTGTATTTTGGGTGTATCGAGGGTGTATCTTGAGTGTATCGTGGCAGTATCGTGGGTGTTTCTTGACTGTATTTTGGGTGTATCGAGGGTGTTTCTTGGGTGTATCTTGGGTGTATCGTGGCTTTATCGTGGGTGTTTCTTGACTGTATTTTGGGTGTATCGTGGGCGTTTCTTGACTGTATTTTGGGTGTATCGCGGGTGTTTCTTGACTGTATTTTGGGTGTATCGAGGGTGTTTCTTGGGTGTATCTTGGGTGTATCGTGGCTTTATCGCGGGTGTTTCTTGACTGTATTTTGGGTGTATCGAGGGTGTTTATTGGGTGTATCTTGGGTGTATCGTGGTTTTATCGGGGGTGTTTCTTGACTGTATTTTGAGTGTATCGCGGGTGTTTCTTGACTGTATTTTGGGTGTATCGAGGGTGTATCGAGGGTGTATCTTGAGTGTATCGTGGCTTTATCGGGGGTGTTTCTTGACTGTATTTTGGGTGTATCGAGGGTGTATCGAGGGTGTATCTTGAGTGTATCGTGGCTTTTTCGGGGGTGTTTCTTGACTGTATTTTGGGTTTATCGCGGGTGTTTCTTGACTGTATTTTGGGTGTATCAAGGGTGTATCGAGGGTGTATCTTGAGTGTATCGTGGCTTTATCGGGGGTGTTTCTTGACTGTATTTTGGGTGTATCGAGGGTGTATCGAGGGTGTATCTTGAGTGTATCGTGGCTTTATCGGGGGTGTTTCTTGACTGTATTTTGGGTGTATCGAGGGTGTTTCTTGACTGTATTTTGGGTGTATCGCGGGTGTTTCTTGACTGTATTTTGGGTGTATCGAGGGTGTATCTTGAGTGTATCGTGGCAGTATCGTGGGTGTTTCTTGACTGTATTTTGGGTGTATCGAGGGTGTTTCTTGGGTGTATCTTGGGTGTATCGTGGCTTTATCGTGGGTGTTTCTTGACTGTATTTTGGGTGTATCGTGGGCGTTTCTTGACTGTATTTTGGGTGTATCGCGGGTGTTTCTTGACTGTATTTTGGGTGTATCGAGGGTGTTTCTTGGGTGTATCTTGGGTGTATCGTGGCTTTATCGCGGGTGTTTCTTGACTGTATTTTGGGTGTATCGAGGGTGTTTATTGGGTGTATCTTGGGTGTATCGTGGTTTTATCGGGGGTGTTTCTTGACTGTATTTTGAGTGTATCGCGGGTGTTTCTTGACTGTATTTTGGGTGTATCGAGGGTGTATCGAGGGTGTATCTTGAGTGTATCGTGGCTTTATCGGGGGTGTTTCTTGACTGTATTTTGGGTGTATCGAGGGTGTATCGAGGGTGTATCTTGAGTGTATCGTGGCTTTTTCGGGGGTGTTTCTTGACTGTATTTTGGGTTTATCGCGGGTGTTTCTTGACTGTATTTTGGGTGTATCAAGGGTGTATCGAGGGTGTATCTTGAGTGTATCGTGGCTTTATCGGGGGTGTTTCTTGACTGTATTTTGGGTGTATCGAGGGTGTATCGAGGGTGTATCTTGAGTGTATCGTGGCTTTATCGGGGGTGTTTCTTGACTGTATTTTGGGTGTATCGAGGGTGTTTCTTTGGTGTATCTTGAATGTATCGTGGCTTTATCGTGGGCGTTTCTTGACTGTATTTTGGGTGTATCGCGGGTGCTGCTCGGTGCCGGGAGGGCAGACGCAGCAGCTCGTTGGGTGGCATGTCTCCTCCGAGGGGGGCACACAAAGCCACAGTGTTGGGACAGGCCCACAGGAGCTTGTTTTACAACAGGGGAGGGGCCGCTCTCAATGCCATGACCCGCCCCACGCTGACTCACCCTGACAAACTGCCCCCCCCCCCCCCCCCCCTTGTGCTCCTCCGCCCCCCTCGCTCTCCAAAAGGCAGAAGTAGGGCAGTTTTAACGGGTCCGAATGCAGCCGGGACCTGGTTCTCACAAAGGCTAGAGAGCCCTGAGCCGCTGAAACACTGGTGTAGGTTTAATAGGAGCAGCATGGGACTCATTTAGAGCCGTCCTGAAAACGGCGACTTGTTGACGACGCTTCGGCCAAAAGAGACCACTCCAAGTTCCTCCAAGACCCTCAGCGTTTCATTGTGTCAGTCGTAGTTGAGATATGCCAACTAGAGCGGCAAAGAACGACGGTTTTAGTGGTCGGACCATTCATTCTATTGAACACTGTGACTTTTGAAACAAATTAAAGGAAAATAAAAAAAAAATCTCATAAAATAAAAGTTGAAATATGCTGAAAGAAGTGTTTTATGGATAAACAATATAAATAGTTCATTCTTTTTGGACAAAAAAAGTTAGTTTGAACGTTCTTTTGAGTCTGTATTGTCCAGATATGATTATCAAAAATTGCAATTACTTTTTTATAGTTGACTTGTGCAGCTCTAATGCAATTATCTTTAACAGCAGTTTGTAAACTTTACAATAAAATACTAAAGGTAAAGACTTTTGAACTCATGGTAAAGACTTTTGAACTCATGGTCAACAACATGGCACACTCAAAATATATATAAATAATGTTTAATTTGCTGATTTGGCTAAATTTCAGAAAGTATTCTTCGTATCACTTGAACGGGAGTCAGTACTTATCAATACACAACCAGTTTGATCCACATTTCCATGGAAACAGTAGCTCAAAAGGAAAACAACTATTCCCAGAAAGAGCCAGTACGTTTTTGCTCGATGGCTCTCTTTGACAGGACAACTATAGTGTGACACGGGGAGATAGAGGGCAGAGACATTCGACAAACGGTCCAAGTCAAGAAGCAAACCCACAACATCGATATGCAACACTTTAAAGGCACAGTACGTACGTTTCTGAAGGTGGAACGTCACTGAAATAGTTGTAATGTACTTCAGAACGTTCTCCACGCAGATGGATAAATGTAATGCCATACTGTGGAATATTCTAGCCAAAGAAACAACATTTCCATGGAAACGACCCTCCTCCAGGCCAAGTAAGAGTTCATTTTGTGGTAAGAACAGGTTTTTAGTGTAATAAAACTATCCAAAACACCAGAAAACGTAATACATGCTTTTGTTTCAGATTATTTTGTGACTTTTGTGAAAGTGACGCACTGTAACTTTAAAGCACTACACCTGCGGCGAGTACTTGGCAACCAATTTCAATGTTGCTTCCAATTATTTTGAGTTTTAGTCAGTATCAAGTCAAATAAAGTAGTTTTAGTTGATGAAAATGTCGAAAAAGAGGAGATCAAACCAATGTCTTCGTTTGTCTCTTTTGTAAACGTTGGTGGAGTTTTAAATGGCCGACAAACTAATGAAGACAAGTTTGGTTTTAAGTAAATTTAGGAGCAAGACCACACCTTATCTACGCCTTCTGGTGATCGCGGAATCCAAACCTCACCTGCGCGTCATCGTTTTCGTGATTTGAAAATGAGTCAACCATAATTTCTAAAGTGTCAGAGTCTTCCAGAAAGAGAACAATTACACAAACGATCTGTATTATCGATCAAAACCAGCAATCATTTAATCTTCTTTGACATTTTGATGTAATAATGTTGCTGTCTTTGTTGTAACAGCTTTTGACACGTGTTATAGAGTCCGTAATGTCCAGTTAACAATTAAGATCAATTATAATAGTCCATTCCTAGTCAACAAAGTCACCTACACTCCCCAGTCCATTAGTCGTCTTTTGGGGGTACGAGGCCCGGGACGACGCTTGTATTGCCACAGAAGCCCCCGTTTTATCCATGGTCCGCTTTAATTTCACGTTTCTGCATCCGAGTCTTGAGTTTGTGCTTCTTGCCAGTGAAATACTTAGAAATGCATGAACTTTTTGTCATAGTTTTAGTCATTACTGATGCTTTTCCTACAGTTTTTAGCTTTAATCAGCAGAAACGTGACTGTAAGGGCCAAACGAACGCAGAAAAAAGAGCAAATCTGAGCGATCACGACTTAAAACAAGCTTTTATTGCCCGTCCGAATTGCGAATTGACCGTCCACTGCTGCTACTCGGACGTTCTCGTCGTCCCCCTCGCCGCCCCCGGTGGTTGGCGCTCGCTGACAGCTGGTTAGCACACCCCGCTCCTCTGGGGTCCCGTCCCTTGTTTTGGGGGGTTGATGTGTTGATGCGTTCAGGGGGCTGTAAGAGTGTAGGAATGCCGCCCACTCCCTCTGCCCCTGCATACGACGCTAATTGAATGCTTGTGTACTCCATTGTGAGCCGGCGGCCCATTGTGGCAGCCCATTGTGGCGGACAGGAGCGGCACATCCCCGTAATTAGAGCCCCTTTGAGCGTATTGTTATGCGGCGCTAAGGATACTGTAGAGGTATCATGACTTTAAACAGAGAGGACGGGGACAATGACGGCGGAGGATTCGGGCTCTTTCTCAGCGTCCGTCCGTCCGTCTGCTTCGCTGGCTTTAAGTAGCTCGTTGTGGAGGGTTGTTGAGGCTTAGAGAGCATCTGGGCGTGTCACGGTGAACGATGCCGATGTCATAGATGCCGCATGCGCCGGATGAAGTCGAAGCAGGACAGTGAGGATCGACGCTTGTGGATTTGAGGCGCGGTTATTTGTTCATACGCGCAGGGTTGGCGAAGATCAAGTGCCAATTTTTCAGTGATAAAAACATGACAATAATGCTAGTTGTTATGGTAACTTGGTGTTGTGTAGAGGCAGGGGTTCTTGACAGGAAGTGGTTGGACCTGTTAAAACTGTTTTCAGAATCAGAATAGGTTTTATTTCCAATGTCAGTGAACAGACCTCACAAACTAGAAGATAGGTCAGGTAAAACATACAATAATGTACAGTATATTTATAATGGTAAAAGTATAGACTAGGCTAAAATAAAAGAAATAAGGGAAGGCAGCAGCAACAACAGACACTGCAGTACACACGCTACAGTTCACCGTCAATGACAAGTCCTATTTATATATACACCGTATTTTCCTTTACTATAAGTCGCACTGGACTATAAGTCGCACCAGCATAATAGAGAAGAAAAAAACATATAAGTCGCACTGGAGTATGAAATGCAGTTGCAAGTGTGAAAATAACAAATAATATCACATATAAGTCACTCCGGAGTATAAGTATATAAGTATAAATATAAATATAAGTCGCACCTCGGCCAAAACTATGAAAAAAGGTGTGACTTATAGTCTGGAAAATACGGTATATATTTTTTACCAGATTCTGAGTGATTGTTATAAGTGGTGTTTAAATTAAGTTTCTGACCAGACAATGTGACCTGAGTGTTAGTTTGTACCTGTGTCATGGGTGAACGTGCATATTATACTTGACCTTTTACACATTTTGGTGATTCTAAAACAACCGTTGCAGGATATTCACACGATCAGAGGACAGTTTCATATTATTGAATAATTACCGGTGGAGTAAAAAAAACATGCATTAGAAACGATTCAGAAAATTGTCCCGTGGGAGGACGATCGTCATGATAAAGAAGAAAAGTAAAGGTCCAAGAATACTGCCTTGCGGAGCTACTGTAGTTTAGCATTATAATTTCACTGCTTTATTAAGATTTTTTTTTCTTCATCCAATATTTTAGTTGACAGTAAAGAAAATAAGGATCTAGGTACTGTATGTTAAATTGTAGTTTGACACTAGATACACCCCCATTTCTGCCAGTACAATACACAAAGACTACTTAATTTAACAAGAGAAGTTCACGTTCTCGATGTCTTGACAGTTTATTGAAGAGATTCAGTGTGCTGACATTTATCTTCAATGGGGATTAGTCACACGTCTTGAATCATCTCGTATGCTCCTTTGATGAGCGAGTTAAGTCAAAATCTATACTGGACATTTCGATCTGGCACACAATGGCTCCTACTTCATATTTCTCAATCAGCTCTCCAACGATCTCTCCAGAGCTTTTGTCGTCGAAAAGGCCGACCATCTTTCCACCATCCGACAATGGCCCCGCTCCTCTCCACCGAACGTGACTCGCTTTTTGTCCCGCGCAACTTTTCCCCATAGAGCTCGCCTCGGCCCCAGCTGCTCCCGCCCGCTTATCCTCCCCGTCGCCCGTCTCGAGCGCCGAGGGGGGGCATCTCCGCGGCCCCCTAACTCCAAATATATTCATCCGCATGCTGCCTTTGTCGAGTCTCGGAGCGCAATTGAGTTGTATATCCCTGCCCCGCGAGTTTGACCCGGCGGGATCACAGACTAAGCTTGTCGAAACATTTGTAGCATTTGACTAAAGCAAATCTGCGCTCGCCTGTTGAATCCCCCTCCGTCCCCCCCTCCGTTCCCCCCCCCCCCCCCCCCCCCCGCGTCCTCCTGAAAAAATCCCTAACATGGTGGCTCAAATCCTCTCCTTTATGTCCCCAGAGCCAGATGGGGAAGAGGGAAGAATAGCCGGATCCCAAGAGTTGCATTCAATTTGTCAGGGCGTGTAAAGGGCCTTGTAAGTCGGCCGTTTGGGGTGATGTTATAGTGTCCGCGGGAGGCTGCGGCCTTAGGGCTTAATGAGCTGCTAATGGCTGTGGTGTGGGACGGAGCCAGGGCCACAAACCCCACTGAGTTAAGAAGAGACAGGGGGACAAGGCTGCGGAGCAAACAAGGGTCATCAACAACTGAATTCAGACATACCTTGAATAATGCGTTATTCGTCTTTTATGTATTTCTAACTTTGATTAAGGAGGAAATCGCCTTGAGAAAAGTCACATATTTTACTGTTAAAAAACTGCGTGAGACATTTCTCACTTTAAAAATAATCAGCACTCATTTGCGCTAAGTACCTCACGAATACGTTCCCCATCTCTTGCATGTTCCGTGCATATAAGCATGTAATGCAAAAAATGAACATTATTACTGTATAGAGGGCCAAAAACACAAAGTGGGCGGAGCCCACTCAAAATTAACGAAAGTACCCGTCAGTGACGAGGGACCCACACCATGAGGTAGGAAAGCGCGAGCGCTTTCCGAAAATGTATAGTTTATGATATTTGGAAAATGGGAAACATTGTTTTCGCATCGGAATATTATTCTTTCTTCTTCTTCTTCTTCTTCTTCTTCTCGGGACCAACCCCCCTATTTTTCACCCAGTGAACATTGACGAAAAGTCACAAAAATTTGCACACCTCTAAAAATTGTGCCTCTCTACATTCTGGCTATTTCCCTTTTCTAAAATAAAAAAATGGCGCGTCAGCACCCCCAAATGTACCAAAAATGCATTGAGAGATGGGAAATGACCCAAAAAAAATCTGATCGTAGAATCATGAAATTTGGCGCAGAGGTAGATGGTGACAAGAGAAGTAAAAAATATTATTACGGCAACGCCGTCCGCCCAACCAAATGTCGGCCATATTGCTTCAAAAATGGCTAAACATGACTTCGGAGTTTTTCCAAACGTCGTACTTTTACGAACTCCTCCCAGGGCGTTGGCCCTAAAAAGCTGAAATTTGGTGAAAATGCTACTGAGGAGTGGGACATCAAAAGTTATCCAAATTACATTGATACCTGTCACGGTCTCTGAGCGGCGAAGCCGCAAACTGTAGCAAGAATTTCAGAAATCTCCCAAATTTAACATTTCTGCCGTTTGCGCAGATAAAGTCCGAATTGCGTCAAATTAGAATCAGTTGTTAAACTCTTTGCCCTAAACCTACTTGAAATGAAATAAATTAATTTGGAGCCACAGCGCCCCCTACAGATTTTATATGGAGGTTAAATATTTAGTTTTGCGAAATTATATGAAATTTGACACACAACTCAATTTTGGCATCCCCATCAGAAAAGTCAATGAGACCCATGTCATAATTGTTATGGCTTTGCCGTAACGATGACCGAAACCTTCCATGTTATTCCAATGGGGAAATCGCCAGAACATGTTTACACTTTAGACTTTCACAAACTCCTCTTAGGGCGTTAGACATATTAACCTGAAATTTGGTGAGACTCATCTTCAGGGGTCGACCATCAAAAGTTATCCACATTTTTATTCAAAGAGTCACCGTGTCTGTGCGGCAAAGCCGCACATTTTGCCAAGAATTCAAAATAAAATAGCTTTTTGATGGTAAAACAAAGGGGAGAAGATGTGACAGCGTCACAGATTCAGCAGTAGGCGTAATAAAAGGACAATTGGGGCGCGTTAGCGCCCCCTCCTCTTGCGGCGTGGCGGCGGCGTAGCGAGGGCCGATCATTGCCGCTTGCGGCTATATTTCATTCGCTATTAATTTGCTATTCTCTATTATTGTGCATATAACTGATGTAAATAGAGTGTTTATTTTACCATTATTATTAGTATTATCTTGTCTTACGCTAGCTGTTTTTATTTTATTTTATCTTTATTTTACACCTCCATTCCTTATTAAGAAATGAGAGGTTTTGTCTATAGGAGTTTTTGTTTTTAAGAGTTTTTCCATTGAGAGTGTTTTTGAAACTTCCTATAAGTTTTCTGTCCTTTTCCTCTGTATCTACCTGTGTTGCAACAATGAAATTTCCCCATGTGTGGACAATAAAGGAATATCTTATCTTATTGTAGCCCCAGCTGCCCCTGGACGGACCGACGGACACAGAACTGACGATCTGCGGCCTCCGACCCGAGCGAGATCTGGAGACGAGTCCCGGGATGAGAAAGAGTTCAGAGGGAACAGGGCGATGTGAAGAAACCAAAAAAAAGAATCACAATTGAATTCCTCGTATCACATTCAAATCGATTCTCTTCAAACATAATAAGCTCGATATTCGTACGCTCTAACGCGGAATAATGTCTTTTCACGCCACATTTAGCTGCAGTAAATGTCACAGGAACATTTCAAGTGCGAATTTCAAGAGGCGTTTCTTTTTTTTTGCCCCATTCTCACAAATCCATGTGGGAAGAAAAAACTAAAGAAGAAACGGATTGATTCGAGTGTGTGGCATTTATACATCTCCAGACTTTCTTCGATCACAATAAACTCCAAAATGCAACAAAAAAAAAAAGAGCTTAAGAGATTTTTTACACAAGTTGCACAATCGAGCCTTTCTCTGGTACAATCCTCATCCTTTCTAAATACTTGTGAACGAGCGTCGTACGAGCCCTGGATCTCGCAGATGCAACAGTTACAGTGGCAGAGACCTCGCCGTAATCTCCACAAAAGGCTGAATTTTGCTTCATTTCGATCCAAGTTTGAGCCTCGAAAAGGTTTTTTTTTTTTTTTTTTTAAAGGCGAGAGCAGGAGGCCGTTTGTGTCTTTGGTGCATTTGGACTTGGCCGGTCACAGAGCCTCTCTCTCTCTCCTCCTCCTCCTTCTCTCCATTCTCACGTTTTGTTCCCTTTCTTTGGCTTTTGGAGCAAGATTAGCAGGATTAAGTATGGCCCGCATATGCTCTGTACTGGTGGTATTCAGAGAGGAGAGGGGGAGAGAGGGGGGGAGAGGGGGAGGGAGGAGAGGGGGAGAGAGAGAGAGGAGAGGGGGAGAGAGAGAGGGGGGGAGAGAGAGAGGAGCGGGGGAGAGAGAGAGGAGAGAGAGAGGAGAGGGAGGAGAAGGGGAGAGAGAGAGGAGAGAGAGAGGGAGAGGAGAGGGGGAGAGAGGGAGAGAGAGGGGGGAGAGAGAGGGAGAGAGAGAGAGGGAGAGAGAGAGGGAGGAGAGGGGGAGAGAGAGAGGAGCAGGGGAGAGAGAGAGAGAGGGAGGAGAGGGGGAGAGAGAGAGGAGAGGGGGAGAGAGAGAGGAGAGAGAGAGGGAGAGGAGAGGGGGAGAGAGGGAGAGAGAGGGGGGAGAGAGAGGGAGAGAGAGAGAGGGAGAGAGAGAGGGAGGAGAGGGGGAGAGAGAGAGGAGCAGGGGAGAGAGAGAGAGAGGGAGGAGAGGGGGAGAGAGAGAGGAGAGGGGGAGAGAGAGAGGAGAGAGAGAGGGAGGAGAGGGGGAGAGAGAGAGAGAGGAGAGGGGGAGAGAGGGAGAGAGAGAGGGAGGAGAGGGGGAGAGAGAGAGGGGAGAGAGGAGAGGGGGAGAGAGAGGAGCGGGGGAGAGAGAGAGAGAGGGAGGAGAGGGGGAGAGAGAGAGGAGAGAGAGAGGGAGGAGAGGGGGAGAGAGAGAGAGGAGAGGGGGGAGAGGGGGAGAGGGGGGAGAGAAAGTTGAGGGAGAGAGAGGGAGGAGAGAGGGAGAGAGAGAGGGAGGAGAGGGGGAGAGAGGAGGGGAGAGAGGGGGAGAGAGGGGGAGAGAGAAAGAGGAGAGGGGGGGAGAGGGGGGAGAGAGAAAGAGGAGAGGGGGAGAGAGGGAGAGGGGGAGAGAGGGGGAGAGAAAGAGGAGAGGGGGAGAGAGGGAGAGAGAGAGGGAGGAGAGGGGGAGAAAGGGGGGAGAGGGAGAGAGAGGGAGGAGAGGGGGAGAGAGGAGGAGAGAGAGGGGGAGAGAGGAGGAGAGAGAAAGAGGAGAGGGGGAGAGGGGGGAGAGAGAAAAAGGAGAGGGGGCGAGAGAGGGAGAGGGGGAGAGAGGGGGAGAGAAAGAGGAGGGGGAGAGAGAGGGAGAGAAAGAGGAGGGGGAGAGAGAGGGAGAGAGTGAGGGAGGAGAGGGGGAGAAAGGGGGGAGAGGGCGAGAGAGGGAGGAGAGGGGAGAGAGGAGAGAGGGGGAGGGAGAGAGAGGGAGGAGAGGAGAGGGGGGAGAGGGGGGAGAGAAAGAGGAGAGAGGGGGAGAGAGAGGAGAGAGAGGAGGAGAGAGAGGAGAGAGGGGGAGAGAGAGAGGAGAAAGGGAGAGAGAGAGAGAGGGGGAGAGAGAGGAGAGAGGGGGGAGAGAGAGAGAGGGGGAGAGAGAGAGGAGAAAGAGGAGAGAGAGAGGAGAGAGGGGGAGAGAAAGAGGAGAGAGGGGGAAAGAGGAGAGAGGAGGTACGAGAGAAAAGAGGAGTGAGAAAAAAGAAAAGAAAAGAGAGATGAGAGAAGAGAGGGAAGAGAAGAGGAGAAGGAAAGGTGGGAATAGGAGGGAGAAGAAGAGGAGAGGCATCTGCAGGTCTTTACACTGTTTTTAAAATTATAAAACTGGATAAATATTTGTTCATGAAAATTCATGTTTTTCTCTTAAACCTGTCACAAAATGTTATTTATTTCTTTAGGTCTGTTTTATGTGTCGCGGTCGCGGTGTTTTAGGGCCTCGTGGCGCCAGCAGAGGGCGCAACAGAGCTCCGGACACGACAGCCAAAGGAACAATTACTGTTTCATATGATCACGATGAACAAACAAACAAACTAACTAACTAACTAACACTGCAAACACATGTATTAGAAAACATGAGGCACTAAATGTGTTGAAATATAAGCAATGACATTTGACATTCACAGATTTTAACAGGACAGACTTTTATAACACATTTAAACACATAACACATTTAAACACATTTAAACACATTTATAACATATTTATAACACATTTAAACACATTTATAACACATTTAAACACATTCAAACACATTTATAACACATTTATAACACATTTAAACACATTTAAACACATTCAAACACATTTAAACACATTTATAACACATTTAAACACATTTAAACACATTTAAACACATTTATAACACATTTAAACACATTTATAACACATTTAAACACATTCATAACACTTTAATAACACATTTATAACACATTTAAACACATTTATAACACATTTATAACACATTTATAACACATTTAAACACATTCATAACACTTTAACACATTTAAACACATTTAAACACATGTATAACACATTCATAACACTTTTAAACACATTTATAACACATTCATAACACATTTATAACACCTTTAAACACATTTATAACACATTTATAACATGTATAACACATTTATAACACATTTAAGCGGCACGTGTTGGATCTCACAATTTCACAGTTTTTTGTTAATAAAACAATACAATAAAAGTTACAGGTCTATATTTTAAAAAAAACATATTTTTTCCCTCCATAAATATTGTAATATGAGTGTGTAGATGCTGATGCTGATATGAGCCCGTCGCGGCCGCACCTTGGGGAGAACTCAGCCGTAAACATCACGTCTTTAACCGCCTCATTAACGACATTTGACATAAGGCTCTGAGCAACTGACACTCACCGCGCGCGCGCGCTGTGCGTAACGGTGCGTGTGTTGCGTAAATGTGCCAAAATGTGTAGTGATAATTATCCCCGGTGCTCGGCTCGCGGCTTCTGCTGTGCGCGTCAGTTTGGAGGTAATTAGCGCTGATTGTGTGTGACTGCGGCAGCGCGCGCCATGTTTGCGCACAAAAGACCTGTCAGCTCCATTCACGTCCGGCCTCGCGCGGGCCTTATGTCCGCCAGGCCGCGCGCAGCCTCAGCGCTCACATGCCCGGATCATAACCGTTAAAAACAATTTTGCACACTTCATTAATTAACGTTAAATGTGTAACGGCAGCTGCGCACGTGGCGCCAAAAAACGACAAACACAAGCAGCCAACATATTGTAACGATCCAGGTCTGGACCGGGTCTGGACCGGGTCTGCACCGGGTCTGGACCGGGTCTGGACCAGGCCGAGGCAGGACACGATTGAATACAATTTAAACGTTATCTGAAAACACAAACACACACTTTACGCGGGTAAATAAGCCTCACACTCTCTTTAAATCCCCCTCGTGACGTCACAGTCTCTGAACACGTCAAACTCGGGCCTAAAGTCAAAGTTTTAAACCTAAAATCTCCTCAGATTCGGTGTAACGCACGCGCCTGCACGGAGCGCGCACGCGGAGGCTCCGAACACAGTGATGCTGTGACGAGCCCGGCCCCGCCTCTTTTCTCTCCTCGCCCGGTGATTGGTCCGTTGGCCGCATTCAGCGCAGTCTCTCGTGAGCCTCCTCCGCGCGCTATAAAAGCCCGGTGCGCACGCGGCGCTGAGCAGCTGTCACGCGCGCTGGAGTAACAGGTGGATTCGGCCTTTGCGTTTCTCCGCCGCCACAGAACTCTGAGGTTCCACAGAACTCTGAGGTTCCACAGAACTCTGAGGTTCCACAGAACTCTGAGGTAAGAGTCTGTTCCGGGCCCCACGTGTGTTTGCTGTGCATTTAGAGCATTTTAGAGCATTTAGCCTGGTTTAGTCCCCGCTTTGTCCCGTGGACCTGATCCTAACCTCGTGTCCCTCTGTTACAGACTCACGCCGTTGCCATGGAGTCCGACACGAGCCGAATGTCCAGCAGGCCGTCTTCTCCGGAGGTGGACGACATCTTCTTGTCCACGTTAAAGAAGTCCATGCACGGTTTCTCCGGGACGGTGTCTTCCACGCAGAGCGACTCCCCGTCAGACGTGGGACTGCGCGGCCTCACGGACGAGGAGGCGCTGGCCCTGCACCTGTCCAAGAAGGACCGCAAACTCCTGTCAGAGAACGAGCTGCAGTCCATCCGCCTCAAGATCAACAGCCGCGAGCGCAAGAGGATGCACGACCTGAACGTGGCCATGGACGGGCTGCGCGAGGTCATGCCGTACGCGCACGGGCCGTCCGTGCGTAAACTGTCCAAGATCGCCACGCTGCTGCTGGCGCGGAACTACATCCTGATGCTCAGTAACTCTCTGGAGGAGATGAAGCGGCTCGTGAGTGAGATCTACGGCAGCAGCGGGCATCACGGCGCCTTCCACCCGTCCGCGTGTGGCACCATGACGCACGCGGGCCCCGTGCCCCCGCATCCCGCGTCCTCGCACCCCGCGGTGCATCACCCGCTGCTGCCGCCGGTGTCCAGTGCGTCTCTGTCCGCGCCGCTGTCGGTGTCGTCGGTGCGAGCGCCGCACGGACTCCTCAAAGCGCCGCCCGCGAGCAGCTTCCAGCACTGGGGCGTGAGCGGGATGCCCTGCCCGTGCAGCATGTGCCAGGTCCCGCCGCCGCACGTGCCCTCCATGGGCAGCGTGAGCGTGCCTCGGCTCACGGACTCCAAGTGACCGCGCGCGCGCACGGACTCTGCTCGGACC
This sequence comes from Eucyclogobius newberryi, assembly GCF_026437365.1. Lineage (NCBI taxonomy): Eukaryota > Metazoa > Chordata > Actinopteri > Gobiiformes > Gobiidae > Eucyclogobius > Eucyclogobius newberryi. Next base: position 32,810,644 of record NW_027315768.1, read on the forward strand.
TGGACCGGGTTTTATTTAAGACTGTTGAAAGACTCTGGAGCCGCGGCCTCGCGGGGCCCCTGGGGCCCGCGCGCACACTTTAGACCTGTTGTACAAACGTTAGAAAAGTGTTCTAGAGATATTCTATATTAGAGTCACGCCGCACGCGCTCTGCTCCACCTCTGTCTCTGACGGACTTTATTGTAAATACATTTAAAGATATTTATTTACTTATTTTGGGTGATTTCTGATTCTCATGTTGGGACTGAATTGTGAAATAAAAAAAAACATTAACTAAAGTGAATGTTCTTGTGTCGTATTCTTGCCATAACCACATTGTTAATTAATTAAAATAACAATACATGGCTTTGCATAAATGCAAAGGTATTTCTACATCATTTCAGCAGCAAAACAACAACTGCTGGATTTTAATATAATTTACTGATAATAACCAACATTCACCATTTGTTTCCGTTGAGGAAAATAACCTTCCACATCTTTTTACTCCAGACATTTAATTATTTTCACCAAATGAATTTATAACTTTAGATTTTTATTAGAATATGAGAATTTCTTTGAGCAGCATTGGCCTTACAAAAACACGGAGATCTTATTTTTATATTATATTTTATAACTATTATTATTTTAGAGCAAAAGTTAGTGATGAAAGTTCTAAGTATCATTCAACTGTCTTTTAGTATATCTATAGTATATATCGAAAAATATAAATATTTGGCTTCTTAACATAATGAGATGAAATGTGACTCTGAATCAAGCGGAAACGTAAAGAAAGAAGCCAAGAAAAAAGATCCGGATCCGATGCAACATTTTCTGGTATAATTTGGAAAAGTAAAATATTCATCATGTATTTTAAAGTATTTTGAGTAAATATATTTAGATTATACATGTCACAACCACAGCAGGTAAAACGGTGACTTTAATTGAACCAAACAGTAAAACATTTTGCATTTTAGACTTTTAATTAACCGCGTTTGGAAAAAGAAAAAAAAAAAAACTTGACTGCTGTAATTTGCATTTCCTGACTGTTTATTTGATTTGATTTGCTAATTTGCTTGGATAGTAAAATATTCCATGTACAGTTTGGAAATATTTAGCGTAGAATTAACTCCTACTGGGTTTTTCCACATGAATAAAAAAGTGGCACAGATTTGAACAGCTTCCTTTTCCGCCTCGTCTCCATAATATCAAACTTGGACTGGACCAGGAGTAAACCAAGACTAGAACTAAATAAACTGGATTTAATCTGATTTTATTATTATGCCATGATTCAAAACTGTCTTACTCTTTTTTAAGAGCTAAACATTGAAAATCACAGTTTTATCGCTGTAAAACCTGTAAAATTATCATGTACCTCACAGCAGATTGTACAAATTGTAACTAATATTATTCAGAACGCACTGAAATACAAAATAATCCAAAATCTTATTTTTGTTTTGTTTCTAATCATCATCAAAATGAGCCAAGAAATTAAACTAGGCTTTTATATCCAGTTTTCCGATGTACACGTCACAAACATATGCAGTTTTAGACATTTTTACACGTTGACCTCTACAAATCTGTCCGACATTTTCTCCATTTTATCAATTTTGTCGACGTTCTGGTCAAAAATAACTGCGTAACTCCTCGGACGGTAAAATACATGTTAAAAAGCTGTAATTTCCAGTTCAATCCACCGTATCAGGGTCAGTTTGATCTTGCCTTTTATTTTCTATCTGTTGCAAAGATTCTTGTGACAAACTGAACTGAAAACCAATAATAATAATAATAAGAAGAAGAAAAATGATCACCTTTGTTCTGCCTAAAACCTGTTTTTTTTTTACCTTTTAAGTTCCTAAATGTCATTTTTAATACTATTGTCAAAACCCAACAAAGGCCCAAAGTGTCAGTCCATCCACCAACACCAGCTTTGCCCTGACTTATATATTAACCAAACAAAATACTAAATTGAATCCGATTTTCCTCATTTTTCCTCTGAGCAGAGCTTGGTTTGTTTTTCAAAGGTTCAGGAACAACTTAAAGCAAACTTAAATTTGCTTTTGTCTTAGGTTAATCTAAATAAATCACAGACGAAGGTTAAATTTTCCACCCCCGTTTAAAGTGCGCGCGACACATTAGACGAGACGTTTCAGCTGCACAAAGAGAACACGATTATATTTCAGATTTGACCAAACATTTTGCCCGTTTTCCCTCCAATTTGGCAAATTTGACGACGTTCATAATGCCACTTCCTGGTTTTGACGTGTCCAGTAAATATGACAGAGACAGGGGTCATTCCACCACTGTTACATAGCAACCAGACTGTAAACAAGGGCCAAAACGCACATGAATCCTACAATAGTCGTGATTTGACACATAATTACACCTGACAACATGTTTATCTCGTTGAATGACTGTTTAAATTGTCTCTGGAGCTTTGGTGGAACGGCGCTTTTTGATGACATCACAGAAATGGCTGTATCCTGCACCGCTTCCTGTCATTTTTCGACCTTTTCCCGTCATTTGTCCTTCACGCACTGCGACTCCACCCGTGTAAAACTGTGATAAATATTTACCACGGGGACGAACTCGCCAAACAATTAGACAAAAAACACGAGAACCCCGCTGCGTCTCGCCTCGGAAACCGCCACCGACGAGCGCGGGGGCGTTTGGCGGTCCCGTCGCCCGGCTCCGTAACCCCCGGCGATTCCGCGTGAAAAGGTGTGTCTCGGATGCACAGCAGCTTGTCCTGTGTTTCCTGACGCCCCTGAAGCCTCGTCCGTGTGAGCGCGGCTGAATATTCATACGCGCATTTGTTTATTCGACTCATTATCTGGATTTATTCACAGTCCTCCGGCGCGAGGGGCCGAGGGCGTTTTAGAGGAGACGCCGACACGACCGCGCAGCGCTTTAAATGTCACAGCAATCGCTTTTGAAGAAAGTGTCGCGCTGACTTTATCCGTCGCGACTCGATGTGATTTCGACGTACGGGCAAAATCGGTGGCTCTAATGTCTTCGTGGAGATGATTTACAAGTTCTATGCTAAAAGAAACGCCTGAAATACACTGGAGAAGACGTGTGAGTGTGATCTCTTTGTGGATATGACATTTACTCAAGTGCAGTTGAGATTGAGAAAGGTTTTAATACAATTGACTTCTCTGATTAGCTTTCAGACTGGAGTCCTATATTGTCTTCTCACTGTGAGTAAATCTGAAAGTGACAAAGGTTATTTGGCGCTCAGACCCCGGCGGAAGACATAGTGATCACGGGCGCAGGGGAGGCGGTGGGTCGCAGTACGGTTTGAAGCGGCCGAGCCATCTGCCTGAGGGCTTAAACGAGACCGCCTGTGCGCTGATTGGGAACAGAGGAGGAGCGACTTGAGAGCGTTGATTGGGGATGGGGGGCAGATGCGAGGGGCGATGACGCAGACGTCCCCTGTCCTACGCCCTTTCTTGGCCAGGAAAAACTACAAAACCTCTTGGGAAAAAATTAGAAACCTGGGAGAGTCCATGGTGAAGTGAGGGATCTGACTCTCACAGACGGACAGGCGGACGCCCGCTTGAGTGCGATGATGGAGCTGGGGAGAGGGGTCCTTCCATGGTGGTCGACGCGGATCAAGTTAGGTCTTCCAGGTGAACTTACGCAGGCTTCATTACAGCAGCACGGCGGCTCCACTCTCACAGTGACGTTCAGGTGTGGCGTGCGCCCGTTTCCCCTCGTGTCTGGGTGAGCTCCCTCCGGGCTCCAGTTTAGCCCTTCAGCACATGCACAATAGGGAAAACCCTCCAGCTACAGAAGTCCTGACCAAGACCGGCACAAGATCTGGAGATGTTTCCCTGAGCGCTGTGCGGCCACTGCTCTCTGCTCCTGACGGGTCGCCCAGTGGCACTGGAGGATGGGTCAAATGCAGAGAATACATTTCCCTCACAATGGAATAATAAACTGGCTTCCTCAGCACCACCATCACCCGGGACCTCAAGTGGGAGCCCACCATCAGCTCCCTCATCGAGAAGGCCCAGCAGAGGATGTACTTCCTGCTGCAGCTGAGGAAAGCCAAGCTGACAGCGGAGATGATGGTGCAGTTCTACACGGGCACTATTGAGTCCATCCTCACCACCTCCATCACCTCCTCCATCACCTCCTCCATCACCTCCTCCATCATCTCCTCCATCACCTCCTCCATCATCTCCTCCATCACCTCCTCCATCACCTTCTCCATCATCTCCTCCATCATCTCCTCCATCACCTCCTCCATCACCTTCTCCATCATCTCCTCCATCACCTCCTCCATCACCTCCTCCATCATCTCCTCCATCACCTCCTCCATCATCTCCTCCATCACCTCCTCCATCACCTCCTCCATCATCTCCTCCATCATCTCCTCCATCATCTCCTCCATCACCTCCTCCATCACCTCCTCCATCACCGTGTGGTACGCTGGAGCCACAGCCAGGGACAAACAGAGACTACAGCGCCCTCTGCTGAGAAGGTGACCGGCCGCGGACTTCCATCTCTGCAGGACCTGTACGTCTCCAGAGCTCTGGGACGAGCCACTCCCCTCAGGCAGGAGGCCACTCCCCACTCCTCTCAGGCAGGAGGCCACTCCCCTCAGGCAGGAGGCCACTCCCCTCAGGCAGGTGGCCACTCCCCTCAGGCAGGTGGCCACTCCCCTCAGGCAGGTGGCCACTCCCCTCAGGCAGGAGGCCACTCCCCACTCCTCTCAGGCAGGAGGCCACTCCCCTCAGGCAGGAGGCCACTCCCCTCAGGCAGGAGGCCACTCCCCTCAGGCAGGTGGCCACTCCCCTCAGGCAGGAGGCTACTCCCCACTCCTCTCAGGCAGGAGGCCACTCCCCTCAGGCAGGAGGCCACTCCCCTCAGGCAGGTGGCCACTCCCCACTCCTCTCAGGCAGGAGGCCACTCCCCTCAGGCAGGAGGCCACTCCCCTCAGGCAGGTGGCCACTCCCCTCAGGCAGGTGGCCACTCCCCTCAGGCAGGTGGCCACTCCCCTCAGGCAGGAGGCCACTCCCCACTCCTCTCAGGCAGGAGGCCACTCCCCTCAGGCAGGAGGCCACTCCCCTCAGGCAGGTGGCCACTCCCCTCAGGCAGGAGGCTACTCCCCACTCCTCTCAGGCAGGAGGCCACTCCCCTCAGGCAGGAGGCCACTCCCCAATCCTCTCAGGCAGGAGGCCACTCCCCTCAGGCAGGAGGCCACTCCCCTCAGGCAGGAGGCCACTCCCCACTCCTCTCAGGCAGGAGGCCACTCCCCTCAGGCAGGAGGCCACTCCCCTCAGGCAGGAGGCCACTCCCCTCAGGCAGGAGGCCACTCCCCTCAGGCAGGAGGCCACTCCCCTCAGGCAGGAGGCTACTCCCCACTCCTCTCAGGCAGGAGCCCACTCCCCTCAGGCAGGAGGCTACCGTCCATCAGGGCCAGAACCTCCCGCCACATGAACAGTTTCTTTCCCTCTGCTGTTGGACTCATGACCACGTAAAGCACCTTAATAACACCTGTCACTTTAATGTAAATATACCTCTTATTCCACTGTTTTGCACTTTTGATCTTGTTGTATATATATCATATTATATTTGGATCACTTTTAGTCTACACATTTTATCATTCATGCCCTTATTCTAGCATAGTTTATACTTTTATACTATTATTATACATTGTTTTATGTTAAGATGAAGCACGTTCCCAGTTTGTGAATTTTGTTCACAGACAATGACATTAAAACTAAATCTGATTCTGATGAAATCACTTTCACACCAAATATTATTTTTATATTTTATTGTAATTTCAGGGACCACTAAAAATGTTATTTTTGATATAACAACTGTATACTGAGACAACTACACTCAGAACTAAAGCTGGAACTAAACCAGGACTAGAACATAACCAAGTTTACAACAGGACAAACCAGAACCAAGAACTTAACTTCATTATTGACCAAACTGATTCACAGAAATGATAGATAGTCATATATTTCGATATTTTAAGCATATAAAGTCCAAGATCAAATAAAAAAGACACATCGAGATGGTCGTTTGTTAAAAACAAATGAATTATGCATCCAGATTGATCCATTTGAAAGGGTTAAACAATGGAAAGAAGACTTCTCATGGACCAGTCAAAGAAGTGGCGTCTCCTCGAGCACCAACAGCTCGGCGTTTTCAAAATGGCAGCTGCTCGCCTCCTGATCCACTACAGTCTTAAATATTCATATCTCCGCGGACGACACATTTGTAACTGGATTTAGAGGCGCGCAGATGTACAGCCTTTCAGCGAACGCATCGTGTCGTGTTGGCCCAAAGGATTAGAGCAGCGCTTCAAAGGTACGGCTGAGGACTGTCTGTGCAGGAAGAATGCAGAGGAGATGCGCAAACAGGCCGGCGGCGGGACACAAAGACGGATTTAACTCTGACAAGAAAATAAAAAGGAAAATAACAGGGGATTTGAGGTGAAGAAGAGACCGGGGGGTCAGCGTTTCCCATGGGGCCGATGTTTACTGCCACAGCGGAGGATACGAGATCTGGAAGCCACGCAAAGATCTCATCGGTCGTATTAAACGACACTAACTCTGTGTTATTTCTATTGCGATTGGCCTGGAAACATGCGCCCGAGCACCTTTACGCCTTAAAGATGCTGTGTCTGATATTTACCCTCTTGAAAATGTGAAAAACCTTATTTATTTTAAACTTTTTGCAGCAGTTTAGAGTTATTCATCACTTGCCTTATGAATTTGGGGCCACTATTCCCCCATGATTAGCTTATAAGCGCTTTTTTACGACTGTCAGAGAAATAATACAACACTGTGGTCTCATTTTGACCCTAAGAGCTGCTTTTACAACATGTCCGTCCTGGAGTAAGATTTTACTTTAAACTGTGTGGAGAACGCATCTACTGAAAGCATGCATTACTTTATAGTTGTGAGGCGTTCCGTCAGAAGAATTAAAGAGGGAATTAAAGAGGGAATTACCGCAGGGAATTAGACAAAAGCTAGCTTGCCCCGACATGCTAATTTAGGCATGCAGTTGTAATGAACGTGATTTGAGGCCGAAATGCTCAGTGTGAGTCTGGAGGTGATGATAGGACAGGAGATCTATCTAACTATGACTTTGAGGGTAATTTGGTGTGTTTTTGTGAGGCTCAGAGGAAGACGACTTACAGGAAACAAGCGTAAAGGAATCTCAGTACGACTCCAGGTATGTTTTTGATGAGAACTATTATATTTAACACTTAACCTTTTTAAATACACCAAGCTATGAGAAAAAAGGCAGGAAGTAGTCATTTTCTGTACTGAGACACTTTTTATTGAAGTGTGCAGTTCCTCTGTCTCACATTGTGAACAGCAGGTGACCATTAAACATGCAGTGGTGAAATTCGTTATCGTAAATTCGACGATTAGCGGGCAAAACAACATACATCAAGTCTCCAACTTCCAGTTGCAGAATGATAGAATTAGATGCGGTGCCTACGCCACTCGTCTGATGCTCGTAGACCGTACATATGCGGTGCCCATTCTTCATCAGGAAAACTTCTGCTGGGTTATCGCTGAAAACTGAATACATGTGAATCTCAAAGTGGTAAACTCCTTTGACCGGGGCAGTGAAAATCCCTGCAGGACATTTTGACAAGTATTAGACATGACAACATTGATTATACTTAATCATGTTTAGAATAATTTACCTGTGAGTGAGTTGTAAGCATTTCCAATGTTGGAGACCACATGTTTGTAGACAAGTGTAGTTTCAACATTGTGAGGTCCAAAATAACTTTCGCTGGAAATCTGCAAACCAGCAGAGAAGGCCACCTTACTGACTGCAACAGAAAGAACAGACCCATTGGTATAAATCATAATAAGCATAATTTATTATAACTGGAAGAAACAACAACGACATCCTATAAATACATGCATGATCTTATACCTGTGGTTTACTGTGGAATTCTTATTTTGGAATGTATTAGTGAGATTTTCCCAGCATTTCATGATTGACATCTCAGGTCTTTTATCTCAGTGTATGACCCGCTCTAACAATGTTCTGATCTGAGGTGGTTTTAATAATCATGTTTGCTGCCCCTCTTCACCTTCGTCCCTTGATTACACAAAAATGATAGCGTTTTTTACCCCGTTAAGCTCTAATGTGTTAAAAAATAAAATAATAATGATAAAAATAAAAATATAAAAAGAGAGAAGCTTAGATGTTGGGCTTTCTGTTTTATATAAAATGAATTATTATTATTATTATTATTGCAGCGATGGCGTCCAACCAAACCAAAGCCGCGGCGGGCTAAGACACGGGTATTTGAGATTGAAGACTGAAGTTAGGGTTAGAGTTAGGGGTTAGGGGTTAGAGTTAGGGGTTACGGTTAGAGTTAGGGGTTAGGGGTTAGAGTTAGGGGTTAGGGGTTAGGGTTAGAGTTAGGGGTTAGGGTTAGAGTTAGGGGTTAGGGTTAGAGTTAGGGGTTAGGGGTTAGGGATTAGGGTTAGAGTTAGGGGTTAGGGTTAGGGGTTAGGGGTTAGGGGTTAGGGTTAGAGTTAGGGGTTAGGGTTAGAGTTAGGGGTTACGGTTAGAGTTAGGGGTTAGGGTTAGGGGTTAGGGGTTAGGGGTTAGGGGTTAGGGGTTAGGGGTTAGGGGTTAGGGGTTAGGGGTTAGGGGTTAGGGGTTAGGGTTAGGGGTTAGGGGTTAGGGGTTAGGGGTTAGGGGTTAGGGTTAGGGGTTAGGGTTAGGGGTTAGGGGTTAGGGGTTAGGGTTAGGGGGTAGGGTTAGGGGTTAGGGTTAGGGGTTAGGGTTAGGGGTTAGTTGAACTTAAGGCGTAGAACGTGAATGAAGAACAAAAATGATAACGATAACAAAATGTAACAAAACGTAACATGACTATAAAATAAATGGTAACGGTCAACAAAGTCTGCTTCCTGCTCAAGCCGCCGCCATTATCCAAGCCAATAAACACAGGTGAGCGCTCTCACTAATTAACATTACACATGTTAGTGCCGCCCCCAAACACAGTCGAGTCGTGCTCGTATCTAAGCACGTGCAAAAACCCACATATGGCTCCTACAATACTATAATAATAAGATATAGTATATCCTTAGAAATAAGTAATTTAGAGTAAAAAACAACTATTTTGTTCTTGACAACAAATACACAGTTTTAATAGAAAAATGCCTTTTATCTAAAGAGATAGATCATGAGACACCAAGTGATGGCAAAACAACATGAGATATGTATTTGTGTAACTATTGCAGAAGAAACAAAATTGGTTACTTTTAATTTTTTTTAGTAGAAGAAAGTCCAAGTGCCACCGTGTGCCACCGTGTGCCACCATGTGCCACCGTGTGCCACCAAGTGGCACATGGTGGCACCAAAAAAGGTTTACCTTGTTTGTCTGATTGCAGATGTTCCATCTTCAGCTCATCCAGAGCAGCTTTCATCTCTTTGAGCTCATCTCTGATAGCTGAGAGGACAGAGGTGTCCCCCTCAGCTGAGAGGACGGAGGTGTCCCCCTCAGCTGAGAGGACGGAGGTGGTCAGCAGCAGCAGGAACAAACAGGCAGCCTTGTCCATGTTTGACTGAAATATCTGAGCTGCGTCCGCTCTTAAATAGTGTAAATAGAGGAAGAATGAGTTCACTGTCAAGGACACGTTTGTGGATGTTTAATCTTGATTGACATTTGGACTTCACCCAGAGCTTTATGTAACTAAGGCTGAATTTAGGTAAAGGTGAAGTGCACTTTCATTTCAACCACTCAACTATTGATTGTTTTTTCAAACATTTATTTTACAGTTTTATTTTTACATGAATATAAATGAGATAAGAGAACCTTTATTTGTCCCACAAAGAGGAAAATCCAGTCTAAAAATCTAGTATTAAATCTAGTATAAATGTAAATAGAAATAATAGGAAAATGACACACTCTTATTTACAGCTGTTATATGGACAGTATTGCACATGAGTATAACAGTATTGCACATGGCAATATTGCACATGATTATGACAGTATTGCACATGCTTATGACAGTATTGCACATGAGTAGAACAGTATTGCACATGATTGTGACACTATTGCACAAGAGTATAACATTATTGCATATGACAGTATTGCACATATGAATATAACAGATTTGCACATACATTTGACAGTATTGCACATTACAGTATTAAACATTATTATGACCGTATTGCACATGATTATGACAGTATTGCACATGAACATAACAGTATTGCACACATGAGTATAACGGTATTGCACATGATTATGACATTATTGTACATGAGTATAACATTATTGCACATGAACATAACAGTATTGCACATGATTATGACAGTATTGCAAATGAACATAACAGTATTGCACATGATTATGACAGTATTGCACATGAACATAACAGTATTGCACACATGAGTGTCCGATCACCGGCTTCACCACGAGCGGCACGCACCGCCACGAGCCGCACGCGGCTCCGCTTCTCCTCCGCTGCACCGGCGTTTCCGTGTCCGATCACCGGCTCCACCACGAGCGGCACGCACCGCCACGAGCCGCACGCGGCTCCGCTTCTCCTCCGCTGCACCGGCGTTTCCACGCCCGAACACCGGCTCCGCGCTCCCGCACCCGCCGCCCCGGAAGTCTGTACCTGGGCGAAGGTGTGGCCCCAGCCCGCCACAGGAGCAGACACGGAGAATGGGGCACCGGCTCCTCCCGGAGAAAAGCAGCCCCATACAACCAAGGTACAGCCCCGTTTCTCTGCTTTCCCCGCTCCACAGACGGGGGCGATCTGGTCACAAAACTGGACTCAAATGCGTCTTGATTGGGCTAGAGCAACGCCGGCGTCTGGTATGTGGACTGCCGCTTCTGTCCCAACGTCTTTGTTTTGTTAGTCGTTTCCATTGTTTTGTTTTGTTCCCGCGTCTCTGTGTTGTCTTCTGTCTACATCCCTGTTCCTTAACTTCATCGGACATTACTGCACCGTCCATCGCTCATCTCCTCCCTCACTCCTGGACTATCTACTGCCCTAGCCGCCAGCTAACAGCTGGCTTAACACCTGCTGAGGTCCGTCATGGTATCGCGGGGCCTCCCTGCCGTGCAGACAAGGTCTGGGGCAACCAACGCCACTCACTCCACCAGCTTCAACACCCGGTCCACTGCTGCTTTTTCACAACTCTCTGCCCACCAGCTTCTAGTTAACCAGCCTCTAGCCACCGCCAACATACTAACTGGATTACTCTCATCTGCTGCTACGTTCCATCTCCTCCTCGGACTATCACTCCCGCGCCTCCAGGCCACCGCTCCACCAACTTCTCGCCTACTCACCTACACCGCTGCTGACCTTCACCTCCTCAACCATAACCACCGTCTCCCAGCTGCTGCTGCCTCTGCAGCTAGCTCAGCTGGGATCCTTCGCCTGCCCCGCTACATCCACCGGGGCTCTGGTCTCTCCCATAACCAACACTCCAACGACGGCTCACCTATCCCCTCACTCTGGACTAGTTTTCGCCCCCCCGTCACCCCCACCTGCCGCACTGCCAACCTCAGCAACCTCCGCCCCCCCACCCCTGCGCCCCCATCCATCTCCGCGCCCCCATCCATCTCCCTTGCACTGCTGAACTGCCGCTCCCTCTCCAACAAATCACCTGTTATATCTGAACTGCTACTGGACAATAACATTGATCTGCTTCTCCTCTGTGAAACATGGCAACAGCCCCTGGACTTCTATGCTCTCAACCAAGCCACTCCCTCCAACTACACTTACACTGCCAAACCCCGCCTCTCCGGGCGTGGGGGAGGTCTTGCTGTTATTCATAAAAAATCTACATCCATCACTGAACTGAACCTCAACCTTCCATCCATCTCATCATTTGAATACCTCGCCTTCTCCCTCCCCAACTCTATCACCGCTATCCTGATCTATCGTCCCCCAAAGCCCCACCCCTCTTTCCTCACTGAATTGTCTGAACTCCTCACCATCGCATCCTCTCTCTCTGCCCGCCTCCTACTCACTGGTGACTTCAACATCCACATTGACTGCCCCAACGCCCCACTGACATCCGACTTCCTCTCTCTCCTGGACTGCTTCCATCTCACCCAACATATTGACTTCCCCACCCATACCAAAGGCCACACTCTGGACTTAGTCTGTTCCTCTCTCCTACCCATATCTAAGCCCCACCCCCTCCCCTTCCCACTCTCTGATCATCTCTGCATCCTTTTCTCCGCTCCCTTACCCTCGCCCCACAACCCCAAAAAAACGCACCATCACCTACCGCAATATCAAGTCAGTCAACCCCCTCACGCTCTCCCAGCTCATATCCTCTGCTTTCCCCCCTGACTCCCCCCCCTCTTCCCCCGACGACTATGCCGTCATGCTCAACACCACCCTCTCCAACTCCCTTGACTCCCTAGCCCCCTGGAAAACCTCCTCCGTCTCATACATCAACCCCGCCCCCTGGTACACCCCTGAACTCCGCACCATGAAGCAGACTGGCCGCCAACTCGAGCGACTCCTCAAAAGAACCCGCCTCACTGTCCACACCGAAGCTTTCAAATTACACATCTCCTCCTACCGTGACGCTCTCCAAGCCGCCAAATCTGCCCACCTCTCCACCCTCATCAACAGCTCCCACCGGAGCCCTCGCACCCTGTTCTCCACCGTCAACAAGCTGCTCCAGCCACCGGACATCACTCCACCCTCCTCCCCTGACCTCTGCAACTCTTTCCTCCTTGCCTTCAATGACAAAATTTCCAAAATCAACAGCTCCATGACTGCCGTCTCCATTAACTCCATCACCACCCCCACCCCTGCCCCCCCCCCTCTCCCTGACCACCCACCCTTCCCTCCCCTCACCACCTTCTCCTCTGTTAACTCCTCTCATATCATAGACCTCATCACCGCTTCCAAAACCACCACCTGCTCTCTCGACCCCCTCCCAACGACTCTAACCAAGGCCTGCCTCCCTGCTCTCATCCCCCATCTCACCACCCTCTTCAACCAGTCTTTATCCCTCGGCCATGTTCCTTCCATCTACAAACTGGCCTCCATCACCCCCATCCTCAAAAAACCCACACTAGACTCCGCCAACCTCTCCAACTTCCGCCCCATCTCCAACCTGCCGTTCCTCTCAAAAACGCTGGAACGCATCGTCGCCGCCCAACTTCACACCCACCTCCAGTCAAACAAGCTCTATGAACCCCTCCAATCTGGCTTCCGCCCACTTCACAGCACTGAAACAGCCCTGGTCAAAGTACTCAACGATCTCCTCACCTCTGCAGACTCCGGGGCCCTCAACATCCTGTTACTACTAGACCTCAGCGCAGCCTTTGACACTATAAACCATTCCATCCTCCTACAAAGGCTGCGCCAACTGGGTGTTGAGGGCTCTGCACTTGACTGGCTCACATCCTACCTCACCAACAGGCAAGAGTTCATTTCCCTCTCCGGTCACTCATCCACCCTCTCCCCAGTAACGCAGGGGTCCCCCAGGGCTCAGTCCTCGGCCCCCTCCTCTTCATCTGCTACATCTTCCCCCTTGGTCACATCCTCCGCCAACTCAACCTGGACTTTCACTGCTACGCTGACGACACCCAGATATACCTCACCACCAAATCCACCCAAAACCCTCCCCTCAGCCACATTGAAACCTGCATCTCTACAATAAAATCATGGCTCACTCTCAACTTCCTCAAACTGAACAGTGACAAAACAGAGCTCCTCCTCATTGGCACCAAATCCACTCTCAATAAAACTGGTCCCTTTTCACTCAGCATCGACACCTCGACCATCACCCCCTCTACCCTGGTACGCAATCTCGGTGTCATCATGGACCCCACCCTCTCCTTCACTCCCCATGTCAGCCACATCGACAAGACCTCATACTTCCACCTCCGCTGCATCGCCAAAATCCGACACTGCCTCACCCTCCCCGCTGCTGAATCCCTCATCCATGCCTTCATCTCCTCCCGCCTCGACTACTGCAACTCCCTCCTCACTGGCATCTCCTCCCATTCCCTCCACAGACTCCAAATGGTCCAAAACTCTGCTGCCCGCCTCCTCACCCACACCCGGTCCCGTGATCACATCACTCCCGTTCTCCGCTCTCTCCATTGGCTCCCCATCAAGCAGCGCATAAACTTTAAAATACTCCTCCTCACCTTCAAAGCTCTTCACCACCTTGCCCCCCCTACCTGTCTGACCTCCTCATCCCCCACCGCTCCACCCGAGCTCTCCGATCCTCCTCCTCTCTCACCCTGACTGCACCAACATCCCGACTCAAAACTTTTGGCGACAGAGCATTCTCCCGAACAGCACCCCGACTCTGGAACTCCCTCCCCCAACCTGTCCGCCACTCTCCCTCACTCACAACATTCAAATCCTGCCTAAAAACATACCTCTTCACCCAAGCCTATGACCTCCCCCTCCCCTAGCCTCCTCTACCCCATTGCCTACTCTTCTACCCCCTGTTACATCCCCATCTTTTTCTTTCTACTTCGTCTGTCTTCATTTTATCTGTATATTAATGCGTATTGTACGCAGGGCCGGCCCAGCCTATAAGCGAACTAAGCAGCCGCGTAGGGCCCCGAGGCTTTAATAGGGCCCCCAATCTGGCAACCCGTCTTATGCGAAGTGCAAGGCACTAGTGTAGTAGCGCTGCTGGCGCGGCAGCGCACACAGCGGTAACATATAACGCACAAACCGCATTTATTTGTAATGACAATCTGGCAACCAAGACACCAAACCTGCGCTGATTGGGCGCGAGCAGAACGAGAGCAAAACATAAACACAACAGAACGTGGTCATCATGTCCAGAGGAATATATCCCCCCGATGCCGAAAAACGAAAGAAGAAACTTCTTGACGATGTAAAGAAACTGCAAACTCAACAACACTTTCCAGGTATTGAACTTCTCTTACAAAGAGACGGTTAATGCTGCTGTTTGAAACAACACGATTCTGTCACGTTAGTTCGCTCAGACTGGAGGCGAGACGAGAGCTCTGCTCCGCGCACAATATGTGTCTGAATGAAAGATAATAAGCTTCACATTTACACCAGCCCGTGTGAGCTGCAGGTGAGGCCGGTGAGGGGCGTCTATGCCCCGGGTCACTAAGAGGCGGAGATTCGGTCCGGACGAGCCCCGTCTCGTCCAGAACCTCTGACGTGAAACTTTGGAGTGAACAGTGTGCGGCCCCTGTCCCGGGCCCCTGTCCCGGGCCCCTGTGCAGCCTCAGTTAGAGATGAGCGGGTTTGAGTTTGCGTCTCTCTCTCTCACATCACCATGTGTGAGAGCAATCGTGACTCGTCATGTCTGTTTTACTTTGACTTCTTAAAGTGCAATGAGAGGAATGTAAAGGTTTATGCGTGTAAGGTCCATCAGCCAATCACATCGCAGCATTGTTTCACGCAGGAGTCCAGTGTGTGATGTTCTGATCAGAACAAACATTTATATTGTAATTCACTTTTAATAGAGCAATAAAACATTTAAATGTATTTAAAAAGCATCATTAGACTATTTGTTATAAATTATAATAAATTGATAGTGAAAAATAACCAGACATATTATGATTACGTCTGTTATAGAATAATACTATATATTTTTATATAAATGTGGCAAAGTTACAGAAACACAGTCTCTTCACTATAGCTGGGTTTGGACCTTCACTTCTCGTTCTGTTCATTCTCTGGGAATAACATGTTTGTTTTATCAGTGTTAATTATTAATCAAGCAATGCTTATGCCATTTGTTTAATTTAATATAACTTGTTTTGTCACTTTGGCAAGAAGGAACAGTTGGGAGCAGTAAAAGATAAATTAGTAAGGATAACTATTACTTTTACATTTTCAGTTAAAATGAATCAATTTGACCATAATTATTTTCATAACCAATATTGTATTGAGTAATTAAGTACACTAATGTATTAATAACTGGCTTTAATCATTTTCTCCTGGCACAGTTTTATCACATCATCATTTTATAGCATTACAACCTCAACATTTTACTCTTACTTTAGCGGCTGGACCACATTAAAATGCACCAGAAGACCCAAAAAAGGTCTGAAAATCTCTGGCCCCCAGACCCCCCCCCTGTTCATTAATTTAAACTAATGTGCTAATGTGGCTGTCAACCCTTAACGCCCACAAATACGCCCAAAAACATATCTGGGACGTGTGTTATTTGTACAGGGAGTAGAGGTGATGTCAGCGGAATACCAAGTTGCATTGTGGGATTTAAGTTATCAATATTTGAGCTTGTGAAGTGCTGAGAATAAACTAACTGGCAAACGGACGCCCTGGAGTTTTGGTGCTTTGTTTGCGTTGAAAAAAGTTCCCATATGTGAATTGTTTACTGACAATGGCAATAAAACTGATTCTGATGACGTGGTGAGGGGCCCCCAACATTTTTTTCGCTTAGGGCCCCCTGAAGGCTTGGGCCGGCCCTGATTGTACGTGTTGTCCCCCCCCTGTCTGTAAATACCCCCCCTTTTTTTTATTATGTTCAGCGTCTTTGGCTCACTGAAAAGCGCTATATAAATAAAAGTTATTATTATTATTATGAGTATAACAGTATTGCACATGAATGTGACAGTATTGCAAATGAAGATAATAATAATGAATATATAATATAAATAAGTTAAGATAACCTTTATTTGTCCCACAATGATGAAATTCCAGTGTTGCGGCACAGTTTAGGAACTGCAGTGGAATCATAAAAACTTCCTTAAAATATACAAATATATTACATGAGTATAACAATATTGCACATGATTATGTCAGTATTGCACATGAATATGACAGTATTGCACATGTGAGGACACCACCTCAGAACACGTCATGGTTTTTCTGGTACTTATACTAATAAAACATGTCATATGCAGATCAGTATTTTTATTGTAAACGGCAGTATTGATCAACAGGTTTGTGTACTTTCTGTTCCCCGCCTCTTCACAGAGGTACTTATTAAACCATAACACTGCAGTACATTTCCACATAGCTATCTCTGAACCCCACATTTACCCCGCATCACTACGACATGCAGGAGGTCAGTACTATTCTGGTACTGCAGCACTCCACAGTACTCCACAGTACTCCACAGTACTCCACAGTACTCCACAGTACTCCACAGTACTCCACAGTACTCTCGCTCAAAAACACGCCAAACACAACTCTAGATTACCTGACTTAATGACTTGATTTATACTGGGGAAAAATGAAATAAATGAAATAATAAACAGCTTGACTTCAGTTGGATTCATCTTGATTTGCGTATGTATTTTGACTTTCTTGAATTAAGATTTTCCAACGGAACGGGTTAGTGTACGAAGTGTGAAATGTCTTGCTTTACTTAAAAATAAATTTAAAAAGACGGTAAAGAAAGACAAGCATTTTCTCACTTCAAATGCGAAAAAAATAATAAATAAACCATGTCCAAAAAAGGACTGTAGGGACGATAATTTTGGCCCATATCTGAGTCTTATTTCCTCGTGGTGAGGACGGCCCATTAGTCCTGCCACGTATCAATCATAAAACGCACCTACCGCTCACCTGCAGCCGCGTGTGGCTCGTCCCCATGTTTCCGCGTGTCTAAGCGCATTGATCTATCATAATATAGTTCCCTCAGTGTACAGGACAAAATGAAGACGGAGAAAGACAGTTCGAGCTGACGCAGAAGAGACAGAAATCTACGGGAGACGAGAGATGTGATGTGATCCGTCGCGCTAATAAACAAACACACGTGTGTGTTGTATCAGTCCACACGGGGGAGTGGCATGTGCACGAGGGAGTGGCATGTGCACGAGGGAGTGGCATGTGCACGAGGGAGTGGCAGTCCTGGTGAAGTCCTGGTCCAGAACCCGGTTAAGTCCTGGTTAAGTCCTGGTCCAGAACCCGGTTAAGTCCTGGTTAAGTCCTGGTCTGGACCCTGGTTTTGTCCTTGGCCTTTGTTTATTGACAGAATCTGGCTCACTTTATCTCTTGTGTATCTTGTGTAATCCTGGTTTCCCTTTGGTCAGTCGATTTCTGGCCCACGCTTTAGTCCATGTGTGACATCACGAGCGGTCGAGCCGTCTTCGTACCCACAGTATCTGCTTCACATGTACAACAACGACACCCTGTTTTTAGAGCAAGGGACAGGGAACCCTCAAACTAATTTAATCCCGTGTCATAAAGGTCACACAGGTAAGTTAGGACTGTGATAATTGGACAGAGACAAAGATACAAAAAGGGTGAACATTTATTAAGCTGCATAATCATAGTTAAGTTAATTTGATAAATTAAAACACATATTTTATCACATGTTACACTTCAGATGAGTTTGACATTTTACATCCAGCGTTGTCACTTCACTGTAACGTGACACATAAATAGTCCCAGATCATTTAATCACATAGTCTTAGATGGAAGGGAGACGAAGAGAAAAGAAGAAGAAGGGGAGGACCGCACGATGTTACATTCTATGCCTGCAGCGCGTTTGGAGACACAAACCACGCGTTATAAGCTGTAGTTTAGAATACATGACTGACGGCTGTATAAGGCCGCTTACCGCTGATGAAAGGCACGTTAGGCTCCTGAGTTAAGGACCAGAGTGACGCAACACAAGCAGACACCCGAGCCTAGAACACGGACGAGTTAAGTCCCACGACACAATAGTGCAGAAAGTACGATAGATTCAAATCACCAGGTGTGAGCTAAACTACCTTGAGGCTACGACGCTTTACGCTGAAAGTAGCACTAGTTTGCCACTATCCTTCGGCTGCCCAGTCTGCGGCTCTGTGAGCTGCCATCTTTGTTTGACGTCAGAGGTGAGATGTCGGGCAACGTAACAGACCCTCCTTTTATAGGGCGCCCTCACCTCCGTCATTGCCTGCAGGTGGACAATAGACCGTCCTGCTACACCTGGTTCAGTTTCAAGTCAGTATTTCTGTCCTTTTTGAAACCACGCCCAATCCCAAAATAAATCCTCAACCTCACACGTAGTTCCTACTGTTGTTATTATCAGTGTCGGGCCGTGGGTCTGGGGCTTGGGCCTTCAGTGAGGTCATACACAGTCCCACCCGCATGAATCCACCTCTTATTACCATCATATTACCATCATTATGATGCCATGGCTCTAGACACATTTAGACAGAAACACAGTTTAACCAGGCCTTGCTTTACCTTGTCTGTGCCGTTGTCCGCGCGTTGTCCGGACAACACGTGCCGTTTTTGCACGAAACACCTTTGGAAATGTGTAACTCTTGTCAACTTTTGAACGTTTTTGCTGTCGCTTTTGTCTTTGTCACTCGGGCGTTTCCAAAATCTGATGTAAGTGTTTTTCACACGGCGTTCTCGTAATCCGATAACTCCAGAAATCAGACAATGATCAGATTTTTAGTAAACACAGTGGTCGTTGAAGATGGGGTTCTCAAGTGGGTTCTAAATAAGGTAACTTTGTTTTTCATCCTTTTGTGCAAACGGCTCTTATAGTGGCCCAGTACAATCCACTTTAACGAGCTTTTAATCACATGGCGTTATAACGAGGGACGTCACCGTATCAAAGTTTAGCGTTACGATTATTGTGTGGGAAAAAGAACATCACGATTTATCGATTATTCACGATTATCGAGACCAAACAACGGTGAAATCTGTCCTTTTCGTTCATTCCCGTGTTCCTGCGTGAGTTTGTGAGCGGCTTTACAGAATTTAATTTTCTGATTGACAGATTAAAGTTAAATGTGACAAAAACAGCCGGATAAAGAATGTTATTTATATTTTAAACATATTTTTCAGACGGTAGATCGAACTAAAAAGTCAATTGTGTTTCAAAAATTGTCACGATTATATATATTTTTTGGTCCTTACAATTATACTGTGACCTGAACAATCCCGGTTTATCGATTAACAGAATAACCTTGACATCCCTGGTTAGTTAGAGAATGAATATTGAGAGTTAGCTTGTCTGAGACAATCAGCTGCGTCGTGACTTAAAGGACACATTTTAGACTCTTTTCTAGAACGTAAACATGAGTAGATCACCGTTTTACATGCCTTTTGTTCATCGTAAAAGTGATCATTTTTCAACCCAACGTGTAAACCATTTGCAGTCTTACATTTTCAAAGAATCCCAACTCAGTACGAGGGGAAGTGGGCGGGGATAGGAGGAATGTGAAAACAGGCGCTCGAGCCTCGGTTGCAGGAAAAAACAGGTTCAACTCAAACGTGCAGGAATCTATTAAAATACAACTTTGAGGAAACGACCATATTTTCCGGAGTATAAGTCGCACCAGCCAAAAAATGCATAATAGAGAAGAAAAACACATATATAAGTTGCTCTGGAGTATGAAATGCAGTTGCAAGTGTGAAAATAATAAATAATATCACATATAAGTCGCTCCGGAGTATAAGTATATAAGTATCATTTCCCTCTCCGGTCACTCATCTACCCTCTCCCCAGTAACGCAGGGGGTCCCCCAGGGCTCAGTCCTCGGCCCCCTCCTCTTCATCTGCTACATCTTCCCCCTTGGTCACATCCTCCGCCAACTCAACCTGGACTTTCACTGCTACGCTGACGACACCCAGATATACCTCACCACCAAATCCACCCAAAACCCTCCCCTCAGCCACATTGAAACCTGCATCTCTACAATAAAATCATGGCTCACTCTCAACTTCCTCAAACTGAACAGTGACAAAACAGAGCTCCTCCTCATTGGCACCAAATCCACTCTCAATAAAACTGGTCCCTTTTCACTGAGCATCGACACCTCGACCATCACCCCCTCTACCCTGGTACGCAATCTCGGTGTCATCATGGACCCCACCCTCTCCTTCACTCCCCATGTCAGCCACATCGACAAGACCTCATACTTCCACCTCCGCTGCATCGCCAAAATCCGACACTGCCTCACCCTCCCCGCTGCTGAATCCCTCATCCATGCCTTCATCTCCTCCCGCCTCGACTACTGCAACTCCCTCCTCACTGGCATCTCCTCCCATTCCCTCCACAGACTCCAAATGGTCCAAAACTCCGCTGCCCGCCTCCTCACCCACACCCTCCTCCTCACCCACACCCGGTCCCGTGATCACATCACTCCCGTTCTCCGCTCTCTCCATTGGCTCCCCATCAAGCAGCGCATAAACTTTAAATACTCCTCCTCACCTTCAAAGCTCTTCACCACCTTGCCCCCCCCTACCTGTCTGACCTCCTCATCCCCCACCGCCCCACCCGAGCTCTCCGATCCTCCTCCTCTCTCACCCTGACTGCACCAACATCCCGACTCAAAACTTTTGGCGACAGAGCATTCTCCCGAACAGCACCCCGACTCTGGAACTCCCTCCCCCAACCTGTCCGCCACTCTCCCTCACTCACAACATTCAAATCCTGCCTAAAAACATACCTCTTCACCCAAGCCTATGACCTCCCCCTCCCCTAGCCTCCTCTACCCCATTGCCTACTCTTCTACCCCCTGTTACATCCCCATCATTTTCTCTCTACTTCTTCTGTCTTGTTCATTTTATCTGTATATTAATGCGTATTGTACGTGTTGTCCCCCCCGTCTGTAAATACCCCCCCTTTTTTATTATGTTCAGCGTCTTTGGGTCACTGAAAAGCGCTATATAAATAAAAGTTATTATTATTATTATTATAAGTATAAGCATAAGTCGCGCCCCGGCCAAAAATATGAAAAACGAAAATACGGTAATGACAAGGAAACGCTGAGAAGATTAAACGCTCATTAAAGCCCACAATTTTGCATAATTTGTCTCCATTAACACCACAGGACTTAAAATTGCGCTCAAAATCTGTTTGTGAAACTTAAATAAACCACAAAGTTACTAAAACATTAGTAAACACATGGCTGGTTGGCCTCTGTTGTGAAAGGTCCACGGGTGAAAATGAACGGGACAAAACTCAGGAAATCTCCGCCCACTGCTCTTTTACTTTGAAATTATTTCAAAACATTGGACCAAGACGTCCCAGACCAGGATTTAAAGCGCCCCCTACAGGTCGGACGACTCATTGAACTAAAACGCACTTAAGATAAATATATTTAGAGTTTTGTTAAAGATGATTAAAAAAATTGTCACAGAATAGTACATTTTTTAAGTTTATAATTTCACTTCCAGTTTGTAACTGATGGCATCACACTAGGAAATTACCCAGCAAACACTGGGAAAAATCTCATGTGTCACAAAAATATAGAGCGACGAATTTTGATGAATAATATTTGGAGAGTCAAAAAAGTTGGTTTCTTTGTGTAAATTCTGCATAAACTTTGTCTGGAATGAGATGAAATGTCCCTGGTGTGATGTCACTTCCTGTCATTTCCCCTAGATTTGTCAACGTTTTCTCCACACATACCGGCTCGATCGGTGTAAAACTATCATCTACGTGTACAACAGGTACAAATATACCAAAGATCGTAAAAACCCGTCGTACGTCACTTTAAACCGAGGCCACATTTTGAGATCCGCTGAACAAACAACTCTTAGCGCATTCCTCCAGACAGTCAGACCTCAATAAAAACGTCTCCAAACCCAACGCGCAAAACGCCGCGATTGTCTATTGTTGTGGCAGATGTCCCACTCCGAAACAAAGCCCCTGGGGATTTGAACCGGGCTAATAGAGAGCGCTGGTTAACCCTATAAACTCTGCTATTTACCACTGACAAAGATGGATTCAGACACCAAAGTTACTCTCAAACACAAGACGTTCTTTATGTTCGGGTTCAAGTCTAAAAGCCGGGGTCTGAGTTTGATGGACGAGGGACGTGACAGACGGACGTAATGAGAGGACGAGACCCGAGTTTGGACCCGGGTAAAGTCCTGGGTTCACCCCGGTTAAGACCCGGTTCAGGCCAAAACTGCACCGCGCCAACGTGAAATGACCGTAAACATCACCTAAAACGGGCAGAAATAAAGAGAAGGATAAACCTCTGAACATTCTCCAGACGGTTTGTGTCGTACGGCTTTGGTTGATTAAAGACACGCCGTTATCAACCGATTAATCGAACGAAACGGGACGTCGCAAAAGCTATGAAAACACATCAAGTATCTCCACGCGTCTGACCCGAACTGCAGTCAAGAAACGACAAGAGATCAAGCGAAAAACGACATAAACGTACGAGTAAACTGTGTATTTATACGTTAGAGCGATACACGTTAGATTAAACTCCTCAGTCAACAAAAATCCTCTGCTGATAAGTTGTGACTGGACTAGATCTGGTTTAGTCGGACGCCGGGGGGTGGAGCTGGGGAGGCCGGGGGGTGGAGCCTCGGAGGCCGGGGGGTGGAGCCTCGGAGGCCGGGGGGTGGAGCCTCGGAGGCCGGGGGGTGGAGCCGCGGAAGCCGGGGGGTGGAGCCGTGGAGGCCGCGGGGCGGAGCCGCGGAGGCCGGGGGGTGGAGCCTCGGAGGCCGGGGGTGGAGCCGCGGAGGCCGGGGGGTGGAGCCGCGGAGGTTTTTGCCCGTCCGTGGAGGCTGGTTTTGGGGTTGTGTCCTGTGAAGGTGCTGGCAGTTTGATGGACGACCGACGTGACAGATTCAGACGGAGATAATGGAGAGGAAACAGCTCCTCGAGAGACACTTAATCAATGACAGGAAAATACTGAATCATTTATTACAGAACAAGATCTGTGTAATCCCTGAGGAGGGAGAGATCATGGACAGATATTAGATTTAAATTTCAATTAATATATTCAATTAATTATTTATATTTTTTATTTTACTTGACTTATTTATTTATTATTTTTAAATAATGTATTATCAAATTATTCAATTTATTATTATCGCCCATTTCTCCTTGTTCCAACAGCCCATTTGTCATCAAGGTGCTCTGGTGCTCTGCACATGACACAGACCTCATGTCATTCATTTTGTGGGGCAGTGACCCCCAAACTGGAGGAATGACCCCCAAACTGGAGGAATGACCCCCAAACTGGAGGAATGACCCCCAAACTGGAGGAATGACCCCCAAACTGGAGGAATGACTTGAGCAGATCCAGGAAAAACATCAGGCATCTCGGTCCAGAAAAGTGCAGGAACAGCAAAGACACTGAAGAACCCTCAAGCTCCCAGGGGCCTCTGGAGGACCCGAGCTTGAAAGGGGATAAACAGAGACCACCTGCGGAGGGTGAGGTGAGCGTTATATATATATATGGTATATAATAATAATAATAATAATAATATATATTTTGTTAACAGTGCAAAATTAGCCTTTTAGACATGTTTCCGAGTCATTTAACTGTGTGAAACTGAACTGTGGGTTTAACAGAACAATCCCGACATTAGACGTGGACCAGGCCGACACATGAGGCAAATGTGATGTACTTATGCTATAGTTTAATGCTGAATACCAGAAAAAGCATAATATGTCATCAAGAAGTGTCTGGGGAGAGGGAAGTCTGGGAGTCCCTGCTTGGACTGCTGCCCCCGCGGCCCCGGAAAAGAGGAAGAAGATGGATGATGAAACTAAAAATGCCGTCTTGTTTTATTAAGTTTATTATTAATGAAAAGCTGAAATGTTTTATTTATTACATGTTTTTGTCTCCAGATAACAATTATGACTGCAATTATTTTTTATCGTTGAGTCACAACTAGTGGATTAATCGTGGAAACACCAGAGCAAACTAAGGGACTAAAAAGTGAAAACAGCCTAAAACAAGCCGCAGTTTCCCCTTTGACTGTCACTGCACAAACACATGAGAAGATCACAAGCTGTTAACAAGGTGGAACTGATCGATTGGAGGCGGGCCTTTGTGTTTCCCAGCATGCTTTGTGGCGGCCGGCCCGGGACGGGAGCGGGGGGAGGAGTGGGAGGAGAGCGGGGCCAAAAGGGCGTGAAGCCTGAAGGAAACGGTCACGGTTTTATCCAAAGGCAGATGGCGGACCCCCACTTTCACCGCTAACACTGCGCTAACATGTGCTAACGTCGTGCTAACCGCCGCTAACAGCCGCTAACTGCCGCTAAATACCCAGAATGACACTTATGACACTTAAGATGGATAATGAGATTGGCCCAAGGCACTTTTTGGTCCGTGCACAATGAAAAAAGAAAGAACAGCAGCAGCTTAATCAAATTCTGAATCATAATTTTAAACGTTTAAAAAAAAAAAGATTAGCGTACACAATTAGCCATCAAATATTAAGAAAATTCAGATCTACGCGATCTAAAAAAGAGCAATAAAGTCTTAAAATATCTTTGCTTTTTTGACAGTTTTCCCCCTGTTTTGAATATAAGACACTGTTACACATTTCAGAATATTTTTTTCTGAATTCATATGATTTAATGATTTTAATATTTTTGTGTGGAATTTCTGACAGGTAAAAAGTGTTGTAAAAGACAAAAACAAATATCTCCATTGTAAAAACACTAAATATATTTAGCCTTTTTTCAAATGACACGTTCAGTTTTGTTTATTCAAAGCGAATATTTTCTCACCTTGATATTTTGTCTGTCCCGTAGTTCTAATTGATAAAATGAATAATGCAGATTTATATTTCATACAATATCCACACATCACACATGCAAACCAGAACCAGATGAAGACACGTCCTCGTTAAGCCACTTTGAGCCCAGTTTGAGCCCTAATGTAGACTAGGTTTGAACTTGGTTTAGTTTGTGCATTTTGTCCTCTTCTGGACCTTGTTTAGTCCTGGTTAAGTCTTTAGTTTCAGGTCAGGTTTAGTTTCAGGTTTAGTTGAAAGGTGAATGTGTTGAACGTGCAAATGTAAAACTTAAACTAAAACAGAACCAAACCGAGTCCACATCGGGACAAGGCGTGGCTCAGACCAAACCCGTGTAAAACAGACTCTTGCATGTGATTTATGTGATTTATTTTTCTGCATATCTTGTTTAATTTCCTTTTTTTTGACTGTTTTGTCATTGTCATCGGTCTTTACTTTCCCACCTTGATGTGAGGCCCACCCGCACTCACCCGTCATGAATCTGCTGCTTATTTGAAGAATGATTGACTCGGGTGTTTAGGCTCCATGTCCCTCTCCCATTGGCCCCAACGCTGCAGTTGTCCCGGGCCAGCCGCCTCGGAGCATGCTGGGAGACACAAAGACCCACCTCCGGCCCATCAGTTCCACCTTATTAACAGCTTGTAGCCTTCTCATGTGCTCGGGGGGCTCGGGGGGGGGGGTCCTCGGGGGGGGTCTCGGGGGGACTCGGGGGGGCTCGGGGGGGGGGGGGGGGGGGGGGGGGGGCTCGGGCCACAGCTTTAGAGGGATCTGCACCTGTTTGTCCAGAGAAAAGAGCAGAGCAGTCACGAGCAACTGTTAATTTCCCATTAGAGAGAGAGAGTGGGGGCTGAACGAGTGAGAGGAGAGAGGGAGAGAGAGAGAGAGAGAGAAAGAAAGGAGGCAGATAGAGAGAGAGGAGAGAGAGAGGAGGCAGATAGAGAGAGAGGAGGCAGATAGAGAGAGAGGAGAGAGAGAGGAGGCAGATAGAGAGAGAGAGAGGAGAGAGAGGAGAGAGAGAGAGAGAGAGAAAGAAAGGAGGCAGATAGAGAGAGAGGAGAGAGAGAGGAGGCAGATAGAGAGAGAGAGAGAGAGAGAGAGAGAGAGAGAGGAGAGAGAGGAGGCAGATAGAGAGAGAGGAGAGAGAGAGGAGGCAGATAGAGAGAGAGAGAGAGAGAGAGAGAGAGAGAGAGGAGAGAGAGGAGGCAGATAGAGAGAGAGGAGAGAGAGAGGAGGCAGATAGAGAGAGAGGAGAGAGAGAGGAGGCAGATAGAGAGAGAGAGAGAGAGAGAGGAGAGAGAGGAGGCAGATAGAGAGAGAGGAGAGAGAGAGAGAGGTAGATGGGGAGAGAGAAGTTCTCAGTTTTAAAAGTTTAATGTTGTAATAAAATGTTTTGGTTTTAAAGTAGATTCTTTGTGGCCTGTGGGCCACATTTGGCCATTTCATATTTATTTTTGTTTTCCTGATCTGAAACTGTGACTCAAATCAAAAATGTCCTGCACTGAGTCCAGTTTTTGGACCGGGTTTGAGTCAGCCACAAACCAGAGGGTTAACGGTTCAAATCCCATTCAGACCACAAACATCCAACTGCCAAAGCTGCAATTATTAAGATCATAAACATCCTCAGTAAAGAACAAAAAAAGTTTCTTTTTTTATAGAATAATTCTCTGTAGACGTCATTTAGACCCGAGATTCATGAATAAATAGGGAGAGTCTGCAGTGTCTGCAGAGCAGCGGACCAAACTGCGCCGTTTTAGACCGCGCTGGGTTAAGGTTAGGGTTAGGGTTAGTGGGTTAGGGTTAGGATTAGAGTAGGGTTAGGGTTAGGGTTAGGATTAGAGTAGGGTTAGGGTTAGTGGGTTAGGGTTAAGGTTAGAGTAGGGTTAGGGTTAGTGGGTTAGGGTTAAGGTTAGAGGGTTAGGGTTAGGGTTAGGGTTAGGGTTAGGATTAGAGTAGGGTTAGGGTTAGTGGGTTAGGGTTAATGTTAGGGTTAGAGGGTTAGGGTTAGGGTTAGAGTTAGGGTTAGGGTTAGGGTTAGGGTTAGAGTAGGGTTAGGGTTAGGGTTAGTGGGTTAGGGTTAGGGGTTGTGGGTTAGGGTTAGAGTAGGGTTAGTGGGTTAGGGTTAGTGGGTTAGGGTTAGTGGGTTAGGGTTGAGGTTAGGGTTAGAGGGTTAGGGTTAGTGGGTTAGGGTTAGTGGGTTAGGGTTAATGTTAGGGTTAGGGTTAGTTGGTTAGGGTTAGGGTTAGGGTTAGGGCTAGGGTTAGGGCTATAAGGGAAATGCCGCGGTCCCTGAAACTGCGCGGCTATTTGACCGTGCCGCGGCTCTCCAGCCACGGCTGAATAAATAAAGCAAAAGTTAAATCCTTAAACATCACAGTAACTGCAGCTGGAGTTTGTACAAGGGTTGATTTTTTTAAAACAAAAAATTAGACTTTTCATGTTTGATGTATTTTTTCATTGAGACATTAAAAAACAATCCTCCTGTAAAGGGTTAGGGTGGTCCGGGTGGTCCTTGTGGTCCGTGCGTCCCCCTGCACAGAGGCCCCTCTCATCGGGGGCCCGTAGTGTCCGTTTGCATGTGTCACTGATGCTCCGGGATTCTTTTGGCCGGCGGGTCCTTCCTGTTGGCGTCCAGAAACGAGACACACAGGCCGGGCTTTGAAGCTCCAGGTGCGGCCCCTCTATGGACCCAGGGGCCTCTCCAGACGGACGGTGGCCCACGAGCCATAAAGACGCCACTCTTCGGCCCTGCCCCACCCGCCCTGCGCCCGTGTAAAGCCCTGGCCGGATGCTCTGAAGTGTGTGTGTGTGTGTGTGGGGGGGGGGCACGGGACAGCACCGTCTTTTCACCCCCGGGGCCCTTCTGGATGCGACGGGAGACGTGCAGGTGTCGAGCATGGAAACCGGATCCGCGGGGCCCGTGAACCCCAGTTTGCGTCACCGCTCACAGCGATTTCACTTCAGAGAAAAGCAACATTTACACGTTTGTTTGGCCGAGGGGCAAAAACAGAACATTTCTTATTCCACTGGAGAAAACCACATGGATCATGTGTTTCTCAATCAGAGGTTCAGGGTCAAATCTGTGAGAAATGATTTTGTGGAATCATTTCTCACTTTTAATGTGCCGTATGGAGCATGTTTTAATGCTGCACCGTGGAACATCTCCAGGGTCAGTCCGTAAAACCAGGATTAAACCAGGACTAAACCAGGACTAAACCAGGCCTAAACAAGGACTAAACCAGGACTAAACCAGGCCTAAACCAGGACTAAACCAGGCCTAAACCAGGACTAAACCAGGCCTAAACAAGGACTAAACCAGGACTAAACCAGGACTAAACCAGGCCTAAACCAGGACTAAACCAGGCCTAAACAAGGACTAAACCAGGACTAAACCAGGACTAAACCAGGACTAAACCAGGATTAAACCAGGACTAAACCAGGACTAAACCAGGACTAAACCAGGCCTAAACAAGGACTAAACCAGGATTAAACTAGGACTAAACCAGGACTAAACCAGGACTAAACCAGGATTAAACCAGGACTAAACCAGGCCTAAACAAGGACTAAACCAGGATTAAACTAGGACTAAACCAGGACTAAACCAGGACTAAACCAGGACTAAACCAGGACTAAAAAAGGCCTAAACCAGGACTAAACCAGGCCTAAACAAGGACTAAACCAGGACTAAACCAGGATTAAACCAGGACTAAACCTGGACTGAACCAGGATTAAACCAGGACTAAACCAGGAATAAACCAGGACTAAATCAGGACTAAACCAGCCCTAAACAAGGACTAAACCAGGCCTAAACAAGGACTAAACCAGGATTAAACCAGGACTAAACCTGGACTAAACCAGGACTAAACCAGGACTAAACCAGGACTAAACCAGCCCTAAACAAGGACTAAACCAGGCCTAAACAAGGACTAAACCAGGATTAAACCAGGACTAAACCTGGACTAAACCAGGACTAAACCAGGACTAAACCAGGACTAAACCAGGACTAAACCAGGACTAAACTTGGACTAAACCAGGACTAAACCAGGACTAAACCAGGACTAAACCAGGACTAAATCAGGCCTAAACAAGGACTAAACCAGGACTAAACTTGGACTAAACCAGGACTAAACCAGGACTAAACCAGGACTAAACCAGGATTAAACCAGGACTAAACCAGGACTAAACCAGGCCTAATCAAGGACTAAACCAGGACTAAACCAGGACTAAACCAGGACTGAACCAGGACTAAACCAGGACTAAACCAGGACTAAACCAGGACTAAACCAGGATTAAACCAGGACTAAACCAGGACTAAACCAGGACTAAACCAGGACTAAACCAGGATTAAACCAGGCCTAAACCAGGACTGAACCAGGATTAAACCAGGATTAAACCAGGACTAAACCAGGACTAAACCAGGGCTAAACCAGGAGTAAACCAGGACTAAACCAGGACTAAACCAGGACTAAACCAGGGCTAAACCAGGACTAAACCAGGAGTAAAAAAGTACTAAACCAGGACTAAACCAGGACTAAACCAGGACTAAAGCAGGACTAAACCTTGACTAAACCAGGACTAAACCAGGACTAAACCAGGATTAAACCAGGATTAAACTAGGACTAAACCAGGACTAAACCAGGACTAAAGCAGGACTAAACCTTGACTAAACCAGGACTAAACCAGGGCTAAACCAGGACTAAACCAGTACTAAACCAGGATTAAAAAAGTACTAAACCAGGACTAAACCAGGACTAAACCAGGTCTAGACTAGGACTAAACAATGACTAAACCAGGACTAAAGCAGGACTAAATCAGGACTAAAGCAGGACTAAACCAGGTCTAAACCAGGTCTAAACCAGGTCTAAACTTCCTTTCACTATTTCAGAGCGACAGTTGGTCGATAAACATTCCAATATAACACAGACTATAAACTATAACTGAACTCACACTCCAGACAGTGAGTTGAGCATCTTTCAGCTGTAATTAGCCGCCGCCGCCTCATGACCTGACCCTAACCCCTCTCTCTCCCCCGAAAGGCCCCTCTCATTCATCATTCACTCTGTTTCTCTGCAGGTGCATGCTCGATCTGCCTTCCTGCCCATTCACCCACGGCCAGCCGGACGCTCCGACGCCCGTCTCCCTCCCGCCGCTCCCCCAACGGCGCCCACCAGGCCGCCCTCCTCTGCCCCGTCTGCTCGCCCCGAAACAAGGTGCTTTCTGTGGTGTTGGAGTGCTGTCCTTCCTGCCCGGGTCCTGCCTCCACAATGCCCTCTCAATGCGGGGTTGGGGGACGACGCCTGAGGTTGGCGGTCTCCCAGGCGGCTTCACCTGTGGCCGGGGCCTTTGAATTGGCGCGCTTGTGTGTGCCAGCCTGGAGCTGTGCCCGCCGGCGGCCCGCGGGTAATAAATGAGCAACCTTCTCCTCTCCAGCTCGAGTCCGTCCATTTAAAGCAGCGCGATGCATTCAGACGCTGCCAAGGCCGTTCTCTGACACGATTAGCGCCGGGGCCGGTACCTGCCGCTGAAGGAGCAGGAGTTAAGAGCCTCACGGCCGCTTAATGGCTTTGTTGGAAATGGAATTAGCTCGTCGAGGCCGTGTTAATAGCCGTTAGCGAAATGTTGGCAGGTAGAAGCTGTGCGTGTGCCCAGTGTTAGCGCCGACGCACTGAGCGACGGGCATTTCCCAATCAAAACATACAGAATGCTCTCGGTTTTAATCCATTTCGCATTCACAGTTTTGTTTGTTAGCGTTAGAAAATAGCGTTTTCATCGGCCATCAAAACGGAACAATTCAACAATCAATGGCTCCTGATGAG
Organism: Eucyclogobius newberryi; assembly: GCF_026437365.1. NCBI lineage: Eukaryota > Metazoa > Chordata > Actinopteri > Gobiiformes > Gobiidae > Eucyclogobius > Eucyclogobius newberryi. Next base: position 32,841,857 of record NW_027315768.1, read on the forward strand.
TTATGAATGGCTGATACTTAAAGGTGCACTACGTAACCTTTCTGACGAGGTCTCCACTTTAGCCCGAACTGTGCGTTGTGCGACATCTACCTCGCAATGAGTTAAACGTGTTTTTTTTTGCTTTCTCGCCGCAACCGTGGTCACGTCTCCACAGATCTGACCCGTCACTCGGCCCCGCTCGTCTCCACGGTGATATATCTAGTCCCGCGTGTTTTCGCGGTTCCCTGGGGTTACGTGGCGCACCTGTCACGAGCCGGGGACTGGATAAAGCCGAGCTGTTTGTTTTGCGGCCGGTGGGAGGAGCTGAGATGTTGGGGCGACACGAGGGGACGCGTTAGCTCAGTTTACACTCTCCTGAGCCGTGGACGCCAGATCAAACCAGGAGACAACTAACCCACCCGTCCCCCTGAGCCGTGGACGCCAGATCAAACCAGGAGACAACTAACCCACCCGTCCCTGTCCCCCTCTCTCTCTCTCTCTCTCTCTCTCACCGACCCGAAGGCTTCTGGTCAACGCTTTTGAGAGATTTGTCTTTCTTTGGGACATTTTTGCACGTGATTTAAGGACTTTTCGTCGTTGTTGTTGCATTTTATTCAACTTTTTGTGATTTTTTTCTGTCAGTTTTGCATTGAATTGTATCAAATGCGAGACTTACAACTTCACCCACTAGCATTTTTTGTAAAATTATCGTCAAACTGGAATTTTCTGCAGACGTGGAAAACGCTCTGATTTTTGTTGCGAAAATGTGGCTTTTTAAAAAACGTGAACAACTCCAGAGGAAAAAACTCTGAACAAACTGACATTTTTGTGTGAATTTTGCCTGAATATTTCGAGCCTCGACACGCTCGGTTATTGCCAAAATTCGTTGGCGTTCCTCTCTTTGGCGACCTCTCCGATCTGAACCATGAACCCTCTGCGACCTCACGACCCGCCCGGCCTCCCCCGCTGCCCCCCCGGCTTCGCCCTGGACCCCCGCCTGCGCCACGCCCCGATCGTCGCCCTCCACCGCGCCCCGAAGCCCCAGCGGGACCTGGACCCGGCCGAGCAGCAGGAGCTGAGGCGCAAGATCAACAGCCGCGAGCGCAGGCGAATGCAGGACTTGAACGTGGCCATGGACGCCCTTCGAGAGGTCATGGTCCCGTACGCGTCCAACCCCGCCTCCGCGCAGACCCCGGGGCGGAGACTGTCCAAAATCTCCACGCTGGTCTTGGCGAGGAACTACATCCTGCTCTTGGGGTCGTCGCTGCAGGAGATGCGCCGCCTGCTCGGGGAGATCGGCGGCACGGGCGCGACGTCGGCGCCGATGCTGCTGCTAACGGGCGGTTGTTGGCCGGTGGTTTCCAATCAGATCCTCCTGAGTCAAGAGGCTTTCGGGGCGTCGTCCAATGGGAAATGCCCAGCGCTGGCGCCGCCCTCTGGCCAGGTGGAGGCCCTGATGGCGCCGGGACGGTGGGCGAGCGCGGCGGCGGGGAACCTTTGTCCGTGCGGCGTCTGCAGATTGCCCAGGTTTGGCTTCGCGCCGACGCAGCCCAGGTTTCCAAAATAGAGACGGACAAAAGTATTTGGTTTGATTTGGTTTGTGATAAATTGTGCTACTGCCCTCGCCGATGGGGAAAGGGGCGTGGCGTTTTTATGGTTTATGTGGTGTTTTATAATAAGGAGACAAATGTTTAAGTTAAGCATAAAGGCCCATGAACCTGTTACACAGTTATTAGTTTATTATTGGAAGAATAGACTTACTATGAGTATTTTCTAACAGCGGTTTTATTCTACGTATTGAACCAATTATGATTCTGTTTTTATTGTTTTTTATGACTAATGCTTTGTACACATTCACCGATTGATGGAATATTCTTCCTTTTTTAGATTTATTAGACAAACTGAAGCTGTTTTGGTTACAGTATGTTTGTACTTTTATACATTTTGTGATTAGTGGTCACTTTAATAAACTTTTTTAAGAGTATATGTTTTTACAGTCTTTGTCCAGATAGTGGCTCTGCATAAATATGATGTTTAATTTTAAATTTAATGTTTAAATGTTAAATTTCCCCATGTGGGACAATAAAGGAATATCTTATCTTATCTTATCTTAATAAAGGTTTAAATAGTGAGTTTACAAAAGACTATAATGTTTTTACTGCATTTACTAGACTCAAGTCAGTGAATCCTAAACCAGGACTAAACCAGGACTGAACCTGGACTAAACCTGGACTAAACCTGGACTAAACCAGGACTAAACCAGGACTAAACCTGGACTAAACCTGGACTAAACCAGGACTAAACCAGGACTAAACCTGGACTAAACCTGGACTAAACCAGGACTAAACCAGGACTAAACCTGGACTAAACCAGGACTAAACCAGGACTAAACCAGGACCAAAACTGGACTAAACCTGGACTAAACCTGGACTAAACCTGGACTAAACCAGGACCAAAACTGGACTAAACCTGGACTAAACCAGGACTAAACCAGGACCAAAACTGGACTAAACCTGGACTAAACCTGGACTAAACCTGGACTAAACCAGGACCAAAACTGGACTAAACCTGGACTAAACCTGGACTAAACTTGGACTAAACCTGGAATAAACCTGGAATAAACCAGGACTAAAACTGGACTAAACCAGGACTAAACCTGGACTAAACCAGGACTAAACCTGGAATAAAACAGGACTAAATCAGGACTAAACCTGGAATAAAACAGGACTAAACCTGGACTAAACCAGGACTAAACCTGGACTAAACCAGGACTAAACCAGGACTAAACCTGGACTAAACTTGGACTAAACCTGGAATAAACCTGGAATAAACCAGGACTAAAACTGGACTAAACCAGGACTAAACCTGGACTAAACCAGGACTAAACCTGGAATAAAACAGGACTAAATCAGGACTAAACCTGGAATAAAACAGGACTGAACCTGGACTAAACCAGGACTAAACCTGGACTAAACCAGGACTAAACCAGGACTAAACCTGGACTAAACCAGGACTAAACCAGGACTAAACCAGGACCAAAACTGGACTAAACCTGGACTAAACCTGGACTAAACCTGGACTAAACCAGGACCAAAACTGGACTAAACCTGGACTAAACCAGGACTAAACCAGGACCAAAACTGGACTAAACCTGGACTAAACCTGGACTAAACCTGGACTAAACCAGGACCAAAACTGGACTAAACCTGGACTAAACCTGGACTAAACTTGGACTAAACCTGGAATAAACCTGGAATAAACCAGGACTAAAACTGGACTAAACCAGGACTAAACCTGGACTAAACCAGGACTAAACCTGGAATAAAACAGGACTAAATCAGGACTAAACCTGGAATAAAACAGGACTAAACCTGGACTAAACCAGGACTAAACCTGGAATAAAACAGGACTAAACCTGGACTAAACATGGAATAAAACAGGACTAAATCAGGACTAAACCTGGAATAAAACAGGACTGAACCTGGACTAAACCAGGACTAAACCTGGACTAAACCAGGACTAAACCTGGAATAAAACAGGACTAAACCAGGACTAAACCTGGACTAAACCAAGACTAAACTTAAAGGTGTTTCTTTACAAGTGAAACATTCTACAAACGTTGATCACTGAAGTAAAGTCTTTTCTACAAATGTTACTTGGTTAAATTAAGAATTGTTTTAGTAAATCAAAACTGATCAGGATTTACAGTGCATCTATAAACCTCCTCAGTTATTTCAGAGTTTTAAGGAAACAAAACCCAGATAAAGACTCTTCCGCCAGATTTAATCCCGTTTCCATCTGTGTAGTTTCCATGTGATTAAGTCATTACACATGAAATACTCACAGAGACAGGAGTATGAATACTTTCTTTGATGACGATATGATTAAAGCTGCAGTTTGTACCTTTTCTGACAGAGGTTCCTCCACCTGCTTCGTCTCCATGGAGATTTGCCCGGACTGTGGCGTTTACATGGTTTTCCTGTTTAATACCATACTTTGAAACATTCCAGCCACAGCAATAACATCTCTGCGGACACAACCAGGCGCCAGGCAAATGTGGCAGGCAAAAGTTGTCAACATAAATCATATAGTTTCATGAAGCGGTTTGTGAAGAAGAGTAGAAAAATATGTTGAAAGGTTTCAGAGCGTGACGAGGCAGCACAGGGAAAACACAGGTAACACATTTTACAAACCCTCTAAACATGAATTCAAACCCTTCAAACATGAATTCAAACCCTTTAAACATGAATTCAAACCCTTTAAACATGAATTCAAACCCTTTAAACATGAATTCAAACCCTTCAAACATGAATTCAAACCCTTTAAACATGAATTCAAACCCTTCAAACATGAATTCAAACCCTTTAAACATGAATTCAAACCCTTCAAACATGAATTCAAACCCTTCAAACATGAATTCAAACCCTTCAAACATGAATTCAAACCCTTCAAACATGAATTCAAACCCTTTAAACATGAATTCAAACCCTTCAAACATGAATTCAAACCCTTCATACATGAATTCAAACCCTTTAAACATGAATTCAAACCCTTCAAACATGAATTCAAACCCTTCAAACATGAATTCAAACCCTTCAAACATGAATTCAAACCATTCAAACATGAATTCAAGCCCTTTAAACATGAATTCAAACCCTTTAAACATGAATTCAAACCCTTCAAACATGAATTCAAACCCTTTAAACATGAATTCAAACCCTTTAAACATGAATTCAAACCCTTTAAACATGAATTCAAACCCTTCAAACATGAATTCAAACCCTTTAAACATGAATTCAAACCCTTCAAACATGAATTCAACTTAAAAAGAGATGTGTTCACATCATTTTACTTAATATTCTCATTTCTATGCACATAGGGAGGGAGTTCTGGCCTTTTGCTGCACGGAGAGAATTTAGGAATTTCCTCCTGTGACGCCGTGATGTTCGATCAGGAAGTAAAGTTATATAAACCCAGAATCCTGCATGTTCTCTCGACTCAACTCAGCAATCGCTACTTGTCGTCCCAGAAACAACAAGAAAAAACTAGTGAGGACTGATCTTTTTTATTTTATTTATTTTGTATTTATTTTTATATTCATTTATTTATTTTTTAAGATTTTTAAATAGAATACATAAAACACGGAACAAACAGACAAAATTAAATCAACATTCATGGTAATTTTGTCCATTTGATCATCAGTGATGTTTGTCTCCTCCATTTCTTTGTGATGGCCTTAAAAAGTCTTATTTATAAGTAGTAATGTTGGCTTTAGTTTTCTAAAATGAGTGTTTTCTTCTGTTTTTTGACATGGTCCGATGTGCATTTGTGTGTTAAGCACTTTGTTGTTTTTAAGTCGCTCTGTGAATAAAGTTGGACTAGAAATTCCAGAATTGCTCTAAAAATCTGTGACATTTCAGCACAACCCTAATAATAATAATAATAATAATAATAATATGATACATATTATATAACACTATGATAATGAACACAATTATCTGAACTAGTCAAATACGTATTCCATCTGGTCGTAGACGCTTTAAATCGTACAGAACATAACGACTTAAAAATTGTCAGTAATCATGTCATTTATTCTCCAGAGTTATTTCCATCTCGTTTCATGCTAATAAGATATTCCTTTATTGTCCACACATGGGGAAATTTCATTGTTGCAACACAGGTAGATACAGAGGAAAAGGACAGATAACTTAATAAATGAACTCTTATAAACAAAAACTCCTATGGACAAAACCTCTCATTTCCTAATAAGGAATGGAGGGGGAAAATAAATAAAGATAAAATTTAAATAAAATAAGAAACAGCTAGGGTGAGACAAGATAATACAAATAATAATGGTAAAATAAACACTCTATTTTCATCAGTTATTCACATAATCCACTATCGTGCTCTGCAATGCAACAGCGCCATTTGTCCTTTTAAAGTTGCATCTTAAATATCGTTCATCACCTTCAAACGGGCGTAAATTGCCTCCAGAATTTGCCGCGTGTCCCACCCGGTCGCCCCCCGCCCGGTCGCCCCCCGCCCGCCGGCTCTCATCTCTAATCCACAGGTGTAAATGTCCGTTGCACGCGTTCCTGCGCCACTTCTCCGCGCTCTCCAACCACAAAACCCTGAAAAGACGTCTTGTGCGAGCCCCCCTTACCCCCTACCCCCGCCCCCTTCAGCCCCGCCCTCACTCGTCGAGCCCATTCAACCTGGAAACAAGCGAAAGATCAAAACCCGCGCCACAATTACCCGAGCGAGGGGAAGAAAGGGCTCATTTTGATCGTTCACCCCTCTCTTTTCTCCGCGCGTCTTTGGAGATGCGGCCGCCCGGTCGCTCGCGCTCTCAATATGTTCAAACGGCCAGAAAATGTGTCGCCAACGCGCGGTGAATGGGCTGCACTGTACAAAAAACACACAAAAAAGACTAAACGGTCGGTGTTTCAATGCGTTTTTCAAGTTAATGTTTGGCTTTTTCTCACTTTACCGCGAGCCGTCTTTGTAGCCGACGCCCGCTCACCTTAAACACCTTAAATGTGTAAAGAACGGATGAAAAAATGCATTAAAATGACGCGAGTCAACAGTTTTATCCATTTCGTTGAGTTGTTTTTGACTAGTTCTTCTTTTATTCAATTTTTTGACGTATTTCGGCGACTCAGTGCATTTTTCAACACACATTTTTTTAAATGAATGCCATTTATTGTTATTTTCCATCTAAATAATTGATGTAAAATAGATAGATGTTCATTTGGATCAGCATAAAATAGTTAGTTGGAAAAAAGATAACATATTAGTTTGAAGTTGTTAGTTGAAGTTAAAATTTATTTTGCTTCATCCATGAAATAAGAAAAATGTATCGAAACTAGTCAAAAAATACCTCGAAACAACCGTCAAAAGAGGAAATATTGATCGTAAAAAAATATATTGTTTCACCCATTTAATTCTAATTATTCTGCTTGGCTTTATTAATCATTTGAATATTTGAATTCTAAGCTGATCATGTGACATAAAAACATTTTCAAACTTCTATTCACCAGCGACAATACCGTCCCGTTCACTTTTTGTTTAGTTTTTGTGTTGTTTTTGCAGTGTACCGAGCTAGATCAAAAAGAAGGCGACACCTCGACGCGGCAACGAGCTCTAAAGTCGCTCATCATCGTCCCGGTAGATTAAATATGGTCCATAATTGCCCCGGTTGGACAGAAGGGGGATTAGTTTGTGTGAAAGGAGCGCGGTGAAAGCACGAGGCGCCGGACAATGGCCGCGCCCGATGCCATTAAGTGAGATTAGGACAAAATAAGGCTTGATTTGGTCCGAGGGGGGGAAAGGAGAGCGGGACAGTGCGCGGATCAAAGTCACATGGTCGGAAAAGTTCACCTCGTTCATTTACATATAGCTGGTTTGTAATAGTGTTTTGTTTTTTGACATAAAGGCGACGGGAGTTTGTTAAAATGACAATAAAACATCACACGTTTGTCAAGTTAAAGGGGGCGTGTGACGGGCTTTTATCAGTGTCTAATTTGGACTTCATCTGGTGTGTTTATATCTGTTGTACGTATATTTACAGTTTTACACCAATCGAGCAGGTCTTTGTGGAGAAATGTGGAAAAATCTGTGGAAAATGACAGGAAGTGACATCACACCAGGGACACTCGTCATTCCAGTCAAAGTTTGTGCTGAATTTATACAACTTTTTGACTCTCTAAACATTAATTCAACAGAATAAAGTTGCTCTAATATGTTTTTATTCTTCGAATAAAAACAACTGTGAAATTTAAGGCAAATTTAGAGGTGCATTAAGTGAGATTAAGAAAAATCAGGTATAATTTACTTAGAGGAGAGAGAGACAGTGAGAGAGAGACAGAGAGAGAGAGAGAGAGACAAAGAGAGAGAGAGAGAGAGACAAAGAGAGAGAGAGAGAGAGAGAGAGAGAGAGACAGTGAGAGAGACTTATCTAGATATAACTATTTACATATAATTACAAAAATAACCTCCTGCACAGAGGCTAAGATGCTCTAAGAAGTAGAGAGAGTTAGAAAGGGAGGGAAGAAGAGAGAGAGAGAGAGGAAGAGAGAGAGAGAGTGATAAAAGAGAGGGAGATAAGCGAGGGGGAGATAAGAGAGAGGGAGAGACACTCACATTTATTGACAGCTCATTTTTAAAAACACACAAAAAACCCAGTCAAACATCATCAGTTCTGTTTTCACATCTACAAAAGTAAAAGCATTTCCGCCTCCCTCACTGCACACAGCCCCTCCCTCACTGCACACAGCCCCTCCCTCACTGCACACAGCCCCTCCCTCACTGCACACAGCCCCTCCCTCACTCCACACAGCCCCTCCCTCACTGCACACAGCCCCTCCCTCACTCCACACAGCCCCTCCCTCACTGCACACAGCCCCTCCCTCACTCCACACAGCCCCTCCCTCACTGCACACAGCCCCTCCCTCACTGCACACAGCCCCTCCCTCACTCCACACAGCCCCTCCCTCACTGCACACAGCCCCTCCCTCACTCCACACAGCCCCTCCCTCACTGCACACAGCCCCTCCCTCACTGCACACAGCCCCTCCCTCACTCCACACAGCCCCTCCCTCACTGCACACAGCCCCTCCCTCACTGCACACAGCCCCTCCCTCACTGCACACAGCCCCTCCCTCACTCCACACAGCCCCTCCCTCACTGCACACAGCCCCTCCCTCACTGCACACAGCCCCTCCCTCACTGCACACAGCCCCTCCCTCACTGCACACAGCCCCTCCCTTACTCCACACAGCCCCTCCCTCACTGCACACAGCCCCTCCCTCACTGCACACAGCCCCTCCCTCACTGCACACAGCCCCTCCCTCACTGCACACAGCCCCTCCCTCACTGCACACAGCCCCTCCCTCACTCCACACAGCCCCTCCCTCACTGCACACAGCCCCTCCCTCACTGCACACAGCCCCTCCCTCACTGCACACAGCCCCTCCCTCACTGCACACAGCCCCTCCCTCACTGCACACAGCCCCTCCCTCACTGCACACAGCCCCTCCCTCACTCCACACAGCCCCTCCCTCACTCCACACAGCCCCTCCCTCACTGCACACAGCCCCTCCCTCACTGCACACAGCCCCTCCCTCACTGCACACAGCCCCTCCCTCACTGCACACACACTCTCACACACTCCTCTAGCGCCCCCTCCAGGGTGCTGTACACATGTTCAAGCCTGAGTCGTGCTGTGATCAGTCTCTTTAAAGCTTCCATAGGGCCCGAGCGGCCCGTCCCTGCTGCCTGGTTCCTCCGAGCGGCCCGTCCTTGCTGCCTGGTTCCTCCGAGCGTCCCGTCCCAGCTGCCTGGTTCCTCTGAGCGGCCCGTCTCAGCTGCCTGGTTCCTCCGAGCGTCCCGTCTCAGCTGCCTGGTTCCTCCGAGCGTCCGGTCCCAGCTCCCTGGTTCCTCCGAGCATCCGGTCCCAGCTCCCTGGTTCCTCCGAGCGTCCCATCCCAGCTGCCTGGTTCCTCCGAGCGGCCCGTCCCAGCTGCCTGGTTCCTCCGAGCGTCCCATCTCAGCTGCCTGGTTCCTCCGAGCGTCCGGTCCCAGCTCCCTGGTTCCTCCGAGCGTCCCGTCCCAGCTGCCTGGTTCCTCTGAGCGGCCCGTCCCAGCTGCCTGGTTCCTCCGAGCGGCCCGTCTCAGCTGCCTGGTTCCTCTGAGTGGCCCGTCCCAGCTGCCTGGTTCCTCCGAGGGTCCGGTCCCAGCTGCCTGGTTCCTCTGAGCGGCCCGTCCCAGCTGCCTGGTTCCTCCGAGCGGCCCGTCTCAGCTGCCTGGTTCCTCTGAGTGGCCCGTCCCAGCTGCCTGGTTCCTCCGAGGGTCCGGTCCCGGCTGCCTGGTTCCTCTGAGCGGCCCGTCTCAGCTGCCTGGTTCCTCTGAGTGAGCCAGATGCTTATTTTGGCCTGACCCAGTACAAAGTTTGTTAAAGCTACAGTTGGACAGTTGGACGCTGGACAGTCCCTGGGTCCAAACACGAGCTGCTCCCTGGATGGGGTTTGGCCCAATCAGGGACCTCCAGCTGCCCCGCGGAGAGGAGCCTGGGGCCCCCTCGACCCTTGGACTCAGGTGCCAGAGCGGCTTTGAGAAGGACTTTGGTGGAGATACAGGTCCTTCTTTCCCACTGTGGACATTCCTGGGAGGACAGAGGTGTCAAACGGAGAAGGCCTCAGTTGTTGTCTTGTGTCCCTCACAGACAGAGAGGGGAAAGACCCTGTCTCACATGTGCTGACCCCAACAGGCTGCTCGTTACCATGGGGATATAAAACAGGGGTTCCTGGCCAGCATGTCCAGAGATGGAGATGGTTCTGTTGGTTCTGGTGCTTGTCCTCTACTGGTGCTAGTTCTGGTGCTAGTTCTGGTGTTGGTTATGGTGTTGGTTCTGGGGCTCGTTCTGGTGTGAATTCTTATTCTGGTGTTGGTTTCTGGTTCTGGTGCTGGTACTGGTGCTGGTGTGGGTTCTGGTGCTGGTTCTGGTGCTGGTTCTGTGATGTTCTAATGTTGATGTATGTTGGTGTTGGTACTAGTACTAGTTCTGGTTCTGGTGTTGGTACTGGTACTGGTTCCTTCTGTTCTCAGGACGGCCTCAGCTTGTCTCAGTCATTGTGCCTCTCCCTTGTACTTAGTTTCATGGTACTTTTGTTGCAGCGAGGCAGGGGTCCAGCAGGGGTCTAGCAGGAGTTCGGCAGGGGTCCAGCAGGGGTCCGGCAGGGGTCCGGCAGGGGTCCAGCAGGGGTCCGGCAGGGGTCCAGTAGGGGTCCAGCAGAGATCCAGCCAGGGGTCCAGCAGGGGTCCAGCAGGAGTCCGGCAGGGGTCCAGCAGGGGTCCAGCAGGGGTCCAGCAGGGGTCCAGCAGGGGTCCAGCAGGGGTCCGGCTGAAGCTTTGTGCTCGTGCTTCAGCTGCTCTGTGTCAGTGAGAGAAGAGAACACAACGCTCCTGTCGAAAAGGCCCTGGCAGCTAAAGGCTGAAACTGTTGGTCAGTTTCTTTTCATGTGTCGTTGAAGATAATGTCTTTGGGCCGGTCCTGACAAGAGTAAATGATCTAAAAGACATATTCAAGAGGAAGTGGACATAAACTGACAAAGCATTTTCACTGACACCTGTAAGAGCTCAGGGCAGCATGGACCTTCCAAATAATCACATTCCCTGCCAGGTTTGAGACTAATGGAAGCCCTCGTCCCGTTTGTCAGCACATGGACCCTCAAACAGCCCCTGGGCCGGGTCATAAACCTGTGCTGCAGGACAGTTGCAGAACACTCTTTGCTGCTTCAACTCGTCTTTAAATCAAGCTGTGGTTCTCTCCAGAGGGTTTCTATCATCCCAGTGCTCAAGTAAAACATCTCGCCGTGGCATTAAGGACTTCCCGGCCCTTCGCCCTAAATGCCCAAACGAGCGTAAAAAAACAAGGAGACGCATGTGCGAGATAAGTGTCTGGACCGTCCCGAACTTGGACGGCGTCTGATGTGGTCAGTTCAAGACCTCCAGGAGGCTCATCGGGCACTTTGGGTTGGTGGTTATTGGGTCAGTTTATGGCCTATTTGTGGTAATGACATGAGTTTAATGAGCGCTGTAGACAGTTTATGGCCCATCTCTTTCTGTGTGAACCTCTGGAGCTTCACACACTCGCTAACTTAATGACCGATATGGTTTTTCCTTATATTTATGCAAGGAAAACGTTGGCATGCACGAAAAAATACAAAAAATTATGGCTGAATTTTCAGAACTTCGTCCCGTCTGCAGTTATAGTTTATGGAGCGACGGTTGCTAAGGTCAGGAGCGGTCATCTTAAAGCAGATTTATGGATAAACTCCACACTTTGCCGAGGTTAAAGTGGTGTGCGGTCTCACATTCAGATTCATTAGTGAGTTTTCAATTTTGTCCCTCTTTAAGTTTTGATTGTAACACTTTCGATCTCAAAAACGTGTTGCATGTGACGGGTTTTTACGATTTTCTACTTTTGACTTTATTTGGTGTATTTATACCTGTTGTACATGTAAATTATAGTTTTACACCGATCAAGCAGGTATTTGTGGAGAAAACGTTGAAAAATCTGTAGAAAATGACAGGAAGTGACATCATCACTCATTCCAATCAAAGTTTATGCAGAATTTACACAAAGAAACAACTTTTTTGACTCTTTAAACATTAATTCAACAAAATAAAGTTATTCTAATATATTTGTATTCGTCAAATAAAAATAAAGTGAGTTTTGATGCGTTTTGGCCCAGTGTTTGCTGGGTAATTTCCTACTGTGATGTCATCAATTACAAACAGGAAGTGAAATTCTAAACCTAAAAAAATGTGCTTTTCTGTGACAACATTTGTATATATTTTTAGCACAATTCAAAACACATTTATCTTAGTTGTATTTCAGTTCATGGACTGGTCCGGCCTGTAGGGGGCGCTTTAATCGCATCCTGGCTGATAAACACTGCTTTCTCATCCAAAAAAACACAAACTCTCTCCTAAAACTGCAACACATCTTTGAAACACATGCATTCAAATTAAGTTTATCCGCACGTATAGGACATTTTGCTGGGGTGGGCGTGGCCAAAGATGCCGACGCCAAGGTAACCGTCCCCACACGCCTCCCTCCCGGGGCTCCAGCTGGCCCCGCTCTCACGTGGAGGACCTCTCGTGAATGTGAATGCTTTTTTGAACTGGACTTTGTGTCTCGATCTCAGCGCTGACTTTACAACAGGCGTCCACCTTATTGTCCCCACCGTCCCACCGGCCAGCGCCTCTTTCAGCGCACTCAACCCCGGCATCGTGGGGAGTCCTTCTGGGTGCTCGGAGGAAGTGTCCCCGGGGGCCATAAATCCAGCACCCGCCCACAATGGAGCGCTCCCGGGACCCCCATTCACCGCCGCGGCCCTAAATCACGTCCCGGCCTTAACCCCGGCTTTCTGAAACACTGGCCAAACATTGGGGTGAGGGGACGGCTCGTTAAGCTTCGTGTTCGCCTCCTCCCAGGTCCAGCCCTCGTGTCCCATTCACGGGGCTCCGAGGAGGGCCCCGGGGCGTTTAAAAGGGACGACGGGGCCCACCAGCGAACAGCAGCGCCACAGACGGTTCCCGGTCATGAGAAAGTGTTCAGAGCGGCTCAAAGGTGCGATTGTTGTGTTGGAAAACGGAACGAATAAAGTCGGGTTTGACTGAGACGTTGTCGCTTCGCCGGGGGAAATTTCCACGTTGTGGCTTTAAACATGTCTTTATCTTGATTCAGTTTGAGGTGCTTTTTGTTTCTTTAAAACGGCTTGAAAAACAGGCGTTCTCCCTGCGAGCGAGGCCTCCCCTCCACAGATCTGACCTGTGACTTGGCTTATTATTTGAAGCGTGCCACATAATTACAGATTAAACAAACAAACAAACAAACAGATGAGATGCAGATGCCAATAAAACTAAAAAATTAAATAAAGTAATAAACAAATAAATCAAACAAACCACATTTATAAAAACACTAAATATGGAATAAACTCGTTAAAAACCAGAGTTGTGGTGCTGAGGGCAGGATTTCAAAAGGGCTTTGAGTTCATTAAAATATATAATTATTTAATTGAAAAGCATCTTCTTATCCAAAGAAAAGAGTGATTACAGAACAGAAGGTTGAAAATAAAGAACATCTCATTGGAATTGATTCACGTTCAGGTGTGAAAAGCCAGCGTTTAGAGAGCAATATCGAGGAATAAAAGAAATACCGTATTTTCCGGACTATAAATCGCACCTTTTTTCATAGTTTTGTCCGGGGTGCGACTTATATTTATACTTATATTATTTGTTATTTTCACACTTGCAACCGCATTTCATACTCCAGTGTGACTTATATATGTTTTTTTCTTCTCTATGATGCAGTTTTTGGCTGGTGCAACTTATACTCCGGAAAATACGGTACATTTAGAAATATGAATCTGAATCTTTCCTGGATCAAAGCCGGGGAGAATGCACATAGTACAAATCTATGTAGCTAGTTTCTCTTTCACAAACTTCGCTCGGCTTTAGAATGTTGCCTTTTCAGACGATTTCCTACACGTTTTCGAGTGATAAAAACGTAGCTGACGACAGCGTGAAGCGGTCTTGTTTTCGACGCACGCTTCGGCATTTGCGATCCACTTTGGAATTTGGCGGGAAACTGTTTGCGCGACACTTCATTTTAGTTTAGCAATGCATTTAATTGACGGCTTTAACACATTACAGCTGTTTTTCCCCAAATGTTTGATCAAATATCAGAATAAATACAAACAGTTCGGACTCAAACGTGATGTAAATGACTCTTCCGCTGCTCCCATTACATTAGGCGCTGGTTTTATTGGTGCCGTTAACCGCTAATGCTAACGCCATTCACAGCTACGTGTAAAGGCAGGAGTCGGGCTAACCACTCTGCCACAGACACACCGGGAGGACACAATCGGCCCGATCGAGGACGTGTCCATTTGACCCGCTGGAGTGACCGTCAGGGGTGTTTGGTGACCGTCGTTTCTCCCCGTTGTCGGTGGGTTTCCTCTGGACGCACCGTTTCCCCCGACGACCAGAGCCAAAATATGAATCCCGATCACGCGCCGGATCTGGAGGTGTCCCGAGGGGGAAAAGCACTACTCGGGACAAACCCCTAAAGGAAGTCTCGCGATATCTGTGAGAATCGTCTGGACCGCGAACCCGCCGGCGACGCGGAGGCCGGACCAATCACGGAGCAGCTTAGTGGTTTGGCGCTATGGAGACCGGACCAATCACGGAGCAGCTTAGTGGTTTGGCGCTGCGGAGGCCGGACCAATCACGGAGCAGCTTTGTGGTTTGGCGCTGCGGAGGCCGGACCAATCACGGAGCAGCTTTGTGGTTTGGCGCTGCGGAGACCGGACCAATCACGGAGCAGCTTTGTGGTTTGATGAAGCGCCCAAACAAATTTTTGCAGAATTTTTTGTCTTTTACAAACGTGCACTTATATGATGCGTTGCTATGGAAATCGGTCTGCGCTTTTCTCTCGTTCCGACTGGATTAAACCAAAGTTTGTCTGCGTGAAGTATTTTTTTAGCGTCACTTTTAGCGAGAGCCTTTCCAGAACTGTGGCCTGCTCCCGAACGTTTCCCCCCCAAACGCTGGAGAACGGGTCAAACACAGAGGGAAAAACACCCAAACTCCATCTCTGCAAAAACTTAGAGAAAAGCGGGAACAAAAAAAAGCAGACACATTTGAACTTGAATTTTAAAGCGGCGTTAGAACGTTACAATCGCAAATCCCCCAGAATCCCACGTCTTTCTTTGAGCGTCCCGGGGCCTGTGTGGCATTGAACCCGCCGCGGCCCCTGCTCTCACCTCTGGCCCCGCTTTGGCCTTGGCGCAGAGGAATTCCAGTTAACACATCACACACTGGCCCTGCCCCGCCCCTCTGATCCCTGCTATTCTGCCCCGTTCCAGCGCGGGAAGTCCTGACAGGCACCGGGCCCACTTTCCCTCCTCTCTTTCTTGGCCCCTGCGCTGGCCCCGCCCGTGTTTGGGATGCTCTTTGGGGTTAATGGAGTTGTTTGGCAGGCGGGCTTGTCCTACAGGGCCCTCGATGTGGGGAGTCCGGGGGGCCAGGGGCGGGGCCCATTGTCCCGCGCTGAGACGGGTTAGTTTTTCACCGTTACTGCTGCTCCGCTGCACCGGCCCCACAGCAGGAGGGCCCCAGGAGCAACACTTTATTACACTTGTACATCAGCCGCCGGACAAGTACTCTATTTAGTTACTTAAGTACAAGTACAGACAGGGGGGCGGAAAAACACCTAAGTAAAAGTATAAGTATAAAATAAAACAATCTACCTAAGTAAAAGTACAGACACAGGAGCAGATTCAAAGCATTTATACACATTTATTAATCACTAAAAAACAAAATATAATGCAGTAAAGTACAGATCCTGCCCTCAGATGTAAACAAGTACAAGTGAATATATAAAGTACTTTTACTTTAGTGCTTTGTTACTTTTCTGTGTCTGTCCTGCGCCTGTTTATCTATTTTCACTGTGAGTTTTCTGCTATTACTTTGTTCAAACTACTTACTATTTATTTGATTCTATTTATTTATGTTTATTTTAACACTTTTTTTAAGCTTGTCTTTTCATTTGTCGTAGTTTAAATGTATATGTTTTACTTATAAACACATATAAACTACATTTAATTTTACCACTACAGCAATTTTCATAAATCTATGCAAGACGTTTTCACTTAAATCTAGACTTATCTTATTTTCAGACATTTCTGCTGAATAAATACTAAAAAAGGAAGATTATTAAGCTCATTAAAAAAAATCATGATAAAAAAAATTCACTTATTTCAAGGACATTTTAGTTTTAAGTCATTTTCGCAGTCTTCAAAGCAAATTCCTAGTTTGTAAATGTTATTCCCTTCGCACGGCCATTTAGAGCTGTAAATGAATAATACATTCCAAAAGAAAAGATGAATCCACCGGAATGCAAACAGAACTGAGTGGATTTAGATGAATTTGTTGTTTCGACTCATTTTATCGGCTGTAAATATACAATTGCAAATATAAACGTATCACTTATAATGACACTGTGACTTTTACTCTCACGGCGTATCTGACCGTCTGACAAGAGGAACTGCCAATGAAAGCATTTGGCTAATTTGGCTAATTAATTAGATCTCCTGGAGACGAGCAGATGATGCCACCGGACCATCTCATAGGTCAGAAGGGTCATTAACAAATGCGTTCAGCATATATGCATTAAAGGGCAATTAATCTGCCTTTAAGCGAGCTCTTGAGACATTAAGTGTGCCATTACACGTTTTAGAACTAAAAAAAAAATCCCAATATAACTTTGCCACAGCCTTGAGAGATACCAGAGTAACTGAGCTTTGGCTCCATCTACAGGCTTCAGAGGGAATTACACACAACTTAAAATCAATACTGTTTGACAAGCAGCCGATGTTCTGATCGTCATTAGACAGAACGAGTCCGGAGATGATTTATGGAGTTAAAGTGGAGATCGTGATCGAGGAGATTCAGAACGGAGTGTTTCTGAGGCTCGGAGGGGAGAGGACTTTCTGACCAGGATTCATCAAACTAGCGTGAATGAAGCTAAATGCTACTCCAGCCATGTTTGTGATGAGGAACAATGTTTGAACTGGGTTAAAAGCAAATTTTTGCATAAGACGTGTTCTTTAAAACATGAATAAAACAAGCAAATATCATGTATTCATTAAATATTATCAGATGACGGTCTTTTGAAATTTCTTAACCTTTAACAACAGCTGAATCTGAACGTAACCGCCATTAAAATCCTTGTCTAATGTTCATTTAAACGTATTGTCTGTTGTTTTATGTGTAGTTCAGGGTGAATACTTATGGCCGATGACTAACGAGGATCCGGAATAAATGGATGAAATGAATCTATTGAACTGTTATTGTACGTTTTGACCCAGATACTTTGAGACGGCCCAAAGTTTAAGCTCTGCACCCCATCGTTTGTCCGTCTGAAATCCCTCCGTCTGTTTTTATTTACCTCTCTCCTGGCGCCGCTCTGAACCTGTCCATCTGCTGCTCACCTCTTCAAGGACAAAATTAAATGAAAAAAACACAAACCAACGCGCTTCTTTTACTCCCGCCGCCCCCGTTTTTTAAGCTCACAACCTGACGCCATTTTGGATGCGAGCCACCAGACTTCAGCGCCGTCTCCCCCGACGACGCACCCAAAGGACCTCTCTCTGACAGCTACAACCCCCAAATGGACGTGCTGGCAGAAGGCGAGCTTTTGCTGACCAGTGCAGTCCGGCGCGGTGAGACCAAGGACGGTGCGTGTGTGTGAACGGGACAGGGTTGTGACGGGGCGGGGCGGGAGGTACGGGGGGGGGGCAGGTGCCGGGGTCGAATGCCAAAAGCAGCCGGCGGGGTCAACGCGCCAGTCAAAACACTTCACGGGAACAAGGAGAAGAGCGAGCGCGGGGAATTCTGATTAAAGAGAGAATGTGGATGAAAAAAGTTGGGCCAGCTTTAAATGTGGCATGGGCCAGCTTTAAATGTGGCATGGGCCAGCTTTAAATGTGGCATGGGCCAGTTTTAAATGTGGCATGGGCCACATTTAAACATATGGCTTTAATATTAATAAACTTGATAAACTTAATAATCTTACAAAAATTTGACTGGTGAAAAATACTATTTGGTTTTACAGTCTGCCTTTTATTTTTGCTAAAGACAAAAATACGTCTCACAGACCCTCAGACCCTCAGACCCTCAGACTCTCAGACTCTCAGACCCTCAGACCCTCAGACTCTCAGACTCTCAGACTCTCAGACTCTCAGACTCTCAGACTCTCAGACTCTCAGACTCTCAGACTCTCAGACTCTCAGACTCTCAGACCCTCAGACCCTCAGACTCTCAGACTCTCAGACTCTCAGACTCTCAGACTCTCAGACCCTCAGACCCTCAGACTCTCAGACTCTCAGACCCTCAGACCCTCAGACCCTCAGACTCTCAGACCCTCAGACCCTCAGACTCTCAGACCCTCAGACCCTCAGACTCTCAGACCCTCAGACCCTCAGACTCTCAGACTCTCAGACCCTCAGACCCTCAGACCCTCAGACTCTCAGACTCTCAGACCCTCAGACTCTCAGACTCTCAGACTCTCAGACCCTCAGACTCTCAGATTCTCAGACCCTCAGACCCTCAGACTCTCAGACCCTCAGACCCTCAGACCCTCAGACTCTCAGATTCTCAGACCCTCTGAAGACTCTCAGACCCTCAGACTCTCAGACCCTCGGACCCTCAGACCCTCAGACTCTCAGACCCTCAGACCCTCAGACCCTCAGACCCTCAGACCCTCAGACCCTCAGACTCTCAGACCCTCAGACCCTCAGACTCTCAGACCCTCAGACCCTCAGACCCTCAGACTCTCAGATTCTCAGACCCTCAGACCCTCAGACTCTCAGACCCTCAGACCCTCAGACCCTCAGACTCTCAGATTCTCAGACCCTCTGAAGACTCTCAGACCCTAAGACTCTCAGACCCTCAGACTCTCAGATTCTCAGACCCTCTGAAGACTCTCAGACCCTAAGATTCTCAGACCCTCAGACCCTCAGACTCTCAGACCCTCAGACCCTCAGACCCTCAGACTCTCAGATTCTCAGACCCTCTGAAGACTCTCAGACCCTAAGACTCTCAGACCCTCAGACTCTCAGACCCTCGGACCCTCAGACCCTCAGACTCTCAGACCCTCAGACCCTCAGACCCTCAGACCCTCAGACCCTCAGACTCTCAGACCCTCAGACCCTCAGACCCTCAGACTCTCAGACTCTCAGACCCTCAGACCCTCAGACTCTCAGACCCTCAGACCCTCAGACCCTCAGACTCTCAGATTCTCAGACCCTCAGACCCTCAGACTCTCAGACCCTCAGACCCTCAGACTCTCAGACCCTCAGACCCTCAGACCCTCAGACTCTCAGATTCTCAGACCCTCTGAAGACTCTCAGACCCTCAGACTCTCAGACTCTCAGACTCTCAGACCCTCAGACCCTCAGACCCTCAGACCCTCAGACCCTCAGACCCTCAGACCCTCAGACTCTCAGACCCTCAGACTCTCAGACCCTCAGACCCTCAGACCCTCAGACTCTCAGACTCTCAGACCCTCAGACTCTCAGACTCTCAGACCCTCAGACCCTCAGACCCTCAGACCCTCAGACTCTCAGATTCTCAGACTCTCAGACTCTCAGACCCTCGGACTAATTTTGCTTCCTCTTCCCTCTCTGTTCTCCTCTCCCTCTCCTTCCTCTTCCCTCTCTCTTCCCCTCTCCCTCTCTTTCCACTTCCCTCTTCTTTTCCCTCTTTCCTCTCCTTCCTTTTCCCTCTCCTTCCTCTTCCCTCTTTCTACTTCTCTCCCTCTCCTTCCTCTTCCCTCTCTCTTCTCCTCTTCCCCTCTCCCTCTCCTTCCTCTTCCCTCTCTCTTCTCCTCTTCCCCTCTCCCTCTCCTTCCTCTTCCCTCTCTCTTCTCCTCTTCCCCTCTCCCTCTCCTTCCTCTTCCCTCTCTCTTCTCTTCCCCTCTCCCTCTCTTTCCACTTCCCTCTCCTCCTCCCTCTCCTCTCTGCAGGTGAGTGTTTCTCCCGCTGGGTCCAACACACTTCTCGTTTCCTCTCCTCTGTAGTGGACGGTGGGAGTCTGTGTCTCTCCGGGTGAGGAACACCGGGCTGCGGACGTCACCGTGACAACATGCTAATGGCCCGAGCTAACACTCCATGTTTCATCAGAGGAGCGCAGCAGATTATGGAGATTCGGCCCAAAGTTATTTCCTGGCGCGAAGTCCCATCTGTGGACGCTCGCGGAGGGCTGACATGCCAACATGGCCGCCAAGATGGCCGTCTCCAGCCGCGGCTGCACACATATGGGCCACTGCACGCCGTCGGTTCAAAGTAGAGCTGCAATATGTATCGAAAAGTGGTAAATATTGCAATTTGTTATTGAAAATGGGAATATTTTTCACAAAAATCTACAATGAAACCTAAATTAACCCGATGCTTTTCCCATTTCAAAATATATCATGTTTTTATCTAAATTGCACTATTGCTTTAACAACAACAGACCGTTTCCATGGCAAATCCTTCAGATCAGGAAGTGAGCGTGCGCGTGGATATTGAAACCACCTCAGCTCTGAAGCTCTTCACAGAAACGCTTTTGAATTGAACTGATGAAGCCAGAATTTAAGATTAAGTTTAAGATACTGAAACCTCGCCACAAGAAGGTCCCAGGTTCGACGCCCAGGCCTTTCCCTGTGAGTTGAGTCATGTTTCTCATCAGTTCAAATCCAAAGCGTTTCTGTGAAGAGCTGTGAAGAGCTGGTCTATATTTTATGCCGAATTAAAGTCCCATGTGAAGGTTCTCGACGGTTTT
Organism: Eucyclogobius newberryi; assembly: GCF_026437365.1. Classification (NCBI taxonomy): domain Eukaryota; kingdom Metazoa; phylum Chordata; class Actinopteri; order Gobiiformes; family Gobiidae; genus Eucyclogobius; species Eucyclogobius newberryi. The sequence goes on from NW_027315768.1 coordinate 32,862,728, forward strand.
TCTAATTCTGACTTAGTTTGGTGGTAAAACCTGTGGTAAATATTTATTATAGTTTTACTTCCGTTCAGTAGCAGTTTGTGATGAAAGTCTGAAAAATAAAAGTCTAAAATGACAGGAAGTAGAGCTGAATACCTCTGTGATGTCATCATAAAAATGGTTTTAGTTAGGTTTGGATTTAGTAAAATCTTAGAAAATAATTGTTTTATATGTTTTAGTGAAATGTGTCGTTTAAACTGTCACATGGACTTACTATGTTTGTATCGATCATTATTCTGTTTATTTCATGATCATGACTTTAAATAAAAAATATGTTTCCTAAAATTAAAAGCCTGAAATGATTTTTAAGAGTTTTTCATGTTTCTTTAGTTGAACCGGAAGCGTTAAAATCTTTATGACAGAATTATGATTAAAATATGCAGCTCTCTGTGAGTTCTTTAGTACAAGTTTCCACCAAAAAATGGAGCTGGACGTGGGTCACAGCAGGTTACCATGGCGACGTTCTCTCTATAACTCAAAATCCTTCAAACCCAGAAGGAATCATCACTTCTTAAACAACTGGGTACATTGATTTTAAGAGTTAACGTGAACAAACGAGTCTTAAAAATCTGAATAATCTCTATCTTTTAAAAAACAAAGCTGAAGTCAAAGCTCTTCCCTGCGGCTTTGTCTGAGCAGAAGTGGCTTTGGTCCAGGCCGTGGTCAGAGTGTGAGCTGTCAGAGCTCTGTTTGACATGATGCTAACGCTAATGCTAATGTATGTAAATGAAGAGGTGCGATGACACCCGCAGGGAGAGGCTGTGCCCTTCTCTGAGCGCAGGACGCAGGGCACGCTAAACACACACTAAACACACACAGAACACACACTAAACACACACACAAAAACACACACACAAAAACACACACACGCACTAAACGCACAGGCTAAACACACACACAAAATGCACACAAACACACACACATGCACTAAACACACACTAAACACACACAGAACACACACACAAACACACGCACTAAACACACACACACACACACACACTAAACACACACACACACACACACACAGCAGCATAACTACGGAGCAGAAAAAGCTCACGTTTGCAGCCTATAAAAAAAAAAAAATATATATATATTATTATGATAATTATAATTCATATTCATGCATAACTTTATATTTATTTTACAACAAAAACCAAAACATACTGTTGTCTTTATATTTAATAGCCTAACTATATGACCGTTTGGTGAAAAATGGTTCAACCTTCAAAACTTTCAACGTTCAATTTATTTTTTGTAATGGCCAAAATCACAACAGTTTCCTCGAAGGGCAAATGTCCCAGAATCCTCTGTTCTTAACCTGCTGATTCCAGAACACAGGAGCTCGGTAGAAAGTGGAGAATGAGGTTAAATTAAAATGATAAAATATGGAGTCGTTTATGAGAATAATGTTGAAACCATAAAATGTTGTAATTTCACTAGAATCAAGTTTTCATATTATTGGAATAAATTTATAATATGAGAATAAAGTTAAATTCAAAATAAAAGTGTAACGTTACCAAAAAAATTTGTGGAAGTAAAGCTTTAGGGACCGACGTCAATGTCAATGCCGAGGTCAAAGTCACTTTTGCCACCATTTGTGCTGAAATCACACACTTTAGCCTCACCAAATCACAACTTTAACACCAAAATGTCCCAACTTTACTCCGCACATTTTAACCTTCTAATGCCCGCTCGGCCGTGCGCTCCCGCCGCCCGTACGTCACCCACCGAAAACACTCCCATAACACCACATACACACACACACACACCGAAAACACTCCCATAACACCACATACACACACACACACACCGAAAACACTCCCATAACACCACATACACACACACACACCGAAAACACTCCCATAACACCACATACACACACACACACACACACATATACACACACCGAAAACACTCCCATAACACCACATACACACACACACACACCGAAAACACTCCCATAACACCACATACACACACACACACACACACATATACACACACCGAAAACACTCCCATAACACCACATACACACACACACACACCGAAAACACTCCCATAACACCACATACACACACACACACACACACACACCGAAAACACTCCCATAACACCACACACACACACACACACCGAAAACACTCCCATAACACCACATACACACACACACACACCGAAAACACTCCCATAACACCACATACACACACACACACACACACACACCGAAAACACTCCCATAACACCACACACACACACACACACATACACACACCGAAAACACTCCCATAACACCACATACACACACACACACACCGAAAACACTCCCATAACACCACACACACACACACACACCGAAAACACTCCCATAACACCACATACACACACACACACACACACACACACCGAAAACACTCCCATAACACCACATACACACACACACACACACACCGAAAACACTCCCATAACACCACATACACACACACACACACACACACCGAAAACACTCCCATAACACCACACACACACACACACACCGAAAACACTCCCATAACACCACATACACACACACACACACACACACACACACCGAAAACACTCCCATAACACCACATACACACACACACACACACACACACCGAAAACACTCCCATAACACCACATACACACACACACACCGAAAACACTCCCATAACACCACATACACACACACACACACACACACACCGAAAACACTCCCATAACACCACACACACACACACACACACACACACACACACCGAAAACACTCCCATAACACCACACACACACACACACACACACACACCGAAAACACTCCCATAACACCACACACACACACACACACACACACACCGAAAACACTCCCATAACACCACACACACACACACACACACACACACCGAAAACACTCCCATAACACCACACACACACACACACACACACACACCGAAAACACTCCCATAACACCACACACACACACACACACACACACACCGAAAACACTCCCATAACACCACATACACTCACACACACACACACACACCGAAAACACTCCCATAACACCACACACACACTCACACACACACACACACACCGAAAACACTCCCATAACACCACACACACACTCACACACACACACACACACACCGCGTCTTGAGTCACGTCGGCCGCGGACAATAGCTCAGTGACGGCCCCTCCGAGTGCGTCTCTCTGCGCCCGGAGCCATCTGGTGACAGTGAATGCCCCGGTCCACCCGCCGCTCGGAGCCGCTCGGAGCCGCTCGGAGCCGCTCGGAGCCGCTCAGAGCCGCCGCGCACAGGCCCCGCTCTGTCCGCGGCTACAGTAGAATTAAAGGGGGAATAAAAGGCAGAAGTGACACCATTCAGCGGCGGCTATAATGTGCGCTGTGTTGTGCTGCGGTGCAGGTGTGTGTCGCCGCCGCGGCTTTTGTGTCCAGTTTTTGTGTCTGTTTTTGTGCCTGTTTTGCTCGCCGTGTCAATGGTCAATGGGGCTGCGTGTTGAAGTGAGCCCTGTGTGTCCACGGTCATAAAGGAGCTAACAACCGACGCTCGTCTCGGGGCTAACGCTTGTGTAGCAGATGTGTGCGAAGGACAAAAGGGAGGGGGGGAGGTCAATGACGGTCGTGTTCTGGACGCGGCGCCGCGCGCAACTCGGGGGTTTTCGTGGCGTCACGTCGTCGTGTTGTGGCGGTTTTGCTTCTCTCGACGCACAGTAGAAATGATTGTTTTTTATGATTTCGTTTAATCCACTTCATTTGTAGATTTCCCAGGGACATTTGTAGCTTCCGAGATGTAAAGATCATTTAAAGCGCCCCCTACAGGTCGGACGACTCATTGAATTAAAATGCAGTTCAGATGAATATATTTAGAATTTTGCAAAAAGTTATACAAATGTTATCACAGAATAGCGCAATTTTTAGGTTTATAATTTTACTTCCTGTTTGTAATTGATGATATCACAGTAGGAAATTACCCAGAAAACACTGGGCCAAAACTTATCTAATGTCTTTTTTTTTTTTTATTTGACAAATAAAAATATATGAGAGGAACTTTATTTTGTTGAATTAATGTTTAGAGTCAGAAAAGTTGTTTCTTGGTGTAAATTCTGCATAAATTTTGATTGGAATGAGGAATGTCCCTGGTGTGATGTCACTTCCTGTCATTTTCTACATATGTTTAAACTTTTCTCCACAAATACCTGCTCGATCGGTGTAAAACTGTAATGTATATGTACGACAGGTATAAATACACCAAATAAAGTGAAAATTTAAAAATTGTAAAATTTAACGACATTTTGACAAAACGTGCAGATTTGTGTGATTTGTTCATATCTAATTCTAAGCCCGATTTATTAAAGTCTATAAAAAATAGGAGAATTTGGAACATATCCTAGTTTACTCAATAGTTGGGATGTCATGATATAACATTTTAGTGATTATTGTGAAAGAAAAAAAACATCACAATTATTGATTAATTAATTTTCTTTAATTCTCGTGGTTTGACATGAGATTAAAAAAAAATATTTTCTGAAAGACAAAATCAATTTGACAAAAACTAAATTATAAAATAAAGTTCTTTACATTGAGGTATATTTTTTAGAGGGCTGAACATTAAACAAAAAATACTTAACTTTGCTTTTGAAACTAATTATTATTATTATTTTTGGTTATTACTATTGTATTGGGACCTGAATCATCACGATTATCGATGAATCTAATAATCGTGACATCTCTGGTCAGCAGACGCCTCGAGTCAAAAGCTCGTAAAATAGAAACAAGATAAACTCCTGTGTGTTATTATAATTATAAGCTCATTTATTGACTTATTTACACGGCAAAGGTTTGACCCTTTCTCACTTGGACTTTCCGACAGTTGCAAAATGAAAAAAATTACATTCAAACTTAATTTGAAAGTTCGGTTTACATGTGCCTTAATTCCTTATTTTTCATTGATGTCTGTCGGCTTTGATTTGTGTCCACTTTTCTGTCTTCTGTTCTCTCTCGCGCTCGCCGGTCTTGTGTTTGTTTTTGAGTACTTTAATATTTAAAAAAAAAAAAAGACACAAACCAGCTTCCGTACAGGCCGAGATAGATGTTCTTTATTGTGTACTTTTATATTTGAAAAAAATATAGTACTAAAATAAAATCTTAAAAAAGACACAAACCAGCTTCCGTACAGGCCGAGACAGACGTTCTTAGCCGTGTGTGTCTGCGCGCTGTATGGACTCCGCATGTGACCGGGCCCCGAAACATAAGCGATACACGAGGGCCACTGAGGGGCTTTGTGCGGAGTTCGAGAGGAGCGGAGTACAGTCAGAACGGACACACAGGCGTTTGTTTGTCCAGAGAAAGTCCGTCTCTGACCAAACGGGTCGCGCTCGTTTCCCTCATATTGAGTCACTAATGTGCATTTGAATAACAAACTAAACTGATTTGTACGTGTCTAAATGTGTGTTTCTGTGTTGAATCCGTGTTGAGGCCGCACTGTATTATGTATATCTTTTTATTCTATGAAAAAACTTTATAAATATCTAAATTATTTATTAAAAAAAGAATAATAATCCTTGACATTTAACACAAAAACTTGTCAAACGTCTCGCTCCAAAGTCTGATTTCTGCTCCAAACCGCAGAAGATTGGCTGTAGAAGTCTCCAGATGATGCATAATCTCCAGCTCAATTAAGATTGTATTAATTGCACAGCCCTCGTCTCATGTTGGTGATTTTTAAGGACATTGTATTTAATGGAAGAAAAATATATAGGATCTTCTTCTACATTTCCGATCATCTTTAAATTAACCAAATCTAAATAATTAGATCATTAAAATGATTCAATCTCTGCTAACCATTTATTCTTAACGTGTCTCATTTTAACTTTTTTTTTTATTGTATTTATACCTGTTGTACATATAAATGATAGTTTTACACTAATCGAGTGTGTATTTGTGGAGAAAACATTGAAAAAAATCTGTAGAAAATGACAGGAAGTGACATCACAGCAGGAACAGAGTTTGTGTTTGGGACAGAGGCAGGGGGGAGAGAGCGGGGGGAGACAGCAGGAGTTGATCTGCAGACGTGAGTATTCAGTACTCAGGAGTATATATTGTACTTTTCATACACCAAACTTTCACTTTTACTTTTACTACAAAAACGGTTTGATTGAAAATGACATCGTTCAAACATTTGTCTTTCTCACGTTGCATTTCCTGTTCTTTGAAAACGTCGACATCTGCGTTTAGTCCCGCCTCTCCGCTCTCCACTGACGTCTTCATCGCTCTCTCGCCTTTGCCCGTCTGCGCCGCCGGGGGTTCGGATCCCGCCGACTCGCGCATAAATCTGTCTCGCCCGAGGAGCGCGAGGAGGCGAAGGGTTCAGGGCGTGGCCGAGCGGCGCTGGGCTCCGCGTGAGGCCGAGCGAGCGAGCGGTCAAGGAGAAACGCCGCGCGCTCAGGAAGTTCGAGCTGGAGCGTTTTAGAGCGGCCAGTCTGCTGAAACAAAAACTGGCACAAAGTTCAAACTCTTACAAAGGAAAACAAAGGAACATGAGTAAGACAATTACATAATGTTGTGTTAAAGCGCTGAACGAAAATGCAGTAAAGTTTTATGTCTTTAAAATGTTGGTAAAACAAATTTATTACAAAAATGTCATCACAGAATAGCACCTTTTTTAGGTTTATCATTCAGTTCCTGTTTGTAGTTGATGACATCACAGTAGGAAATTACCAAGCAAACACTGGGCCAAAACTTATCTAATGTCACTATCTTTTTTTATTTGACTTTATTTTGTTTAATTAATGTTTAGAGAGTCAGAATATGTGTTTCTTTGTTTAAATTCTGCATAAACTTTGCCTGGAATGAGTGTCCCTGGTGTGATGTCACTTCCTGTTCCTGCTGTGATGTCACTTCCTGTCATTTTCTACAGATTTTCCAACTTTTCTCCACAAATACCTGCTCGATTGGTGTAAAACTATAATTCATATGTAAAACAGGTATAAATACACCAAATAAAATCAAAATTAGAACATCGTAAAAACCTGTCACTGGCCCTTTAAGTAAAGGATGTGGAACCAAAACTTTAAAAAAGAAACAAAAACAGTTATAGAACCAGGAACTGAGACCAGGTCGAACCCAGAACTCAGGATGTGTTCCCGTTTGTGCTTGTTTGGTCCCGGTTGGAGCTCAGTTTAGTCCAGACCCAGACTTGGTTTTAGTCCTGGTTCAGCCCTGGTCTTGTCTGGGTTCAGTTCCAGGTTTAGTTCCGGTTTTAACGTGGTGTTTGTACAAGTGGGAAATAGGCATTCACCACGTCCAAACAGGGATTAAAACCAGGATAAAACACAAAACTGAACATGGACTAGATCAGGACTAAACGGGCAGAATCATCTCAGTTTTGTTGACGTGGACTTTGCTTGGTCCTGGTCTCGGGTTTAGCTCCGGGTTTAGTCCTGGTTTGGGCTGCGTTCACCACGTCAGCGTTGGAACCAAAACTGGGACTAAACCCGTAACTAAACCTGGACTAAACAAGGACGAGAACAGGACCGACCGAGTCCACATCGGGAATAAAATGGGCTCAATTCAGGACCAAATCACAACGAGTGCGAACGCACCTTAAACCAGGACTAGAACTGGACCGAACCAAGCTACATTTGGACTCAAACTGGGCCCAAATGCTTAGTCCCAGTAGTTTTGCTGTTGTGAACTATCCCCGCAGGTTTAAACCAGGACTTAAACCAGGACTTAAACCAGGACTTAAACCAGAACTAAACCTCAGCTGCCGCCCACAAACAAGCGCCGAGCCGAACCTGTCATTTCACCCATCACTTCACTCATAATATTTAGCCTTTTCCATACTGCCTTCCCCTTGTTCGCCGCCAATTTATTTATCATTTTGCAACAGTGTTTTGCAGCAACACCCAGCGCGTTTAGCAATTAGCTGCGGCGCTGCGTTTCCCTGTGGGAGAGGGAGGGCCCCGGCGAAGGCTAAAAAACACGAGGCGCGGTGCAAGGTAGAGTCGACTAATTTCCCTCAGGACGAGCCACAAGCACGCGTACACACACACACACACACACACACACACACACACTCACACACACACACTCACACACACTCACACACACTCACACACACACTCACACACACTCACACACTCACACACACACACACTCACACACACTCACACACACTCACACACACACTCACACACACACACACACACACACTCACACACACTCACACACACTCACACACACACACACACACACACGCACACACACACACGCGCACACACACACGCACACACACACACGCACACACGCACTCGCACACACACACACACGCACTCGCACACACACACACACACGCACAAACACACACACACACGCACACACACACACACACACACTCATTCACACACACACACGCAACACAGGTTTACGGATGCAAAACGTATAGAAGCCACAGTCGTACGCGATATGCGCCGCGCTCGACTTTGATGAACTCCCGGGAGAGCGGGCGCGAGGGCCGGGCGGGAGCGCTGTGTGATAATGAGCTGCCTGTCCCTCCAGTTCACTTAGAGCCCGACCGACTGCACTGACATTTTACAGGCAATTAGTATCTGCCCGTTAAAAGTGAGCGGACTCGTTGTGCGTGCGGCCGCGGGACGACGGGGTGATGTTGTAGACGTCGGCGAACGGAAGGGAGGAAAGAAGGGAGGGAAAAAGAGCAAATCCCGCACTTGATAATGAGCGCGACATGAGGCGGTAATTGAGTCATTTGTAGTCGTTTCATGGCCGTGTTTGGGGAAGATACTTTTGAAAAATGCAATCACTTACACATAGTTACCACGGTGATGACGTACTTTGTTACTGCGGCAAGAAAGTAGTCACATCACTTTGGGAATACTTGATTTAATGTGATATAAATGACTAAATAAGTGGCTTGAACGGTGTAACTCTGACAATAGTATGTACATCTTCACCATGAGCAGAAGTACCGTATTTTCTGGACTATAAGTCGCACTGGAGTATAAGTCGCGCCAGCCAGAAAAAGCATAATAGAGAAGAAAAAAAAACATATATAAGTTGCACTGGAGTGTGAAATAAGTGTGAAAATAACTAATAATATCACATATAAGTCGCTCCGGAGTATAAGTATATGTATATAAGTATAAGTCGCACCCCGGCCAAAACTATGAAAAACGGTGCGACTTATAGTCCTGAATATACGGTATGTGGTTTTCTCTTTCAATGTGCTCCTTTTGAAGCAAACTCTTACATTCTCTTCACAAACGTTGCTGATGAAACAAACAAATTAACTGTGATTGATTAAGTCTTTTCACTTCCTCAGCACTACTGTGATGTTCCTTCAAATTGTATATTACAGTAACTGAACACTTACTGAGCACTGTTTAGTTCGGATGTTAAAGTACTACATGCCTGTCTCGTCTCGTCTGATTCTTATTCTCAACAACTCAAATGGCTCTGTTGTCACCTGGTGATGTCATAAGGTGGTGCCCTCCTCCTCCAGGAAGTGCTCCTCTGAGTTCTTACACGTTCCTGTGATTATTTCAGCGCTTAATAATCTTTGAATGTTTAAAACTCTGACAATGGGCTTCAGGCGGAGCACGTAAGACACAGAAATCGCTTGTTGTCGTCCTGAGATTCACTCGTTACCTAAAACAAACCACATGGGGAACAACCTGTCTTTTAGTTTTAATGAAGAGTCCAAACTTCAGCCCCGAGGCACAGTCCGTGGCAACAACTCTTTGTTTATGGGAAACGCTCGTTACTCTGCGTTATCCAGACCTCCAGAGGTTTGTGCGGCCATTAGCCAAAACTGAGGAAAAACAAGTCATACAAGCGGGGTTAATGTGGACATTTGGGTATTGAAATCTACAATTATAATAAAAAAAAATGTCTTGATTGACTGACGGTACGTTCATAAGAAACGGCAAAAAGCAAAAACACTCAAAAGTTAAACCCGATCATTGGGCCTCAAAAATAAAGAATTAAAGACAGTGATGTGGTTTTAACATAAAAAAGATCATTATATTACATTAAGTCCAGACCATGGGACGAAAGTTCAAACCAGATCCAGACCAAGTCCAAAACCAGGAAACAGTTACAGTTGATTTGACATGGTATTTCCCCTTTAGCTTGTGTATTTGCCCTTTAGCTTGTGTTTTAGCCCTTTAGCTTGTGTATTTGCCCTTTAACTTGTGTTTTGGCCCTTTAACTTGTGTTTAGCTTGTGTTTTGGCCCTTTAACTTGTGTTTAGCTTGTGTTTTGGCCCTTTAGCTTGTGTTTTGGGCCTTTATCTTGTGTTTAGCTTGTGTTTTGGCCCTTTACCTTGTGTTTAGCTTGTGTTTTGGCCCTTTACCTTGTGTTTTGGCCCTTTAGCTTGTGTTTTGGCACTTTAGCTTGTGTTTAGCTTGTGTTTTGGCCCTTTAGCTTGTGTTTGGCTAGCGTTTTGGCCCTTTAGCTTTTGTTTTGGCCCTTTACCTTGTGTTTAGCTTGTGTTTTGGCCCTTTACCTTGTGTTTTGCCCCTTTAGCATGTGTTTAGCTTGTGTTTTGGCCCTTTAGCTTGCGTTTTGGCCCTTTAGCTTGTGTTTTTGCCCTTTAGCTTGTGTTTTGTCCTTTAGCTTGTGTTTTGTCCTTTAGCTTGTGTTTTGGCCCTTTAGCTTGCGTTTTGGCCCTTTAGCTTGTATTTAGCTTGTGTTTTGGCCCTTTAGCTTATGTTTTGGCCCTTTAGCTTATGTTTTGGCCCTTTAGCTTGTGTTTTGGCCCTGATTGGCACCATGGCCTCACTCCCCCGTGTGTCTCTGATGTAATGCTCATGACCTCACGCTCTCCCTCAGTCGTCCCGTTATGCTCCGTCTGGCCCGCGCCGCTGCCCCTCTGCCCAGAACAATGCCGCGTGTCAGAGCCCGGCGAGCGTGGCATCACCGCCGGCCGCTCTCAGCCCGGGTCTTTGTAATCCGCTGTGTTTTGGTTCCGAGAGCGGGAGCGACATAAGGCAATGGCGTACGGCTCAAGCGATCGGGCGGATGGTGTTGGAAGGTCATCCTACTTTTACAAACCAATCACAATGCCTCGATATTCAGTGTGAACAGCCGATTATGATCTGATGCTTCAAGACTCAAAACACAGAAAGTATTAAATAAACTTAACAAAAACTAAACTTAACTAAAACTAAACTTAAAGTCCATGTGAAGGTTTTCATGTTTTTCTATTAATGACTTCATTTGGTGGTAAAGAACCTGTGGTAAACATGTGTTATAGTTTTACATCCGTGGAGTTGCAGTTTGTGAAGAAATCTTGAAAAATTAAACCACAGGAAGTAGAGCTGAGTTCTACAGCCGAATACCTCTGTGATGTCATCAATGTGCGACGCCCTAGTGAAAAAAACACAGAGGCTGCGTCTGAACGTCCGCGCTCTTACCTACAGAGGGCACTGTTCAGGGCTCACTCCTTTTGCAGAGCCGTCCGAAAGTCCGTCAGGTGAAGAACTGGTGCACTCACAATTTCCCACAATGCATTTTGAAATGTATAGTCCAGCCATGGTCACGCGATGCGCGATGGAAAGTCGTAAAAACAACAGCGACAGGTCTTTCGCTGGACAGAAAAGACTGGATGAAGCGGATGAGCTGTTAAAACAAGGCTCTGTGACTCGAGAATATGAACGGTGTAAACCGTTACGGTTGCTAGCTTTAGCCGCTAACCTTAGCTTGAGCTCACCATTACAGACCAATCCAGTCCGTTTGCTGTTTAATGTGAGATCCATGACTTGTTTCGTGATTATTTGTCCATAAATACAACATATGTATTGCAAAGATCGATTTTTATTTGAGTTTTGCAGATGTTTTTTTCACTCAGACGCCAGAGTCATGTGACACGCCCATATTGTCAAACGGGGGACAAACTACGCCAAATGATGAAGTCGCTGGAAATACGGCAGTTTGTCACCGGAGAAAGTCAAAGTTGAGTAAAAACTGATTATTTTCTCTTTATATCTGTTTTTGCCGATCCGCCCTGTGTCGTTGCTATGGAAACAACCCTAAACTGTCCTGATGCAGGTCAAAAGTGCTGCGATTGCGCGCTAAACGTAACGTCCTTGTTTGCGTCTGTTTACCTTGTGCGTTCACGGAGACAATGACGTTTTGATGCCGGGATTAAACTCGGAGCAGAAATGGGTCATGGGAACAAACACGGAGCAGTGGATTTATGTGGTGGGTCACTGGAGACAAACCGAGACAAACAGGGACAAACTGAGACAAATCGAGACACACTGAGACAAACTGAGACAAATCGAGACAAACTGAAACAAACTGAGACAAACCGAGACAAACCGAGACAAACCGAGACAAACCGAGACAACTGAGACAAACTGAGACAAACCGAGACAAACCGAGACAAACCGAGACAAACCGAGACAAACCGAGACAAATCGAGACAAACTGAGACAAACTGAGACAAACTGAGACAAACTGAGAACTAAACCAGGACTAAACCAGGACTAAACCAGGACTAATCCAGGACTAAACCAGGACTAAACCAGGACTAAACCAGGACTAATCCAGGACTAAACCAGGACTAAACCAGGACTAAACCAGGACTAAACCAGGACTAAACCAGGACTAGACCAGGACTAAACCAGGACTAAACCAGGACAGATCCAGCTCTAACAGAACAAATTAACTCAAGACTAAACCAAGAAGAACAGGGACGAAATGAAGACTAAATTGAACCAGACCTAAACCAGGACAGAATCAGTACTAAACTATGCAGACTGTTGGAGAGGATGTGGCAGCAGGAGACAAATCACTATCATGTGTTCTGGGACTGTCCTGTTGTTCACAAGTTTAGACTGAGATCAACAAAACCTCACAGACAGTTTATGACATCACCATCCCACTGGACCTCAGGACTTTGTATTTGGGCCTCAGAACTCTGTATTTGGGCCTCAGGACTCTGTATTTGGGCCTCAGGACTCTGTATTTGGGCCTCAGGACTCTGTATTTGGGCCTCAGGACTCTGTATTTGGGCCTCAGGACTCTGTATTTGGGCCTCAGAACTCTGTATTTGGGCCTCAGAACTCTGTATTTGGGCCTCAGGACTCTGTATTTGGGCCTCAGGACTCTGTATTTGGGCCTCAGAACTCTGTATTTGGGCCTCAGGACTCTGTATTTGGGCCTCAGGACTCTGTATTTGGGCCTCAGAACTCTGTATTTGGGCCGCAGAACTCCTGCCATGGACACAACCAGCAGCATCTCTGGAGCCTCCTCCTGGCAGCAGAGAAAAGGCCCTCACCTGACACATGGATGACACAAAATGCACCAACGATCAAAGACTGGACTGACATTATAATGGAAAAAATTACATTCAGACTCAAATTGAAAATGAACAAATTTGACAGACTTTGGACAACATTTTATTTAGGGTTCTCTAGGCCATGATTTTATATGATTTTATTTGATAGATATATTTTTTTATTATATTTATTTGTTGGATGCTTATGTTTGCTCTCTCTCTCTGATCTTATTTCTCTTTCTCTGTGGTTGTTTGTTCTTTAATTAAAAAAAATAAACAAGGACTGAATCAGGACAAAACCAGAAAAAACAGAACAAACCAGGACTAAACCAGAAGCAGAAGTTCTCAAAAACGTCAACACAAAGTTCCTCTTTATCCGTGGCATTCAATATTCACACTTTCTTTGTGACCTCCAACCCTCAAAAGCATGACCTCCCCTTTAACTCGCAACAAAAACACACTATTCCGACTCGGTTAAGCCCCGCCTCCTCATTGAACCTGACACTGTCTCTCCCCCGCCCTCGCTCGTCCCCTGATAGACCTCCCTGTTTTAATCCCCTCTCTCCCATGAGCCGCTGCCGGACTCCTTAGCTCATATTTTTCCCATGTTTGTTAATTGTCGCCGTCTGCCCCTCCCCCGCACGTCACATGACACGCTTCTTTGTGAATCTGTTCCAAAAATAGTTTCTTAAAAGTGGAAAGTTGTGTTTGAGTTGTAGTTTTACCTCAAAAACAAATGTGTTAAGTCTTCAATCGTTTCACTGAAAACGACGGCCTGTTGACCATTTTGTTCACTTTGACAATAAAAAAAGAATGTGTTTTTGTTACGAGTTAAAGGGGAGGTCACGGTTTGAGGTTATGACCGAAATAATTCATTGTTTTAGTCTAGATTTAATCAATAATTATTACAATCCATATTCAACTATCTTATGTACTTTATTTACTGTGTTGTTAAATGTCCATCAGTCTGCCAACACAGTAAAAAAAAGGGGTGTGGCGTTAAAAAGGGGAGGGGTTTAAATGTTGAAAAATGTACATGAACGATTGCACGAGTCGGTAAAAGAACTCCACAACTTCAGGTAGAAAAACCTGCTAAAACCACAGGTCTCGGGGAACATAGAGCTGACCCCCTTGAAACTACACACCACATTTTGTCCAATTTCACAATATGTAGGACAATATGTATCTAAATTAAAATAAATAAATGTACTTGTCGGGGGCAGGAACAAAACCAAATTTGACAATATTTGGTGTATTTATACCTGTTGTACATTTAAATGATAGTTGTACACCAATCGAGCAGGTATTTGTGGAGAAAACTTTGACAAATCTGTAGAAAATGACAGGAAGTGACATCACTGCAGGGACAGGAAGTGACATCACACCCGGGACACACGTTCCAGTCAAAGTTTGTTACACAAAAGAAACAACTTTTTTTGACTCTCTAAACATGAATTCAAAAAAATAAAGTCGCTCTCAAAGATTTAAAAAAAAAGATTTAAAAGGTTCGATTAAATAAGTTTTGGCCCAGTGTTTGCTGGGTAATTTCCTAGTGTTAGGTCATACATTACAAACAGGAAGTTAAATTGTAAACCTGAAATGTGCGGTTGTTGGGCACTTTAATAGAAGGTAAACACATCCCGTACATGAAGTCACTCCTGGAAAGATCGATACAACATCATATCTTTGAGCATATCACAAGTTGTTTATCATCTCGTGTAGTTTTAAGTTCCCGACTCATTAGCTGATATTTTGTTTGTTAATGTCGTGTCCTTGCTCCCTCCTCCTCCTCTTCCTCTTCCTCCTCTTCCTCTTCCTCCCTCTGGATCATCTGCGTCTCTGTAACTGGCTCTAATTGTCATCATAAGGCCGTATGCGCTGTCACAACTGGAGAACAGGCTGTGGACCGACAGTGCACCGCCTGCTCCCGAGGCCCCTAGAGGAGGAGTCACACACACACACACAGACACACACACACACACACATACACATACACAGACACACACACACACACACACACACACAGACACACACACACACACACACACATACATACACATACATACACATACACAGACACACACACACACACACACACAGACACACACACACACACACACACACACAGACACTCACAAACACAGTACACACACACGCACGCTCACAAACACAAACACACACAAACACACACACACACACACACACACACATACACACAGTCCCACAGGAGAGCCGCTTCTGTAAGTGTAGCTAATGAAGTCAGGGATGGTGTTACCTGGGGCGCTATGGCGATGGCGATGGCGGTACGAGAATGGTCCACAGTTGCATCTTTGTCATGTGTAAGTTTAAATTGTGTCCAGGTCGTGGGCGTGAACAGTCGATAGAAGAACTGCAAATGAGGCGGTCAAAAGTGTCGAAAAATCAAATACTAATTGATACCTAAACGAACACTAAGTATCTCTGTAAACCTAAATATTATTCCTTATAACAGAGCAGGGGCCCATAGCAGGGGCCCATAGCAGGGGACCGTGGGAGGGGCTGGGAGGGCCACCTGCAGAACACCGGGAGTTCAGACTCACCTGCACTTTTGGTAAATAGAACTGTTTGGACTTTTGGAAGTTGGATCGATAAACACTTTAAACCTGTTTTTCTGATCCAGGACACGATCCCACAACACGCACTGTCGAGTTTAGAATCACATTTAAAATCCTCCTCCTCATGACTCACGAAGCCATAAATGACGCTGCCCTAATATCTTTGTTCAGCCCTAATATATTTGATGATGAGTTCCATTTGCAGATGTGCAGCTGCTTTACAACTGAGCCATAAAACCTTCACCTTTTAGTAACTTTTCAACTTTCTGCCTCGCTCCCTGAGAACCAGCCCCGCCCGGCGCGTCTATAGTTTGTACTCTAACTGTGAGTGTGTAGCAGCATGTGTGTCCTCCACATGGGGCCACTCGGGCCCCGTCCAGAGCAGCTGGGCCCTCAATCTGTTCAGGCCCATCTCCTCCTCGCCATCTCGCCCTCGACCGCCGCACCACCAGGGCTTTGGCAGGGCCTGTCCCGAACTGACAGCTCCAGAGAACCAGAGGACCAGAGAACCAGAGGACCAGAGAACCAGAGAACCAGAGAACCACAGAGAACCAGAGAACCACAGCAACACAGAGAACCAGAGAACCAGAGGACCAGAGAACCACAGCAACACAGAGGACCAGAGAACCACAGCAATACAGAGAACCAGAGAACCAGAGAACCACAGCAACACAGAGAACCAGAGAACCACAGCAACACAGAGAACCAGAGAACCAGAGAACCACAGCAACACAGAGAACCAGAGAACCACAGCAACACAGAGAACCAGAGATCCACAGAGAACCACAGCAACACAGAGAACCAGAGAACCACAGCAACACAGAGAACCACAGACAACCAGAGAACCACAGAGAACCAGAGAACCACAGCAACACAGAGAACCAGAGAACCAGAGGACCAGAGAACCACAGCAACACAGAGGACCAGAGAACCAGAGAACCACAGCAATACGGAGAACCAGAGAACCAGAGAACCACAGCAACACAGAGAACCAGAGAACCAGAGAACCACAGCAACACAGAGAACCAGAGAACCACAGCAACACAGATAACCAGAGAAGCAGAGATCCACAGAGAACCACAGCAACACAGAGAACCAGAGAACCACAGCAACACAGAGAACCACAGACAACCAGAGAACCACAGAGAACCATAGAACCACTGCAACACAGAGAACCATAGAACCACTGCAACACAGAGAACCAGAGAACCAGAGGACCAGAGAACCACAGCAACACAGAGAACCAGAGAACCACAGCAACACAGAGAACCAGAGAACCACAGAGAACCATAGAACCACAGCAACACAGAGAACCAGAGAACCACAGCAACACAGAGAACCAGAGCACCAGAGCAACACAGAGAACCACAGAGAACAAACAGCACATCGATGCGGTGGATCAGAACATCAGGTTTACAAGAGAAGACTTTGAGGAGAACCGCTCGGCCTTTCTTGATTGTTCCACGATCAGAGGACGGGAAGCTCCAGATAGAAGTTTATATGAAACCAGCTCAGAGGGCAAGAGGAAAGAGGAAAAAAACGTCCGTAACCGTAGAATATATTTAGACTCACGCAGTCCAGTTTGATCCAAATATAGATTTAAGTTTAATATATATTTATGTGACTTTTTACAGTGCATGTCATAATAAAACACAACCTGCCGATGTCCTACGGTCAAATCTCTCCCTGGTGCTGTCCATGGTGCTGTCCATGGTGCCGTGGTGCGGTATCTGGTCCCTCCTCGTCGGCCCGCGGTCCCTGGTGCGGTCCCTGGTGCCCTGCTGTCTGCTCCCGTCACTGATCCGGGGCCGCGCCGGGGTTAAACCAGCGAGGACTGCGCTCGGAGCTGAGGCCCGGCGCCATCTGGGCCCCTGCGCCGCCGCGATGTTGGCCGGTGTCCATATACCTGCACGTTCCCCTCTCGTCAGACCGAACGGAGAGGTCAGAGGTCACAGCGAGCGCCGCGGCAGATGCCAGTCGACTCCTCCGCGCGCCCGTAATTAGAACGTCACGACTCACACTGCAGAAGAACTGATAAATCACTCTGAATCTGCACGAATTACAGAAGAAAACGCACTAATGTTTCCCGTTAATAATGTTATTGTGTGACTGTAACGGTTTGTTTGTTTGACTAAACCTGGAGATGAACTTGGACAAGGCTGAACCGGGACAAAATCAAGTCTAAATCAGGATTAAACTGGGCTCAAAACGGGAAAAATATAAGGAATAAAAACAAAAACAGGTCATTCTTTACACACATATATCATCTTTATAGAAAGTGTGACATCAGGAGCTTCAAAATGCAGGATTGCAGGGACAAAACACAATTATAAAGATACATCAGATTGAAATACTACTACTTTTAAGTCCTTTTAGTAAAAAATAAGCAATTTTTTTAATTTACAGGGTAGAAATTATGATTAATGTGCTTTTCTATTACAAAGGAAAGATAGATTATATTTGTTTTAGTCTAAAATTGTACTTGACCTTCACAAAAACTGTCATTTGTGGAAGACGATGTTTGTAGATAAATGAAAAACTAAATATGTCTGTATTTATGTCCAGTAAAACTAAAAATCAGGATTTCACCTTCACAAAAATGCGTCATAAATTTCTATTAAATAATTAGATAAATAATTTAAATCACAGCTGTAAATGTGTGATTTTTCATATTCTTCTGATGTTTTGAGGTTAATTCCAGTTTCTCCAGTGAAATTACATGTTCCACAATGTTCCACTTTAATTCAAGTGTTTAGGATTTATTTTTTTTAACAAACTATAATAATTACACTTTTTAATTAGTCTTAATAAACCTTGGACAAAAACTGAACACATAATTATCTATTGAATTATCTTTAAACGCTGACCCTTTAATTAAGTAGTTAAGCCGTAATAAACAATTAGTTCATAATAAATTAAGTCTTTGGTCATGCTAATTAAAGAGTAATTAGTTATAATTATATATTATATATACATATTTATATTAATTATAAAATGGTGCTAAAAAGATCATAAAATGGATCGAATTAGTGCTTTGCCTGGAAAGTCCCAGAGTGAAGCATTGAACCGTCTCCGTGAAGCTGATCGGTCGCGTTACGGGTCAGATCTGTGGCAAGGCGACCCCAGATCACACAAATTGCAGCGTCCGTGTGGAGGTGTGGCCCGAGCCCCACCCAACGTGCCGGCGGCGGCGGCGACACCAGACGTGAGACCATCAGCTGGCAAGATGTCACCCTGAACTCATGGACGGCTCCGCACAGGCCCTTTCTCTGCTCTCTCTCTCTCTTCCCTCTCTCCCTTCTCTCTCTCTCTGTTCTCTCCCTTCTCTCTCTCTCTTCCCTCCCTCCCTTCTCTCTCTCTCTGTTCTCTCCCTTCTCTCTCTCTCTTCCCTCTCTCCCTTCTCTCTCTCTTCTCTCTCTTCCCTCTCTCCATTGTGTCCTTCTTGTCCTCGTCCTGGAGCCTGACGTCACTACATTACTTCAGACTGGAGATGAGAAGATGCCGCGGACAATGCTCGTCCTCTTTGAGGTTTGTGAGGGAAACATCGCTGTTAAAAATACAAATATAAAAATACATATATATAAGTGGGGTGGCAAAGGCGGTTAGCGCTCTTGCCTCCCAAGAAGGAGATCGTGGGTTCGATTCCCGGACCAGACCAACATCACATGATCTCTCTGGGTGGAGTCTGCATGTTCTCCCCGTGTTACCGTGGGTTCTCTCCGGGTTCTCCGGCTTCCTCCCACCGTCCAAAGACATGCATGTGTTAGGCAAAATTGGTGACTCTAAATTGGCCCTAGTGAATGAATGTGAGCGTGAACTGTCTGTAATGTCTGTGTCTCTGTGTTGGCCCTGTGACAAGTTGGCCACTGTCCAGGGTGTACCCCGCCTAAGGCCCGAAGTCACTGGGATAGGCTCCAGTCACCCGCGACCCCGAAAGGGAACAAGCGGTAGAAAATGGATGGATGGATGGATAAGTGTTAAACCTGATCTTAATGGTTCTGTTAAAATACAATATTCGTTGCTCAAACTTATCAAACCAGAAACCGTACAGTGTTTGAATCCCTTTTGTGAAGACCAAAACTCTTCAAAACTGAACAATATTTACTTTTACATGTATTTTATGTATATTATTATGTATATTATGTATATTTCGAAACTGTTTTAAGCCTCTTGCAATGTTATTGTTAATATCATGTACATTTGAATTAAAAAACAAAAGAAAGAGGAGTTGACTCGCTTTATTCCCGTAAAATGACGTTTTTAAACCAACGCGAGCAATTATCAGTAGTTTGTCTAAGTGTCAAATACAAAAGTCTAATACTCCGCAGGATATTTAGTTGTGTCTGACATCTAAAAAAAGAAAGAAAGAAAGAAGTAAACAGTTGTAGAAAACCAGATAAACAATAGGAACGCTGCAGAAAGAGCTCACATTCATCACTGACACGGACAATGACCTCATGACCTTTTTCTCCTCCAATATGGCGTTTCTGACTCCGTTTGTTGAGGAAATTCGTTGTTTTGCGGTGAATTCAAGTGTCGTGAATCCAGAAAGTCGGAGCAACGACGAGAATTAACTTTACATTTGACCGTTTGAAGTGAATTTGAGTGAAAACAACCACAAATATCAGGGCAAAAAGAGCAAAGAAACACATGTGATCAGTTGTGCGGCTCATAATTTATCCAGTTTGAGGTTAATTGTTGGTATAAAAGAGCCAAACACAGACGTGAGAGTGAAATGCTCCTGTGGATCCTCTGGAGCCCACAGTGAGAGCTCTACACTCCCGAGCTCCAAACGTGGAGGCTGTGCTCCCCCTGCTGGACAGAATAGGCCACAGCGCAATGAAAACCTCATATTTTAAATGTCTTAGTCTTTTAATTTGTTCAGTTTTGTGCCGCTCTGGCTAAAAATGTGTCCAATTTAACTTTTTGATAGAATAATAAATGTTCTTTTGATTTAAAGTGCAAAACAAAGTAAAATTGTACACAGGTAAAAGTAACATTACTTAATAATTTATAATTTATAATAAAAATAAAGGAAAAACGTATTTGGGGACACTTTTGCTCAAAACTGTCTGGACAGAAAGTTTTTTTGTATTTTTATTTTTTTATTTGAAGTTAATGTAAATGAACAAAGCAATGGTCATGGTCATGGTCATTTCAAAAGATGAATGAACCGAAACACAAATGTTCAAATCATTTCATATTGTTACATAAAGCTTTTGTCACGTGTAGATTTCCTGGAGTAAGTGTGTGTTTGGTCCTGATCTTAGTCCTGGTTTAGTCTCGACTTTAGTCCTGGTTTAGAGGCAGTTTCTTTGTGGTGACTGTGCGACTGTGAGCGCAGCCTTACACGGTCAAATATATATTTAAACCACTCTAAAAAAGTACATTTTATTCAAAAATCCCTTCAGAATCAGAAAAAAAAATAGGAACTTGGGAACTCTCGGCGTTAAGGTGCAACATAAAACAATCTATAATAAAAAAATAAATAAAAGCAACGTTTATGAAATCAAATAAGGAATGCACAAATTAAGAATTTACTAATAAAAAAAAACTTGGTCTCAGTGTCTACACAGATATTTACACAAACACTTACAGATGGTCAGAAATAGTGCAGAAAGTGACAGTGTTTAGGAAGTGATCATGAGTCCAGTTCTTGTGACGGGAGGTCCTGGTCCGGTCCCTGAGGGGAGTGGCCTCCTGTCTGAGGGGAGTGGCCTCCTGTCTGAAGGGAGTGGCCTCCTGTCTGAGGGGAGTGGCCTCCTGTCTGAGGGGAGTGGCTCAAATAGTCTGTGTCCAGGGTGAGAAGGTGTGATCCGACCTGCTCGTCCCAGAGTCCTGGAGACGCACAGGTCCTGCAGAGATGGAAGTCACCTTCTCAGCAGAGCGTACAATGCGCTGTAGTCTCTGTTTGTCCCTGGCTGTGGCTCCAGCGTACCACACAGTGATGGAGGAGGTGATGGAGGAGGTGATGATGGACTCTGGCAGCTTGGCTTTCCTCAGCTGACACAGGAAGTACATCCTCTGCTGGACCTTCTTGAACAGGCTTTTGAACTTTTATAACCAACAGTTCAATCTGCATTCACTGAAACTAGTTTTGAAAGCAGACGAAACCAAAGTTCTGAATCAAAGTGAGTTTCTGGGGAATATTCCCGTAGCAAGTTTGAGAGTTATAAATATCTTGGTTTTGTTATTGATTGGAGGCTTTGTAATGTGGCCACGTTGCTATGCCGATTAAAGCTGAAGATAGGATTTTATTTCAGACACAAATCCTGTTTGACACAAACAGCTTTGACAACATGTTTACCTTTGATTGACGTGTGGATGTTGTTCATGTGACAGTATCATCCAGAGGTTTGAGGTTTATTCATGGTCCGAAGTGGCCACTCCAGACTGAGCTGTTTGTTTGTTTCAGGTCTTTATCAGCTAATGCTAATGCTAGTTTGTGTGGCTATGCTAATAAACGTTAGCGGCACTTCCTCTTCCTCTGGAGTTTGTGGAGTTGTTTAGAAGTGACACAGAGGAAGAAGAATTCAATGGATTTAGTGATTTGGGGTAAAACTGATGCTTTGGTAAACTTGTTAGCGTGTTCTTTATGCTATAGTTATCTGAAGAACTGTTCATATGTTACGTTAACATATCAGACACTTACCACAGTTCTGTCTGTGCCTCATGTAGCTGAAGGTGTTAGCGTTAGCATACGTACACCTATTCACCATGTTCTCTGTCTGTTATTATTTTAAACTGCATTTACAGATTTGCATTTCCTGGATTGTATCAAATAAATTTCCCCAAAAAATGCGACTTATACTCCAGTGCGACTTATATATGTTTTTTTCTTCTCTATTATGTCTGCGCGGCGCTCTTGGCCAGCTCCACCTCGAGTAATAAACCTCCATCTCATCGGGCGTTTCCCGGTGAAATGAAGGTTCAATGTTACACAGCGCAGCTTTAACCACATCTCACGGTGAAAGAAATCACAGGACGCCACGTTTAGTTCCCATTCATCTTTATTCACAACACATATCTACGGGCGCGTGCCGAGGGCCAGTGCACTACATTATGACTTGAGGTAAGAAAAGAGAAGACTAATAGCACGTCGGATCTTTTCATCGGCATGGTTTCTGCGGCGACTCAGGAGCGTGGCTAGTGGTCACAGCCGAACAGCTCGGTGGAGACCCGGTGCTGCTCGGGCAGAGCTCGTGCGGCGACCATCAACATCAAGCTGTCGAAACGGTAGAAGTGATTCCCCACGACGACCTTGAGCCCGGCGGGGCCGCACATGGCCGCGTCCACCTTCTTGAACAGGGCCAGCGGGCGCTCGTTGGTCGGCACGCGCGGGTGGATCTTCATGTCCACGTCCACCATCTTGTTCCCTGCCAGACAGAAGAACACAATGTGAGTGTGTTCTGTGGTATTTATCTGACTTTTACTCCTCCTTTTCTTGAGTACACGCCTTTTCTCCTGAGGAGGTTAGGTTTGGGTTTAGTTGAGTTGGGTTTAGTTTAGTTTAATTTGAGGTTGAGGTTGAGGTTGAGTTTGAGTTTGAGTTTGAGTTTGAGTTTGAGTTTGAGTTTGAGTTTGAGTTTGAGTTGAGTGTCATTGTTCCGTGACATGAGTGCGATGGACCTTTGTGCAGACTGTGTCACATGAGTGCGATGGACCTTTGTGCAGACTGTGTCACACGAGTGCGATGGACCTTTGTGCGGGTGTTCCGTACCTTGGATGAAGTGAGCGATGTGATGGTCCTCGCAGACAAAGGCGGCGTCCACGTGGCCCTCGATGCCCAGCTCTTCCTTCACAGTTTTGGGGTAACCCTCCAGGTGAGCGTGGGGCACCGCCACCTTGTACACGTGCACGTGGTCGTCCTGCAGAGGGCGACAGGTTCAGAGCAGGGCGACAGGCTCAGAGCAGGGCGACAGTCTCAGAGCAGGGCGACAGGCTCAGAGCAGGGCGACAGTCTCAGAGCAGGGCGACAGGCTCAGAGCAGGGTCAAGCGTGAACGCATCTGCAGCTTGTACGTGGTTTTCAATATTTAGTAACACTTTATAACGGCACTTTGAAACAGCCTTAAAAATGCTCAAGGAAAGACTTAAAGGGCCCATGACGGGTTTTTACGATTTTCTCATTTTGACTGTATTCGGTGTGTTTATACTTATTGTACATGTAAATGATAGTTTTACACCGATCGAGCAGGTGTTTGTGGAGAAAACGTCGAAAAAATTGGTGGGAAATGACAGGAAGTGACATCACACCAGGGACAGGAAGTGACATCACACCAGGGACGTTCACTCCAGACAAAGTTTATACATAATTTACACAAATAAACTACTTGTATGTCTAAACCTTAATTCAACAAAATAAAGTCTCTGTCATATATTTATTTTTGTCAGATAAAAAATGGTGACATTAGATGAGTTTTGGCCCAGTGCTTGCTGGGTAATTTCCAACTGTGATGTCATCGATTACAAACAGGAAGTGAAATTATAAACCTAAAAAATGTGCTGTTCTATGATTCTAAATTAATGTATCGCAACGTATATTAGGTCAATGAGTGGTCCGACCTATAGGGGGCGATTTAATATATAGTTTATTACTAATGATTCAGGCTTTGTTAATACTTATTTTTTTATTTATACTTATATACTTATACTCCGGAGCGACTTATATGTGATATTATTTGTTATTTTCACACTTTCAACCGCATTTCATACTCCAGTGCCACTTATATATGTTTTTTTTCTTCTCTTTTATGCATTTTTTGACTGGTGCGACTTATACTCCAGTGCGACTTATAGTCCAGAAAATACGGTATACAGTCTTCTCTAATGAAATGTTCCATGTCCCGTTCCCCAGTGACTCTCAAACCTTGAGCTCCGCCTAAACTAAAACTGTGACTTTGACTTTGTGCCATCCCTGATTCAGTCATTAAACGTTAGCAGGGAAAGCACAAAGAGTATAAACCACAGCTAAATGCAGCCTTTTCATTTGGAAGCTCCGCCCCCTGATTCATCACATGGGACGCGATGTCATGTTAGCTCGAATATTTAATTTGCAGTTGTAACATTGGAAGACTAAATTAGACGTGTTGATGCATCTTGACTTCGTCCCTGAAGTCAAAGATCTCCCACAGCAAACTTCAGGACGTAGACTTGACTATAGACGTTTGCTCGCGTACCTCTAGTTGGGAAACACTCGTATTGTGTGTGTTTTATGAGGACCACTATTGAGTCTGAAGTGTGTTTGAAGTGTGAACGTGCCTTGATCATGTAGAGGTGGTCGTCGTATGAAAACACTGCGTCCACGTCACTGTGCAGCTCTTTGAAGACGTGCTCGATGGTGTCCACGGCAACCGTGTCATTGCCCTCGTCTTTTTCAATTAAGTGGTGATCTGAGAAATGAGAATGGTCAGAATGCTATAGGTCAAGACAATGTTCACCAGCCTGGAGATAAACCTGGAACTAAACCTGGAGATAAACCTGGAACTAAACCTGGAGATAAACCTGGAGATGAACATGGAGCTATATATATACACATATATATATATATATATATATATATATATATATATATGTGTATATATTTCAGTTTCAGTTTTATGCAGCTAAAATCTGGAACAGTCTTCCTGAAGATGTGAGACAGGCTTCTACTCTGACAATGTTCAAATCTAAGCTAAAAACTGTTTTGTTTAGCTGCGCATATGACTGAAAGGATTTTTTCTTTGCACTCTTCTCTTTTGTTTGTGATTTATTAGTTTAGACAATCAGTTGGATTGATATTTTTTTATTTAGTTAATTTCTGTAATTTCTTTGTGATTTGAATGCATTTTTCCTGCTGTGAAGCACTTTGAATTGCCTTGTGTATGAAATGTGCTCTACAAATAAACTTGTAGGATTAAATACGCTGTAACCTCATCCTACTTCATGCTTTGTCTTTTGTCTTATTTCTTATTTGAAATAGTTTCACGTGTTGTACGTTTCCTTGGCGTTGGAGCGTTGGAGCGTGAAAAGCGCGCTCACCTCTGAAGGCGTACATGTTCCCGGCGTCGTCCGAGGTGAGGGCGTCCAGGTGAACTCTGCTGCACCTTTCCCTCTCCACTTTGTCGTCCTCGTCAGCTAAACACGCACAGATTACATGAGTTTATCACAAAATATATTTTCAGTTCAATGAGTTGCCCGACCTGTAGGGGGCGCTTTAAAGGACACATATTGCATTATTTGTATCGTTATTGTCCTTTAAACATGCTCTAGAGTAACTTTTGCTTTGGCGTCTCATGTTTGACAGCTCGATATCATTTTTGTACAGAAAGCACACATGACTTTCTCTTAGTCAGTCAGTGCCTCCTCTACTGGCAGCAGAGGGAATTACCACAGGGAAGTTAACGAAAGCTAGCTTGCCCCCGACACGCTGATGTAAAGCCAAAGCACGCAGTTGTAATGATTTGAGGCAGAAATGCTCAGAGTCTGGAACGTATGTATGCACTTCTGCATCTCCACATTTGAGTGTTTTCTGGAGCTCAGAGCGAGTGGACCACGTGAACAATGAAACTAGTGTGAATGAATCATTTTGTTTGTTTCCTCCGCGTCAAACATTATGTAAGCCATGATTTCTGACGACGGCGGAAGTTACAGTCCAAACACGTCATGGTAATTACATCATCTCGTACCTGAAGAAAACAAAACTATTCTACTACAAAAGACTTGTAGAATACCGTATTTTAAGTATAAGTTGCACCTTTTTTCATAGTTTTGGCCGGGGTTATTTTCACACTGACGACCACAAGAGGGCGCTCTAGGCTCTAAGTGACGCAGAAGACTTCCTCTTCCTCTGGAGTTTGTGCAGTTGTTTAGAAGTGACACAGAGGAAGAAGAATTCAATGGATTTAGTGATTTGGGGTAAAACTGATGCTTTGGTAAACTTGTTAGCATGTTCTTTATGCTATAGTTATCTGAATAACTGTTCATATGTTACGTTAACATACCAGACACTTACCACAGTTCTGTCTGTGCCTCATGTAGCTGAAGGTGTTAGCGTTAGCATACGTCGTGTAGCTGAAGGTGTTAGCGTTAGCATACGTACACCTATTCACCATGTTCTCTCATCTGTTATTATTTTAAACTGCATTTACAGATGAAATGTCTGTTCTTGGTCTTGGATTTTATCTGGATTTGCGACTTATATATATATTTTTTTCCTCTATTATATGGCTGGTGCGACTTATACTCCGGTGCGACTTATGGTTAAAAAAATACGGTATTTTACATCTAAGCGTAAATCAAGCTAAATACAACTTTCTGCTGAGGCGACACGGTTAGAAGTCTGTTCAAACGTGTCCTTTAACATGTGACTCAATGTTGTTGTTGTTTTTTTACAGTGTAAGAACTTCAGGCCGTCTCACCGAAATGGGCGCAGCGTAGGAAGTACCCGCTGACGGGTTTGGGGTATTTGCCGTGGACCTCTCCGGTTTTGGGGGCGAACTTGGAGAACTGGTGTCCGTGGAAACAGAAGTAGTGCTCCATGAAGCGGAAGGCGGACGTGCAGTTGGGCATGGAAACAAACTCCTTCTTGTCCACGGCTTTGGTCTTGACGTTGTAGTGATAGATGTCGTCGCCTGCACGAGGGAAAAGTATTATGTGATATGTGCGCATACAAATATGACAAACGTGAACATACTACACACGTTTACTCTCCCGTAGGGCATAAAACGGTGCAACGACGATCACACAAACCTCCAGTCAATAAACAAATGTAGAGAAAATACAACTGTGGGTTTATTTAGTCCATAAATGATCGCCGTTTTCTGTAAATATACTTTAAACCCCCGTACAATTCTGCAGTACCTGAACCCTGCATTTATTCAAATTTGATCGACATCTGATAAAAATAACAGTCAGGCTCGTGGGAGGGGAAAATACATACAAAATAAAGCTATATTCCACTTATTTTCAGTTGGATCAAACCCACAAACTTATTCTAAAAAAAATTACCCTAAAATTTAAAAATATATATAATTAAACCAGTTTCAGCTTTTAAATTTGGACCAGGACTAAACCAGGACTAAACCAGGTAAAAACCAGGACTAAACCAGGACTAAACCAGGACTAAACCAGGACTGAACCAGGACTAAACCAGGACTAAACCAGGACTAAACCAGGACTGAACCAGGACTGAACCAGGACTAAACCAGGACTAAACCAGGACTAAACCGGAACTAAACCGGGACTAAACCAGGACTAAACCAGGACTAAACCAGGACTAAACCAGGACTAAACCAGGACTGAACCAGGACTGAACCAGGACTAAACCAGGACTAAACCAGGACTAAACCGGAACTAAACCGGGACTAAACCAGGACTAAACCGGGACTAAACCGGGACTAAACCGGGACTAAACCGGGACTAAACCAGAACTAAACCGGGACTAAACCGGGACTAAACCAGAACTAGACGAGGACTAAACCCTGACTAACCCAGGACAAGTAAATCAGAACTAAACCAGGACTAGACTAGGACTAAACCAGAACTAAACCAGGACTAAACCAGAACTAAACCAGAACTAAACCGGGACTAAACCAGGACTAGACCAGAACTAAACCAGGGCTAAACCAGGACTAAACCAAACTAAACCAGGACTAGACCAGAACTAAACCAGGTCTAAACCAGGACTAGACCAGAACTAAACCAGGTCTAAACCAGAACTAAACCAGAACTACTAAACAATTGACTGACTAAAGTCGACCATAAAAAAGAGTTTTGATCATTGTAATTGTTCTCTGGAAAACACAAACTCTAAAACGTGCTTGAAAATAACTTATTTATACAAAACAAAGACATCTGCATTATTTAAGGACAATTTAGACCTTATTAAACCTCCTGCAGTTCATTCACAATCACATTTCAGCCTTTATTCTGGCTGAAACACACCGGACATGTATATGCAGCGTGTCCTTGTGACTCACCTTTGAAGAAGATGACGGACTCTTCGTCGCACTCGGGTTTGGGGCACTCCACGGCGGCGTCCAGGTGGTCGGGGATCCCAGGAAACACCTCGGAGATGTCTTTGGGGAAACCCTCCACGAGCTTGTGCTGGTAGTAACTGAACACTTTGTTGTCCTGCGTCATAACGACAAAATGCAGAGGTCTCGTCATGTCTTGAATTGAAATCAAATCGGCGACGACGACGACTGCACTCAAAAAATAGTAATAATTCCGGTTCTACTGGTACAAAACACACCTCGATAATAGCTATATTGACTCATCGTTCAATACATTTTAGCTGGAACAATATTTCTGAGGGCTTCATTTCCTTTTGCTCTAGAAGTTTGTAGAAAGATAAGATTTTGAGTTGTATGGAGACGCAAATTAAGGTCATAATCATATCGTATAAATAATCTCTTTTCAGACAGGTTTTGATCGTCTACAAACCAGGAAGAAGTAGATGTGGTCGTCGTCGTTGTCGCCCTCGTGCTGCATGTGGAAGGCTGCGTCCACGTGCCCCAGGTGGTGGTCGTCGTCCATCTCAGCGAAGGTCTCGTTGGCCAGCTCTGGGTCTCCGTGGAAGCCCTTGTACAGGTGGTCGCCTGGAGGCCGGACGGGAAAGAAGGTCATTTATGGTCCAGGTTGTGGGTTTGAGGCCAGGTGAGAGAGACTTTGACACTGACCCTTGAAGAAGTACGGCACGCCTTCCTCGTTCACTGTGACCGCGTCCATCTCAAGACCCTTGCACCGGTCGAAGTCGGCTGCAGA
Organism: Eucyclogobius newberryi; assembly: GCF_026437365.1. Lineage (NCBI taxonomy): Eukaryota > Metazoa > Chordata > Actinopteri > Gobiiformes > Gobiidae > Eucyclogobius > Eucyclogobius newberryi. The sequence continues at coordinate 32,892,446 of NW_027315768.1, forward strand.
AAACATGACAAATACTATAAGTCACACAATGATCGAAGAGAGAAAACTGATAGAAATATCTATTTATTTTACCTGCCCTGCTTCTGTTTTATTCTATTATATTATTGTACTTATGTTATGACAATTTGATTGTCCAATACTTGGTGGTGCTTGTGGTCGTGAGTCTTTACCTTGGTGGTGCTTGTGGTCATGAGTCTTTACCTTGGTGGTGCTTGTGGTCATGAGTCTTTACCTTGGTGGTGCTTGTGGTCATGAGTCTTTACCTTGGTGGTGCTTGTGGTCGTGAGTCTTTACCTTGGTGGTGCTTGTGGTCATGAGTCTTTACCTTGGTGGTGCTTGTGGTCGTGAGTCTTTACCTTGGTGGTGCTTGTGGTCATGAGTCTTTACCTTGGTGGTGCTTGTGGTCATGAGTCTTTACCTTGGTGGTGCTTGTGGTCGTGAGTCTTTACCTTGGTGGTGCTTGTGGTCGTGAGTCTTTACCTTGGTGGTGCTTGTGGTCATGAGTCTTTACCTTGGTGGTGCTTGTGGTCATGAGTCTTTACCTTGGTGGTGCTTGTGGTCGTGAGTCTTTACCTTGGTGGTGCTTGTGGTCATGAGTCTTTACCTTGGTGGTGCTTGTGGTCGTGAGTCTTTACCTTGGTGGTGCTTGTGGTCATGAGTCTTTACCTTGGTGGTGCTTGTGGTCATGAGTCTTTACCTTGGTGGTGCTTGTGGTCGTGAGTCTTTACCTTGGTGGTGCTTGTGGTCGTGAGTCTTTACCTTGGTGGTGCTTGTGGTCGTGAGTCTTTACCTTGGTGGTGCTTGTGGTCATGAGTCTTTACCTTGGTGGTGCTTGTGGTCATGAGTCTTTACCTTGGTGGTGCTTGTGGTCGTGAGTCTTTACCTTGGTGGTGCTTGTGGTCATGAGTCTTTACCTTGGTGGTGCTTGTGGTCGTGAGTCTTTACCTTGGTGGTGCTTGTGGTCATGAGTCTTTACCTTGGTGGTGCTTGTGGTCATGAGTCTTTACCTTGGTGGTGCTTGTGGTCATGAGTCTTTACCTTGGTGGTGCTTGTGGTCGTGAGTCTTTACCTTGGTGGTGCTTGTGGTCATGAGTCTTTACCTTGGTGGTGCTTGTGGTCATGAGTCTTTACCTTGGTGGTGCTTGTGGTCATGAGTCTTTACCTTGGTGGTGCTTGTGGTCATGAGTCTTTACCTTGGTGGTGCTTGTGGTCGTGAGTCTTTACCTTGGTGGTGCTTGTGGTCATGAGTCTTTACCTTGGTGGTGCTTGTGGTCGTGAGTCTTTACCTTGGTGGTGCTTGTGGTCATGAGTCTTTACCTTGGTGGTGCTTGTGGTCGTGAGTCTTTACCTTGGTGGTGCTTGTCGTCATGAGTCTTTACCTTGGTGGTTCTTGTGGTCATGAGTCTTTACCTTGGTGGTGCTTGTGGTCTTGAGTCTTTACCTTGGTGGTGCTTGTGGTCGTGAGTCTTTACCTTGGTGGTGCTTGTGGTCATGAGTCTTTACCTTGGTGGTGCTTGTGGTCATGAGTCTTTACCTTGGTGGTGCTTGTGGTCATGAGTCTTTACCTTGGTGGTGCTTGTGGTCGTGAGTCTTTACCTTGGTGGTGCTTGTGGTCGTGAGTCTTTACCTTGGTGGTGCTTGTGGTCATGAGTCTTTACCTTGGTGGTGCTTGTGGTCGTGAGTCTTTACCTTGGTGGTGATTGTCGTCATGAGTCTTTACCTTGGTGGTTCTTGTGGTCATGAGTCTTTACCTTGGTGGTGCTTGTGGTCGTGAGTCTTTACCTTGGTGGTGCTTGTGGTCGTGAGTCTTTACCTTGGTGGTGCTTGTGGTCATGAGTCTTTACCTTGGTGGTGCTTGTGGTCATGAGTCTTTACCTTGGTGGTGCTTGTGGTCGTGAGTCTTTACCTTGGTGGTGCTTGTGGTCATGAGTCTTTACCTTGGTGGTGCTTGTGGTCGTGAGTCTTTACCTTGGTGGTGCTTGTGGTCATGAGTCTTTACCTTGGTGGTGCTTGTGGTCGTGAGTCTTTACCTTGGTGGTGCTTGTGGTCATGAGTCTTTACCTTGGTGGTGCTTGTGGTCGTGAGTCTTTACCTTGGTGGTGCTTGTCGTCATGAGTCTTTACCTTGGTGGTTCTTGTGGTCATGAGTCTTTACCTTGGTGGTGCTTGTGGTCTTGAGTCTTTACCTTGGTGGTGCTTGTGGTCGTGAGTCTTTACCTTGGTGGTGCTTGTGGTCATGAGTCTTTACCTTGGTGGTGCTTGTGGTCATGAGTCTTTACCTTGGTGGTGCTTGTGGTCATGAGTCTTTACCTTGGTGGTGCTTGTGGTCGTGAGTCTTTACCTTGGTGGTGCTTGTGGTCGTGAGTCTTTACCTTGGTGGTGCTTGTGGTCATGAGTCTTTACCTTGGTGGTGCTTGTGGTCGTGAGTCTTTACCTTGGTGGTGCTTGTCGTCATGAGTCTTTACCTTGGTGGTTCTTGTGGTCATGAGTCTTTACCTTGGTGGTGCTTGTGGTCGTGAGTCTTTACCTTGGTGGTGCTTGTGGTCGTGAGTCTTTACCTTGGTGGTGCTTGTGGTCGTGAGTCTTTACCTTGGTGGTGCTTGTGGTCATGAGTCTTTACCTTGGTGGTGCTTGTGGTCGTGAGTCTTTACCTTGGTGGTGCTTGTGGTCATGAGTCTTTACCTTGGTGGTGCTTGTGGTCGTGAGTCTTTACCTTGGTGGTGCTTGTGGTCATGAGTCTTTACCTTGGTGGGTGCTTGTGGTCATGAGTCTTTACCTTGGTGGTGCTTGTGGTCATGAGTCTTTACCTTGGTGGTGCTTGTGGTCGTGAGTCTTTACCTTGGTGGTGCTTGTGGTCATGAGTCTTTACCTTGGTGGTGCTTGTGGTCATGAGTCTTTACCTTGGTGGTGCTTGTGGTCATGAGTCTTTACCTTGGTGGTGCTTGTGGTCGTGAGTCTTTACCTTGGTGGTGCTTGTGGTCATGAGTCTTTACCTTGGTGGTGCTTGTGGTCATGAGTCTTTACCTTGGTGGTGCTTGTGGTCGTGTTCGTGCTTGGCGTGGCCGACTCCGTGGCTGTGTCCGTCCGTGTGTCCATGAGCTGGAGGATGGTCAGGTTTGTTTCCATGTCCTCGTCCATGACCTTTATCTGTATCGTCACTGGTCAAAGACACAACACAATTACAACTGAATAAATGAGTCCATCTGTGTCAGCGAATGTTTCATCTACACAGCAGTAAAGCTGATGGGATTTGCTCAAGACGGAATATTTTCAATAGGTTTGAAGATTTGATTGAAAACTCTGCAAAACAAAGAGTCAATTGTAAGCTTTTGATTTTCTTTAAACAATCTTAATTAACTCAATTGTTTCCAAAGAACAGTTGGTTGACTGAATAATTGCGGCCTTTGTATTATGCTCACGACTACTGAATAGCAACAGTTGAATTTATGAATTGCTGCTGTCAATGGACAAAAGGGCTGCAGCTAAACTCATTTTAGTAGACGACATTGAGACTTTTTAGATACATTATCAACAAAATTAAAGGTTATTTAATGCTTTTAGATAGAGTAAAGTGTATTATTGACGAAAATTGGACCTAATAATGCTACGTTCTTTGTTGGAAAAAGTCAAGATAATGAATGAAAATATGACCATTATAAAAAAAAAGTATAGTCGACTAGTCAAAATTAGTAAGTCGTTAGAAGTGTGAAAGTGCAGTTATATGACTTACGCCAGCGCTAGCGCCAGAGACAGGCAGAGACACAGGAGCAGTTTCATGGTGAGGTCCTCTGGTCTGGAGAGCTGGAGCCTGAAGAAGCAGAGCAGGTCCCAACTGCTGCTGATGCTTTTATCCATTCAGGACGGGTCGTTCTGGGCCAAAGAGGGAGGGGCTTACACACACACGCCCACGCAGTGTCCTCCGATCCGCAACCTCAGCCCGTACTGGGAACCAGGAGAGGGGGTTCTGTTCGAGGAATGAATACGAATCAATACCTCCACCTTAGCGTGCTGTGCAGGGACAAGAGGGTCTTCAGAACGGGCCTAACATTAGATTTTAAATATTGCGTGTTTTTTCCCAAGGAAGCTCATCCCGTCGCTCAAAAAAGACATGCACAGCAGTCACCCAAATCTTCTGACACCAAAGACACTGAAGAATGGGTCAAATGCAGAGGACGCATAACACAATAAATCATGATTAGATATAAAATAATTAATATTCTAATTTTGTAAGCATTTTGAAATATGCAAGACAAGTCATTTGGCATAAGACAGTGAGTTTACAGGTGCATCTGTCATTTACACTGACGAGGACATTGTTTGTCCTCAATGGCTCTAAGACACTGTCCAACTCTCCTTTGTCGCAGTTGGGACGTTACACAATAAAGGTTTTTGGAGAAGAGTCCAGAGGGTTCTGGTCCTGCACCTGCTCGGCTCTGCGGGGTCAAAGCACTGACCAAAACAAACAGGTCCTGCTGACTGAACTCCACAGCACGTTTTACAACGCTTCAGTCAACAGTCACTTCATCTGGTGTTTGTTTGCCCGGCTCTGCAGATTCAGGGAAGGTCCAATCACAGCGTCGATGTGTCGCTGTGTCTCTCAAATGTGTAAGACACCTCTGATTGTCCTCGTTATTATAGAAGGTAAATGTAACTTCTTTGACCTCAGATGTTACTGTGGCGAGTGGTCGGATCATTTAAATAGATTTGTGCAGCGTGTCAGTATCGCAGCAGTGGACGACTTCTTCTGAACTGAGGTGTGAGAGAGTTGGTAAGCCCCCTCGTCCCTGGTTACAGTCTTTTGCCACCTTTGTCAATCTTTTTCCGTCATGGCGCACTTTCTTTGGTTAAGAAAGTGTCCTCCAGCTCCCAATGTCCTCCTGCTCCTCATGTCGTCCGGCTCCCAGTGTCGTCCAGCTCCTCATCTTGTCCAGCTTCCCGTGTCCTCCAGCTCCTCGCATCGTCCAGCTCCTTCCTGATCTAACGATGGACATGACACTACTGAAAAAGGCAGCAGCAGAAACTGTCAAACAGAAATTTGTCTATTAGAAACTATTATATCATTATATCAGAAGACCTAATGAACAGATCCAGAAATTATTACATTTTTGCAAATTGTGTAAAAGTGTGTGTTTTGTCATGTGACAAATGAAGTAATCAAACAACCACTAAGAGTTACAAACATCAAATATTGACTTATCGTTACCTAGAGACAGTACAGATTGCATAAACAGTGAGTGTATGAGTTCATGTTGAAAGTATTTTCTTCTTTTATCTTCCAAGAGCAGACTTATTTCACAGGTTAAGCAGGTGTTATTTACACATAAAGTTCTAGCTCAGAGCGAAGATAAGTGGAGCTAGAGATAAATTAGCCCTAACGTTTATGAGGAAACATTGTTGCTGATGCTGCAGCTGCTCCTGCTGCTGCTGCTGCTGCTGCTGCTGCTGCTGCTGCTGCATGACATTTGCACAAAGTCCTTCTTTTTTATGAAATTGTGTTTTTGTTTTTCCAGCTGCTCGGTCCTCCAGTGTCCTCACAACAGGTTCACTTATCGGATCATGTTTGCTCACGACAAACTGACTTCTACACACTAATTAGCATTTTAAACAAGACCGACAAACAAAAGATGCTAAAAGGCAATAAAAAGCATGACAGGAATGTAACAATGATCATGATTTGTTAGAAAGCAGCAGTGAACTGCATGTTATAGTTCAAATCAAATCAAATCAATTTATTTTTGTAAGGCCCAAATTCACAACAACAGTTGCCTCTGAGGGCCACAGGGAGAAATGAATCAACAATGTCTGTGGTGGCGAGTGAGTCAGACAATGTCTGTGGTGGCGAGGGACGATGTCCCAGAGTCCTCTGTCCTTAGACTCTCCTTCTCAGCCAGGAAAAACTACAAAAAACCTCCTTGGGAAAAGTAGAAACCTGGAGGAGTTCCAGTGAAGGAGAGATGGGACTCTCACAGACGGACACGAGGGAGACTGGAGCTGGAGCCACTCTTCAGGCAGATGAGGGACCGACTGAGTCGAGCTGGACCCACTCTTCAGGCAGATGAGGGACCGTCTGAGTCGAGCTGGACCCACTCTTCAGGCAGATGAGGGACCGTCCACACAGGGCAGGGACCACTTCACCAGGAGAGGGACATCTGGGTCCACAGGTCCTCAGGAGTGAGATAAAGAAAAAGAAGGCGGTGAATAGTTTGCAAGTGGAATTAAAAATGAAATATTGTTAGATAGAATAAGTAGTCAGAAGAAGAGGATAGTGCTCAAGCTGCCATACTTTCCCCAAGTTAGTACTAGTTAGTAACAATGATATTGTTTTGTCGCAGCAAGTTAAAGAAGCAGAGGGAACTACATAGACCATGATCCTTTGCTTTCTCTGGAAAGATTCCCCAAATAATACAATATAATAATATCATATATATATATATATATATATATATATATATATATATATATATATATATATATATATATGTATTTTATTAATATAGTGATTTTTGGACTATCAAAGACACTTTACATTTTTTATTCACTCCACACCTGGAGGTGGTAAGCTACTGCCACAGCTGCCCTGGGGCAGACTAACAGAAGTGCGGCTGTCAATTGAGTGAGAGACTGTCATATTTATATGCAATACTGACATAATCATTTGCAATACTGACATACTCATGTGCAATACTGTCATACCCATGTGCAATACTGACATAATCATGTGCAATACTGTCATAGTCATGTACAATACTGTCATAATCATGTGCAATACTGTCATACCCATGTGCAATACTGACATAATCATGTGCAATACTGTCATACTCATGTACAATACTGACATAATCATGTGCAATACTGACATAATCATGTACAATACTGTCATAATCATGTGCAATACTGTCATACCCATGTGCAATACTGATATAATCATGTGCAATACTGTCATACTCATGTACAATACTGTCATACTGACATACCCATGTACAATACTGTCATACCCATGTGCAATACTGCCATACCAATGTGCAATACTGACATAATCGTGTGCAATACTGACATAATCATGTACAATACTGCCATACCCATGTGCAATACTGACATAATCATGTGCAATACTGAAATAATCATGTACAATACTGTTATACTCATGTGCACTACTGCCATACCCATGTACAATACTGTCATACCCATGTGCAATACTGCCATACCCATGTGCAATACTGACATAATCGTGTGCAATACTGACATAATCATGTACAATACTGCCATACCCATGTGCAATGCTGACATAATCGTGTGCAATACTGACATAATCATGTACAATACTGACATAATCATGTACAATACTGTTATACTCATGTGCACTACTGCCATACCCATGTGCAATACTGACATAATAATGTGCAATACTGTCATACCCATGTGCAATACTAACATAATCATGTGCAATACTGTCATAATCATGTGCAATACTGTCATACCCATGTGCAATACTAATATAATCATGTGCAATACTGTCAAACTCATGTACAATACTGTCATACCCATGTGCAATGCTGACATAATAATGTGCAATACTGTCATACTCATGTATAATACTGACATAATCATGTGCGATACTGACATAATCATGTGCAATACTGACATAATCATGTACAATACTGTCATACCCATTTACATTGCTGTCATACTCATGTACAATACTGTCATACTCATGTACAATACTGTCATATTCATGTACAATACTGACATACTCATGTGCAATACTGACATAACCATGTGCAACACTGACATAATAATGTACAATACTGTCATACTCATGTGCACTACTGCCATACCCATGTGCAATACTGACATAATCATGTGCAATACTTTCATACCCATGTGCAATGCTGACATAATCATGTGCAATACTGTCATACTCATGTACAATACTGTCATACTCGTGTACAATACTGACATAATCATGTACAATATTGACATACTCATGTACAATACTGTCATACTCATGTGCAATACTGCCATAATCATGTGCAATACTGTCATACCCATATGCAATACTGACATAATAATGTGCAATACTGTCATACTCATGTACAATACTGTCATACCCATTTGCATTGCTGACATAATCATGTGCAATACTGTCATACTCATGTACAATACTGTCATATTCATGTACAATACTGACATACTCATGTACAATACTGTCATACCCATGTGCAATACTGCCATACCCATGTGCAATACTGACATAATCATGTGCAATACTGACACAATCATGTCCAATACTGACATAATAATGTACAATACTGTCATACTCATGTGCACTACTGCCATACCCATGTGCAATGCTGATATAATCATGTGCAATACTGTCATACTCATGTACAATACTGTCATACTCGTGTACAATACTGACATAATCATGTACAATATTGACATACTCATGTACAATACTGTTGTACTCATGTGCAATACTGCCATACTCATGTGCAATACTGCCATACCCATGTGCAATACTGACATAATCATGTGCAATACTGTCAGACTCATGTACAATACTGTCATAATCATGTGCAATACTGCCATACCCATGTGCAATACTGACATAATCATGTGCAATACTGTCATACTCATGTACAATACTGTCATACCCATTTGCATTGCTGACATAATCATGTGCAATACTGTCATACTCATGTACAATACTGTCATACTCATGTACAATACTGTCATACTCATGTACAATACTGACATAATAATGTACAATACTGTCATACCCATGTGCAATACTGTCATACCATGTGCAATACTGACATAATCATGTACAATACTGTCATACCCATTTGCATTGCTGACATAATCATGTGCAATACTGTCATACTCATGTACAATACTGACATAATAATGTACAATACTGTCATACCCATGTGCAATACTGTCATACCATGTGCAATACTGACATACCCATGTGCAATACTGTTGTACTCATGTGCAATACTGACATACTCACATGCAATACTGTGACAATCATGTGCAATACTGTGACATAATGTCAATCATCTGTGGTTCAATATCTTCTGTCCATATAACAGCTGTAAATAAAAGTATTATTATTAAAATTATAATAGTTGTTTCTTTGTTATCTGCTTTTATTATTATACTTCTGTACCTAATCTGTGTTGCAACAAATTAATTTCCCCATTTTGGGCCAATTCAAGTTTCTCTTATCTTTCCTTATTTCATTTTATAATCTGCAAAACCACCGCCACCAACCAACCAATCACACACTCACCACAGTCACACTAGACAAGTGCTAACCCCGCTCAGCCGCTGAGGTCATCTTTACCTGGCCAGGATCCACACCCCACAGACGTGTGTCCCACACCCCAAAGACGTGTGTCCCACACCCCACAGACGTGTGTCCCACACCCCACAGACGTGTGTCCCACACCCCAAAGACGTGTGTCCCACACCCCACAGACGTGTGTCCCACACCCCAAAGACGTGTGTCCCACACCCCAAAGACGTGTGTCCCACACCCCACAGACGTGTGTCCCACACCCCAAAGACGTGTGTCCCACACCCCACAGACGTGTGTCCCACACCCCAAAGACGTGTGTCCCACACCCCACAGACGTGTGTCCCACACCCCAAAGACGTGTGTCCCACACCCCACAGACGTGTGTCCCACACCCCAAAGACGTGTGTCCCACACCCCACAGACGTGTGTCCCACACCCCAAAGACGTGTGTCCCACACCCCACAGACGTGTGTCCCACACCCTAAAGACGTGTGTCCCACACCCCACAGACGTGTGTCCCACACCCCAAAGACGTGTGTCCCACACCCCACAGACGTGTGTCCCACACCCCAAAGACGTGTGTCCCACACCCCACAGACGTGTGTCCCACACCCCAAAGACGTGTGTCCCACATCCCACAGACGTGTGTCCCACACCCCAAAGACGTGTGTCCCACACCCCAAAGACGTGTGTCCCACACCCCACAGACGTGTGTCCCACACTCCAAAGACGTGTGTCCCACACCCCACAGACGTGTGTCCCACACCCCAAAGACGTGTGTCCCACACCCCACAGACGTGTGTCCCACACCCCAAAGACGTGTGTCCCACACCCCACAGACGTGTGTCCCACACCCTAAAGACGTGTGTCCCACACCCCACAGATGTGTGTCCCACACCCCAAAGACGTGTGTCCCACACCCCACAGACGTGTGTCCCACACCCCAAAGACGTGTGTCCCACACCCCACAGACGTGTGTCCCACACCCCAAAGACGTGTGTCCCACACCCCACAGACGTGTGTCCCACACCACAAAGACGTGTGTCCCACACCCCACAGACGTGTGTCCCACACCCCAAAGACGTGTGTCCCACACCCCACAGACGTGTGTCCCACACCCCAAAGACGTGTGTCCCACACCCCACAGACGTGTGTCCCACACCCCAAAGACGTGTGTCCCACACCCCACAGACGTGTGTCCCACACCCCAAAGACGTGTGTCCCACACCCCACAGACGTGTGTCCCACACCCCAAAGACGTGTGTCCCACACCCCACAGACGTGTGTCCCACAACCCACAGACGTGTGTCCCACACCCCACAGACGTGTGTCCCACACCCCAAAGACGTGTGTCCCACACCCCACAGACGTGTGTCCCACACCCCAAAGACGTGTGTCCCACACCCCACAGACGTGTGTCCCACACCCCAAAGACGTGTGTCCCACACCCCAAAGACGTGTGTCCCACACCCTAAAGACGTGTGTCCCACACCCCACAGACGTGTGTCCCACACCCTAAAGACGTGTGTCCCACACCCCACAGACGTGTGTCCCACACCCCAAAGACGTGTGTCCCACACCCCACAGACGTGTGTCCCACACCCCAAAGACGTGTGTCCCACACCCCACAGACGTGTGTCCCACACCCTAAAGACGTGTGTCCCACACCCCACAGACGTGTGTCCCACACCCCAAAGACGTGTGTCCCACACCCCACAGACGTGTGTCCCACACGTGTGTCCCACACCCCACAGACGTGTGTCCCACACCCTAAAGACGTGTGTCCCACACCCCACAGACGTGTGTCCCACACCCCAAAGACGTGTGTCCCACACCCCACAGACGTGTGTCCCACACGTGTGTCCCACACCCCACAGACGTGTGTCCCACACCCCAAAGACGTGTGTCCCACACCCCACAGACGTGTGTCCCACACCCCACAGACGTGTGTCCCACACCCCAAAGACGTGTGTCCCACACCCCACAGACGTGTGTCCCACACCCCAAAGACGTGTGTCCCACACCCCACAGACGTGTGTCCCACACCCCAAAGACGTGTGTCCCACACCCCACAGACGTGTGTCCCACACCCCAAAGACGTGTGTCCCACACCCCACAGACGTGTGTCCCACACCCCAAAGACGTGTGTCCCACACCCCAAAGACGTGTGTCCCACACCCCACAGACGTGTGTCCCACACCCCACAGACGTGTGTCCCACACCCCACAGACGTGTGTCCCACACACACCACAGACATGTGTCCCACAAACCCCACAGATGTGTGTCCCACACACACCACAGACGTGTGTCCCACACCCCACCACACCCCACAGACGTGTGTCCCACACCCCACAGACATGTGTCCCACACACCACAGACGTGTGTCCCACACACACCACAGACGTGTGTCCCACACCCCACAGACGTGTGTCCCACACACCACAGACGTGTGTCCCACACCCCAAAAGACGTGTGTCCCACTCCCCACAGACGTGTGTCCCACACCCCACAGACGTGTGTCCCACACCCCAAAAGACGTGTGTCCCACACCCCACAGACGTGTGTCCCAAACACCACAGACGTGTGTCCCACAGGCCACACGTAGACGTAACAAATTAAATATTATGCTCAGTTATTTTATTTTTACAAAAGAAAAACAGTTGCTAAACTACAACTTTACTTTAAAAGTCTAAAGTCTCATCTCTGGTAACGATCTACCAAAAATGAAACTGTAACTAAAACACAATGTAAACCAGCAGAGTGAACAGGCTCGCTGTTACCATGGGAACTCAAAAGGCGCTCATGGGAGATCATGCAAGGGTCAAATGTAGAGGAAAATATTCCAGAGATCAACACAACAAACTTACAAAATGTAATAATATTTGCACTAAATGTACTTTTTTTTAGATAAATAATAAAATAAACTCTAAGCACTTAAAAAAAAACATACTCTGCAATCAATTATACATTGTTAAACATAATGTTCATGTCACAACACTCGGGGCGGAGCCGACGCTCGGGGCGGAGCCGACGCTCGTGGGTGGAGCCGACGCTCGGGGTGGAGCCGACGCTCGGGGCGGAGCCGACGCTCGGGGCGGAGCCGACACTCGGGAGCGGAGCCGACACTCGGGGCCGGAGCCGACACTCGGGGGCAGAGTCGACACTCGGGGCAGAGCCGACACTCGGGGCAGAGCTCGGGGCAGAGCCGACACTCGGGGCCGGAGCCGACACTCGGGGGCAAAGTCGACACTCGGGGCAGAGCCGACACTCGGGGGCGGAGCCGACGCTCGGGGGCGGAGCTGACGCTCGGGGGCGGAGCTCGGGGGCAGAGCCGGCACTCGGGGGCGGAGCTCGGGGGCAGAGCCGACACTCGGGGGCGGAGCCGACACTCGGGGGCGGAGCTCGGGGGCAGAACATGACTGTATTTCCTTCATCTTGTCTTCTTCTGGTGTGTGGGAGGCTTAAACACTCAGTTTGCATAATGACTCTGATCAAATGTTGGATAAATAAAGAAAGTGTGGGCAACACTTTATACAAAGACTTTGAATGTCGTTAATGAAGCAAAGAAAACCGTCTCATTTGAGTTCTTGTTCAGTTATTGTTGAACGTCATTTCTACTTATTTTTTGCTGATCATTAATTTTAGATGCACTAACCTTCTGCTTCTTTTTCTTTTCATGCCATTGCTTTGCCTGGAAAGTGTTTATCTCCATGGAGACAAGCGAGTGGCACCACCAGACCAAATGACAGGTCAGGTCTGTGCAGAGGCGAGCCCGTCACAGTGGGAGTGCCGCAGACTAGCTATAAAAAAAAAAAAAATAGTAATAATAATATATATATATATATATATATATATATAACAAAACAAAATAAAATTAATTAATACAATAATATTAATTACAATAAAATAAAATGAAAAATGTATTAAAATACAATTAAAATAATAAAAAGGAATCTTTATACTCTTCTTAATGTAAAAAAAATATTGAAAGTGTTTTTGTTTTTTTTAATCTCCAGTGGGACCATTTTCTTCTTATCATATCTCGGCCTTTTATCTGTGATTTGTGGCCTTTTCACTGAAGAGCAAATATTGGTCTGATCCCTGCTCCAGAAATGATCCAAACAAACAGAGTGGCCCTATTTCCTCATGCCATTCAAAGTTCATTGCGCATGTGTAGCTGTTTCCATGGCGGCGGCGGGGGTTCGATTCCCGGCCTTGACCTTTAATCGACTGTGTCTCTGCAACTGGAAACTGGGCAAACACTTTGCATTAACTACACTTAATCCTGCCGGAGCAAATAACAATTAATACACTCTACGATTAATCAGAAATATGTTTAAATGTGGCTTGTAAATGTCTGGGCTCGAGATTGGAATATCACACAAAATAAACCAAAAAAGTGCACAAATATCCCTGAAAGACTACACTGTACGTATTTATATTTATTCTATATTTAAGGCACTCTCTTTCTTCTTTTTTCTTGTTGTCTTCTTTCATTAGTTTTTGTTTTTATTCCTGCTAAAAATGTGATATTCATGCAAGTTCATTTCTTATTTATTTAAGCTTTATTTAACCAGGATAAGTCCCATTTGGAAACTTCTTTTAATTACACAAAGGCACTATATTGAGGCTTGGCATTCAGAACCAGGCGAGGAAGTGACTGCAAATGACCACTAGAGGGCTCTGCCCCCTCTCCAACACTGCGGCTGATGGTGAGTTTCCAGAGCGTTGGCATAACAACCACTTTTATTCCTTTTCTAAAACACTGACAATTACAATATGCATTTAACAGCTTAAAATAAACATTGTGCACGCGACTTTTACAGCTTTTATAACTCCCCAAAAAATGAATTAAAGTACTTTTTAGACCAGGGGTGTCCAAACTGTGGCCCCCAGGCTTCATGCTGTGGAATATTTACTGCAAATTTGGACAAATCCTGACATCATGACATAAATAATTAACTTCTTGTAGTGATAAAGATGAATATTAATGCTTAAAGTCTTATTAAAGCTGCTTTGGTTCATCAAATCTATCTTTTTTATGAGGTCAAAAAACTCTATAATTTTATTTTGCAAATCTCCAGAAAAACAATTACAATATTATAGACTTTTAAAACTATATTTCCCACCTCCAGACGCTGTATATGATCATTGTGAGATAAACGTTCTGAGTTCTGGTGATATGAAGTCATTTGTTTTGTGGCCCAGAGTCAGTGGAAGAGTCGAGAAAATGACATCTTTACGGTTTGATAAGTATTTGTTAGAATGCAGAGAATTGGGGGCCCGGGGCCAAAGGTCGTTTGTGGATTGGCTGCGAGAAGAGCCGAGTGTGGAACCGAAAACCGCAGCTGTGACTGAACAGACAAGACGTTTCAGTCCAGGGGCGGTTCAGAGGGAGATTCAGGGTTAAAATCAATGTTATTATCAATGATTCACATGATTGCATCATTTTGAGACACAGTTTTACACAGATTTGTGTCAGAATTATAGTGTAAATATGACTCTGTGAAGCATTATGAAACTGAGAAATGCACAGGGAGTTTGAGCTATATTCTTGCTGTGCTCAAATATCTCTAATGTCTCTAATCTGTTTTTAATATCATTTTGCACTTTTCTACAAAGGCGTGCCACGTCAAATACCCAAATAATTAGTCAGTTACAATGATCTAACTACAAATACTCACGTTACTGTAATTAGCGGGATGTTTGGGAGGTAATTAAAGCATGTACTTGCAGTGATAATTGAGTGCAATTGTGTGAGAGCAGCACAATTGCTTTATCTGATCCTGTCCAAACAGACCATTTTAATCCGGCTTTAAACGGTTTTGCAGAAAATACTGAACCAAAATGCCACTAAAATTGTGTTAAAAAGTAAATAGTTTCAGTCGTATTTTTCATGCATCGTACTTTAAGTATATTGAGTACTTTTGCTCGAATTGCAGAACCTCACGGAGTAGAAAGTAACCGGGTAACTAGAAGTAGGGTGACCGGATGCCCCCTTGACCCAGCACAGTCCCAGTTTGGAGCCCTGTGTCCCACGTCTCGCAGACGGATCCAAAACCTTCATTTGTCCCGCTTTTTGCCCACTTTGAGACCCGCAAACAGTCAAGAGGGGGACTTATCGTTGTTTCTTTCGCCAAAATGTTTTATTTAATAAGAGTAAATCTGTCTTTAGAATGAGCCGAGCGCTGGTAGAGTCTGTCAGATTAAACACTGACTCACGAATGTGCCATGGAAGAGGCTTGAATCAGCCATGAACAGCCCGGGTGCATAAACATCTACTTAATTACTCACACTTTTTTTTTTTTTTTTTTTTTAACTATTCCCAGTTTTTAATGTGGACAAAGTGGACACCCAACGCCTTGACATGTATTTATTCTAATCTCCTGGTTATTCAACTGACACACTGCTCGATTACAGTTGTTGAGGTGGCTAAATAAGAACATTTGGGATAAAGTCAACGCAAATAGATTAAATTAACTGCGGGAAAAAGTGAAATTTACCGCGTGAATGAGGCGGATTTGTGCGGGTTGTAGCGCGTCGCGTCTAATGTTTGCCCCGAGTCCACGGCGGGACGTTCTCACACGACCCCCTTGTCCCCCCCGCGTGTCCCCCCCACGCGCCGCTCCACGCGTCCTCCCGCACCGGCGCAGTGGACGCGGCGGTGAACGCGCGCGCCCTGCGACACAAAGCGCGGGATTTAACGGGATTTTTCTTTTCTTCGAGCGTCTATTTCTTACGACACAACTTTAAACGTGATGTGGAACGCGTAAGTTTTGTTTAGTTGTTTTTGATGAAGATGAAAACGACGCGGGAGTGAATAATAAAAACCCCGAGCGCGCGGCGCGAGCGGCGGCGCGCGCGCGCGCGGTCCGTGAGTAAAAGCGGAGCCGCCGCGTCACAGCGCACGAGACGAGAGCGGGATTAACGAGCGCGCGGGCCCGGGGCAGCCGCGGTTTACCGGATCGAAAGTGAAAGAAGTGAGTGAAGATTTAAGATGTTTTTTGAATGCGTTAAATAAGAGTCGTGCCGCGCGCCCGTGGATTTAAATCACGCGAGAACAAGAGCCGCGTTTGGAAACTTTGATTGGCGTAAAGGTTTTTGGCGTTTTATGCGACTGCTTTGTCTTTGAGAGCTGACGTGTCCAACCAACACGTGGCCCGCGGACCAAAACCTGGCCCACATGTGGTGATGTTTGGTCCGGCTCCTCTGCCACTTCCGTGATCCCGGCACCAGTGGAAAGTTCGTAGCAAGTGTGTTTTAGGATTGCGGTTTCTTAATCTTGACTCTTACC
Source organism: Eucyclogobius newberryi (assembly GCF_026437365.1). Taxonomy (NCBI): domain Eukaryota; kingdom Metazoa; phylum Chordata; class Actinopteri; order Gobiiformes; family Gobiidae; genus Eucyclogobius; species Eucyclogobius newberryi. Next base: position 32,909,043 of record NW_027315768.1, read on the forward strand.
GTTTAATCTTAATTTAGGACTATTTCGAAACGATAAACATATTCACGCGGACGCAGAAACGACTGAAAGTGCTGTGCAGGGTCAGTGTTCGGTTTTACGATCCGAAAACGATTCAAATGTTGTCATATCGATCTGACTTTTTGTTTCGTTTGAGTCAATATCGATACTTGTTCAAATAAGTAAAGTTTTGTAGTAGTTTCCGTGTTGATCTGACTTATTATTAAAGCCGTAGTGTAAATATTTAGTGTTGAAAATAATGTAGTTAATTCATATTGTGATATGAAATGGTCTAAAGCCTTTTCAGTATCGCCCTGACGACAGCGCTGAGTCTTTTATAACATCTTACTCTTATATTCCATCTGCTGCTTCGGCTTCGTCGCGGCTTTGACGGACAGACGATGTCAAAGCGGCATTTTTCCCACATTTTCAGTTTTGCGCAGAATTAAAAGCAGATGTGAGTCGGCTCCGGTGCAGATGTTCAGTTTGATCACGTTTTATAATCAAACGACGAGAGACGATTGAGCTGTTTTTATATCTGAGGATGTTCGTTATGCAGGTTAGTCACTTCATCGTTTAGGCCAAAAATAAATAAAAAAATAGTGTGTTTCCGGTAACATTGAAAAAAAAATCCAGGTCAGTAGGTCGTAATTTTTAATTTTTTTGAAGACAGTTTTCTTTTCTCAGAAGTGAGCGCTTCACATTGAAGTGGCTTTATTGTTGCACATATTGAATCAAATAGTTCTCTCCATCTAAACTAGTCCAACCACAGGAAAAGAGCCATTAGCAGACAACGTTTTAGTCATTACGGCTGTGTTGTGGTCGCGTCTTCTCTATGTTCACTATTGTTCTTATTGTCACTTGATGATGTGAGCACTTTTCCACAGTCACGCCAAATAACTTCACCGCTGAAACACCGGGCGTGCATATCGCCCCCGCCATGGCAGCCGCTCTGCACGCGGACCAAATATAAGCATCTGCGCAGACTTCTCGCCCAAACATAGATGCGCCCTTAGGTCAAACGAAACCTATCAAAAGTGCGGTTATTTTCATATCTTACGATTCCCACAGATGATTTTTTTCACGCAGCTTTTGGATTCGATCTCACAATTTGACATTCTCGAAACGTACGGCCGGTAAATATGCCATCAAATGTTTAAGGTCGGATTTTCTTTATTTTGAAATCCAGGTCGGTCGGGTTACCGGAAACACGGCATTTTTTCTTCTTGGTCTTAGTCGATTCTTCGGTCGACAAACATTATTTCTGGGCGGATTTGAAAGCATTTATATTCACAACAGCGGAAAGTATAGTGAGCCACGTTGAGATTTGGGAGCGAATAGTGACTTTAATCTGCATTTCTACAGATAAATACAGTTTACTTGAGGTTTTCTGTGTAAATATTTGTACTGGTGTGTGATCTGCTGTGATGTCGTGGTGTTTTTGATACATTTTACACATTAAACTACAGCCTGACCGTCGTCGTGACCGCTGCACTGGTGGAAAGTGACAAAATACTAAAGTAAATGGTTTGTACTGTACTTTTGGTAGTCAATCTGTACTTTTTACTTTCACTTCTCTACATTTGAGTGCAGTATTTGTATTTTCTACTCCGCGATACAGTAAAAAGTACTTCCCGTGTGGGTCCAGGTTCATTCTTTTCATTTCTCAGCACGTTGAAAGTGACATTTTGCGTAAATTTGGAGAAAATAAAATATCTGTTTCGCCGCTTTTCTCTCTCGAAACCCTGTGCGAAGTGCGTTTAATCGTTCTAACTCGATAAGTGTGTTCTGGAAGCGCTCGGACACGTTCACTTCGGCGGATGTTGTTCACTTTGGCGGTTTCCCGGCAGCTCCTCGGATTCCCCGGCGAGAAGTCGGCGTAATTCACTTACATGAGAAGTCGACGTGGCCCAGATGCCGTTATGAGCCAGGGCCACGACTTAACGAGATGAACGATGTCTGCAGAGCGAGCGATGTCTGCAGAGCAATGTCTGCAGAGCGATGTCTGCAGAGCGATGTCTGCAGAGCGAGCGATCTCTGCAGAGCGATGTCTGCAGAGCGATGTCTGCAGAGCGAGCGATCTCTGCAGAGCGATGTCTGCAGAGCGATCTCTGCAGAGCGATGTCTGCAGAGCGATGTCTGCAGAGCGATCTCTGCAGAGCGATCTCTGCAGAGCGATGTCTGCAGAGCGATGTCTGCAGAGCGGGCGATGTCTGCAGAGCAAGTGATGTCTGCAGAGCGATGTCTGCAGAGCGATGTCTGCAGAGCGATGTCTGCAGAGTGAGCGATGTCTGCAGAGCGATGTCTGCAGAGCAAGCGATGTCTGCAGAGCGATGTCTGCAGAGCGATGTCTGCAGAGCAAGCGATGTCTGCAGAGCGATGTCTGCAGAGCGATGTCTGCAGAGCGATGTCTGCAGAGCGAGCGATGTCTGCAGAGCGATGTCTGCAGAGCGATGTCTGCAGAGCGATGTCTGCAGAGCGATGTCTGCAGAGCAAGTGATGTCTGCAGAGCGATGTCTGCAGAGCGATGTCTGCAGAGCGATGTCTGCAGAGCGATGTCTGCAGAGCGAGCGATGTCTGCAGAGCGATGTCTGCAGAGCGAGCGATGTCTGCAGAGCGATGTCTGCAGAGCAAGCGATGTCTGCAGAGCGATGTCTGCAGAGCGATGTCTGCAGAGCGATGTCTGCAGAGCGAGCGATGTCTGCAGAGCGATGTCTGCAGAGCGATGTCTGCAGAGCGATGTCTGCAGAGCGAGCGATGTCTGCAGAGCGATGTCTGCAGAGCGATGTCTGCAGAGCGATGTCTGCAGAGCGAGCGATGTCTGCAGAGCGATGTCTGCAGAGCGATGTCTGCAGAGCGATGTCTGCAGAGCGAGCGATGTCTCCCGCCGTGTCCGAGTGCCGGGTCATTTCTGGACGTTATCACACTTTTATTACACTTTGAATCCTCCGTCGCCGGTGAAAGGGTGTGTGGTTTTTTAGACTTTTGAGGTTGAACGGCGAGGGTTAAACGCCTGTATGGAAAGTAGGCGTGTCAAGATGATTCTGTTCATCGAAAATCGTGATTATTCAGGTCAAATGTAATCGTAAGAGCCTAAAAATAATAATTGTGACCATTTTAGACGCAAAATTAAGTCTTTTGTTTAATATAGATCTTAATGTAAATACATATTTTTTTAATCTGGCTTTTGTTTTGTTTTTTGTCGCATTTAACTTTATTTTATCTTACAGGAAGTAACATTTCGTAAAGCCGGTCACAAACTTGAAAACAGTGACACGTTTAGACCACGGGAATGACAGGAAATGAAAGATTTCACTGTTGTTTTTGTCAATAATTGTGAAAAATCTTGATGTTTTTTCTCGTAACTCTAAAACTTGAGATCGCGACGTCCCTAAATGAAAGTAAAGGAAATACTAACATTTTAGATAGCACCGTGAAAGTTGTTATGCAAAAAGTAAGGATATGAGCTGATATTTCTGCACTTTTGTGATGAATTTGACAAAAAATTCAACATTTTTCAACATAAATTGAGTTCTTTATTATCAGGGTTTTTCTGCATTGCTTTTTAATCAGAAAGTTTGATTTCATAAAGCTGAGTTCATCAAGTGGACTTATGAATGAGCAAATTAATTATGTCAATCCAACAGAAATGTATATTATTATTATTTATTATCATTAAATGTATTAGTTAAGGTTTAATTATCAGTAAAATGTGAAATGTTTGTAAAACTAAATATCATCTATACTCTTATTTGAAAGTCTACAACATCATTTTTTCCATTTTTTTTTCATTTTTAACTGCTCTTTTTGTAGCATTCTATTTTTTTTTAACACTAAACGACATTCAGCATTTGAATATTGAGCATGTATTCAAAACGACATTCAGAACTTTATTTACATTTGGATATGTTGCCCGTCTCCAGCGCTTTTATAATTGTGATGCTTCTTCTCATAATAATCAAGTATAATAATTCATTTTACATGATTTTAGACTTTTAGACGTCCCTCAGAGTTGATCCGCTCGTCTTTGCTCTTAAAGATGGAGTGATTCTCTTCAGTTCTTGGAGGAAAAGCATTGTGAGTGAGAGATAAATGAATCAACTGTTGAATAATTCAGCCGGAGTGAGACGGCTTTGGGGCGTCGCGGCTTCACAGTGAATCCACACGGATCAGTATCAGCACAGTTGTCTTTTAAAAGCTGCCATAAGACCTGAATGTGCTGTTTGAATACTCTGTTAACCATGAGAATTCAGCTTCCTCCTCAAAAACGTAGTCGTGGTTTTGTTTCTTTCACCTGCGTTTGTGGAGATTTGATCGTCGGAACGACCCGAGGAACCGAACTGTTGATGAATCGTGTCAGAGAAAAAAGCACAGACTCCTCCCCCGTCCGCAGATACACAAATATCTGCTAAAATAGTACAAACTGAACAGCGCGAGTCTGACCGGAGGATTCTCAAGAGTTTATGGAACAAATATCACAATAATTCCTCTGGAGAGCAGCTAAGACAAAAGCAACACTTCTGTCAAAACGTATTCAAACGACATTGGCCTAAAGACTTACTTAGAAAACCAGACGCAGAAGACGCATATTATTTTATAGACAATTCATGTCTCGTTGCTGCTGCCATCTTGAGGACGAAAGCTGCATGTTCACTGTGGGCGGGGCCAACAAAACGTCTCCAAACAAAGGATTCTTTCTCTTCCGTCACGTCCCCAAAGACCCCGTTTGTCAAGAAATGTGTTCAGGTCGTTAGCAGCTAATGCTAATGATGGTTTACATATTATTGCGCGGCTATGCTAATAAACGTTAGCCTACTCGCAGACAGTTTTAAGGAGCCTCGTTTCCAACAGTCCGGGTGTTATATTTTAGGATCAGACACAAAAGTCCGTGCTCTTGAAAGCTTTGAGGGCGTGTCCTGTGCTGAGGGCGTGTCGGGTGCAGAGGGCGTGTCGGGTGCTGAGGGCGTGTCGGGTGCAGAGGGCGTGTTAGATGCAGAGGGCGTGTCCAGTGCAGAGGGCGTGTCGGGTGCAGAGGGCGTGTCGGGTGCTGAGGGCGTGTCCGGTGCAGAGGGCGTGTCGGGTGCAGAGGGCGTGTCGGGTGCTGAGGGCGTGTCGGGTGCAGAGGGCGTGTTAGATGCAGAGGGCGTGTCCAGTGCAGAGGGCGTGTCGGGTGCAGAGGGCGTGTTGGATGCAGAGAGCGTGTTAGATGCAGAGGGCGTGTCCAGTGCAGAGGGCGTGTCGGGTGCAGAGGGCGTGTCGGGTGCTGAGGGCGTGTCCGGTGCAGAGGGCGTGTCGGATGCAGAGGGCGTGTCGGGTGCAGAGGGCGTGTCGGGTGCAGAGGGCGTGTCGGATGCAGAGGGCGTGTCGGGTGCAGAGGGCGTGTCGGGTGCAGAGGGCGTGTCCGATGCAGAGGGCGTGTCGGATGCAGAGGGCGTGTCGGGTGCAGAGGGCGTGTCGGGTGCAGAGGGCGTGTCCGATGCAGAGGGCGTGTCGGATGCAGAGGGCGTGTTGGATGCAGAGGGCGTGTCCGGTGCAGAGGGTGTGTCCGGTGCAGAGGGCGTGTCCGGTGCAGAAGGCGTGTTCTGTGCAGAGGGCGTGTCCGGTGCAGAGGGCGTGTTGGATGCAGAGGGCGTGTCCGGTGCAGAGGGCGTGTCCGGTGCAGAGGGCGTGTTGGATGCAGAGGGCGTGTCTGGTGCAGAGGGCATGTTGGATGCAGAGGGCGTGTCCGGTGCAGAGGGTGTGTCCGGTGCAGAGGGCGTGTCCGGTGCAGAAGGCGTTTTCTGTGCAGAGGGCGTGTCCGGTGCAGAGGGCGTGTTGGATGCAGAGGGCGTGTCCGGTGCAGAGGGCGTGTCCGGTGCAGAGGGCGTGTCCGGTGCAGAGGGCGTGTCCGGTGCAGAGGGCGTGTTGGATGCAGAGGGCGTGTCCGGTGCAGAGGGCGTGTCCGGTGCACAAACAAAGTCGGAAAAACACGAGTCAAGACTAATGCTCCTCTGTGTTTTTAAAGTCTACACACATTTGAATCATTGTAATGCCTCGATTACCTTAAGAGTTTTTTTGGCTCATACCACGTTTATTATCAACACTAGATCCATAATTCTTTGATTTGAGCTCCACAATCATCGATGAACATGAATTATTCAGAGAGGTTTCAGCGGCTCAGACTTACAGTACCTCCTGATCAGCACGAGCTACAAATAAAACTCTGCACTCAGCGTTTCAGCCGACTCTAAATGTTCTGCCCTAGAAAGAAACAGTCTGTGACGCTCCAGCGCTTTTGGAGGAATCAAACTCAAAATGACACTTTACAGGGAAAAGGAGGCGTGTCCTAAGCGATGACTAAATATCCACATGTTTTGTTTCAGTATCTCTGACTATAATGAGAATTTACCGTGAAAATCCAAAAGAAATGTGTTTTTAAATGTTGAGGTTTTATTGTGAAAGGACTGTAATCGCCCACTAACGAGCACGAAATGTCACTTAAGTCATTTATTTGGAGCTGATGAACCTGAAGAAGACGTTTGGATTCAGAGTTCTCACAAACCCTCAGACGCACAGTATTCACGTGTTTTTTAGGAACGGGCTTTTAGGAACCGCACTCACACGGCCTCACACGGCCTCACACGGCCTCACACGGCCTCACACGGCCTCACACGGCCTCACACGCCCTCACACGCCCTCACACGCCCTCACACGCACTCACACGCACTCACACGCACTCACACGCCCTCACACGCCCTCACACGCCCTCACACGCATTCACACGCCCTCACACGCCCTCACACGCCCTCACACGCCCTCACACGCACTCACACGCCCTCATACGCACTCACACGCCCTCAACCGCCTTCACACGCACTCACACGCCCTCACACGCCCTCAACCGCCTTCACACGCCCTCACACGCCCTCACACGCATTCACACGCCCTCACACGCCCTCACACGCCCTCACACGCCCTCACACGCCCTCATACGCACTCACACGCCCTCAACCGCCTTCACACGCACTCACACGCCCTCACACGCCCTCAACCGCCTTCACACGCCCTCACACGCCCTCACACGCATTCACACGCCCTCACACGCCCTCACACGCCCTCACACGCCCTCACACGCACTCACACGCCCTCATACGCACTCACACGCCCTCAACCGCCTTCACACGCACTCACACGCCCTCACACGCCCTCACACGCCCTCAACCGCCTTCACACGCACTCACACGCCCTCACACGCCCTCACACGCACTCACACGCCCTCACACGCCCTCACACGCCCTCACACGCCCTCACACGGCCTCACACGGCCTCACACGCACTCACACGCACTCACACGCCCTCACACGCCCCCACACGCCCTCACACGCATTCACACGCCCTCATACGCACTCACGCCCTCACACGCTCTCACACGCACTCACGCCCTCACACGCCCTCATACGCACTCACACGCCCTCAACCGCCTTCACACGCACTCACACGCCCTCACAAGGCCTCACACGCACTCACACGGCCTCACACGCACTCACACGCCCTCACACGCACTCACACGCCCTCACACGCCCTCACACGCACTCACACGCCCTCACACGCCCTCACACGCCCTCACACGCCCTCACACGCCCTCACACGGCCTCACACGCACTCACACGCCCTCACACGCCCTCACACGCACTCACACGCCCTCACACGCCCTCACACGCATTCACACGCCCTCACACGCCCTCACACGCCCTCACACGCACTCACGCCCTCACGCCCTCACACGCCCTCATACGCACTCACACGCCCTCAACCGCCTTCACACGCACTCACACGCCCTCACAAGGCCTCACACGCACTCACACGCCCTCACGCGCACTCACGCGCCCTCACGCGCCCTCACGCGCACTCACACGCCCTCACACGCCCTCACACGCCCTCACACGGCCTCACACGCACTCACACGCCCTCACACGCACTCACGCGGCCTCACGCGGCCTCACGCGGCCTCACGCGGCCTCACGCGGCCTCACGCGCCCTCACGCGCCCTCACGCGCCCTCACGCGCCCTCACGCGCCCTCACGCGCCCTCACGCGCCCTCACGCGCCCTCACGCGCCCTCACGCGCACTCACGCGCCCTCACGCGCCCTCACGCGGCCTCACGCGCACTCACGCGCCCTCACGCGCACTCACGCGCCCTCACGCGGCCTCACGCGCCCTCACGCGCCCTCACGCGCCCTCACGCGCCCTCACGCGCCCTCACGCGCCCTCACGCGCCCTCACGCGCCCTCACGCGCCCTCACGCGCCCTCAAGCGCCCTCAAGCGCCCTCACGCGCACTCACACGCCCTCACACGCCCTCACACGCCCTCATACGGCCTCACACGCCCTCACACGCCCTCACACGCCCTCATACGGCCTCACACGCACTCACACGCCCTCACACGCACTCACACGGCCTCACACGGCCTCTCACGGCCTCACACGCCCTCACACGCCCTCACACGCCCTCACGCGCACTCACGCGCCCTCACACGCACTCACACGGCCTCACACGGCCTCTCACGCCCTCACACGGCCTCACGCGCACTCACGCGCCCTCACACGCACTCACACGGCCTCACACGGCCTCTCACGCCCTCACACGCCCTCACACGCACTCACGCGCACTCACACGGCCAATCAGCTCTCACCCCAAAGCGTCATTCATCCAATCACATGCCGCTTTCTTACACGTTTGAGCGACAAAATGTTTTATAATTGGATGAAGTCACTCCTTTAAATGTTAAAATATTTTGACTGTACAGCGTAAAACACTTTGAAGACGTACAACTACAGCAGGGGGCGGTAATGTAACACTTTACTGACCGCCATAAAACACCAAAGAAGAAGAAGAAGAAGACGGTGTGTAGCGGAGGAAAAACTGAATTATAGTCTTTGATGGGAAAAAGGGGCGGGAACTTTAGTACGGTTGGCGATCTCCGCCATAAGTAGATATTTGCTCCGCGCATCAAATATTTACTCCGCTGACGAAATAATGCGTCCGCGCATCATTTCAACCAATGAGGTGGATAATTTTGTCTATTTGGAGTGCGCATCAAAAACTCCCGCCATATTTAGGAGGTTTAGAGTATTATAAGTCAAACCATGATGGCAGCCCCGCCCCCACAGGTTAGAAATGCCTATTTACAATGTTTTCAAAGCAATTTCACTCATTGCTTAAATGTTATGATGCTGGAAATGATGCAGAAAGTGTTATAGGAGGTGAGAGACCTGAGAATATGATCTGCTTCAATGTTTCATAACCATGACAAAGTTACTTCAAAGTATGCAAAACACTACGAGCTCAGTGCCCTGGTATAGACCTCTGCCGTGTGATGTCATGTGGTCCAAATTTAACTTGAACTTGATCAATATGTTCAATATAATTTAATGAATAATATCCGAAATTCATCAAAATGGGACCAGAGGAAGCGATGATTGACTCTCAGGTTCTGACAATACCTTAACATAGAAATGCATCTGTGGGGTTTGAGGGCCCTCAACATGAAAAGTTTCCAAATAAAGAACAAATCACAGGCCAAATTATCCCGAAATTGTTAATTATATATCATCGGCAGAACTATGGAACTCATTTAATATAAAATAACCACCTGTCATAGTTATAGGTATCATCTAAAAATGAACTCTGAATAGAGTTTTAAAAGATGTCATTAACAATTCTATGATGAGTGTTTTAATTAACACCTAAACGTGTCATAAACACAAGAAAACTCCTGTCAAAACATTTGACTGGCACATGTGATGAAGTAGATCTAGATAATTGATGCGCGCCCCAATCTTTCCAGATCTGTGACATGATGATGAGCAAATATCATCATGGTGGAGATCGCCAACCGAACTTCAGCTTGAATCAGTTCTTTTTGCAGCGTATTATCAAATAAATGTTTCCAATTATGGCAAAAAAACCTTCTCCTTCTTCTTCTCCTTCTCCGTCTCCTCCTTCTGCTCCTTCTTCTCCTCCTCCTCCTCCTCCTCCTCCTCCTCCTTCTCCTTTTCTTCTTCTCCGTCTCCTCCTTCTGCTCCTTCTTCTCCTCCTCCTCCTCCTCCTCCTCCTCCTCCTCCTCCTCCTCCTCCTCCTCCTTCTCCTTTTCTTCTTCTCCGTCTCCTCCTTCTGCTCCTCCTCCTCCTCCTCCTCCTCCTCCTTCTCCTTTTCTTCTTCTCCGTCTCCTCCTTCTGCTCCTTCTTCTCCTCCTTCTTCTCCTCCTCCTCCTTCTCCGTCTCCTCCTTCTGCTCCTTCTCCTCCTCCTTCTCCTCCTCCTTCTTCTCCTTTTCTTCTCCCTCTCCTTCTTCTCCTCCTCCTCCTTCTTCTTCTCCTCCAAGTTACAAGTACATTACCACCACCTACTGTAGTTGTACGTCTTCGACTTTAGACTTTATTCTTTATTCTTTATTCTTCCTGCACTGACCTCTCAAGACGTAAATGAAAAGATTATGTTATAGTTTAAGGAGGAAGTCTTAGGGACATAATCCTAAATCCCGCTCGTTTCGCCGCTTGTTTTGCCGCTCGTTTCGCTGCCGTCTTTTCGGGAGACGGGTTCATGAGGCTGTGAAAATGCCACATGTAAAGACAAGAATGTGGACGTCTTCACCGCTCCGTGCCAGCTCCCGTTCACGCCGCCCCGACAAAAGAGCGCCGCGGGACAGAGTGATGTCATCAAAACGCGCCATTCCACCAAAGATGCAGAGAAACGTTGCAATTTCCACCTTTTTATGACAGTTTAAACAAACCTTTAGCAAATTAAAGGTGTCAGGCGCAATTATGTGTCAAATTATAACGGCCGTATTTTCTGGACTATAAGTCGCACTGGAGAATAAGTCGCACCAGCTAAAAAATGCATTATAGAGAAGAAAAAAACATATAAGTCACACTGGAGTATGAAATGCAGTTGCAAGTGTGAAAATAACAAATAATATCACATATAAGTCGCTCCGGAGTATAAGTATATAAGTATAAATATTATAAGTATATGTTGCACCCCGGCCAAAACTATGAAAAAAGGTGTGACTTAAATAAAAATACGGTATTTTGTAAATTAAATGGATTTTTGGCCCTCGTTTACAGTCTGGTTGCTAAGTAACAGTTGTGGAATTTCCTCTGCCCATGTCATATTTGCTGTCATAAACCAGGAAGTGACATTATAAACGTAATTTTTTTGCCAAATTGGAGAAAAAACAGGCAAAATGTTTAGTAGAATCTGAAATATAATGGTTTTCTCTTTGTTTTGCTGAAAATTGCAGTTGAATGTGTCACACGGATTTTAACTTAAGATGTTTTATGAAATATTAAGAGGTTTTGTGCGACTTCCGAGCGTCTCCTTCACTGTCAGAGGTGTTTATGTGGCATTGGATTTGTGCTCGGACGTAGACGCTGCTCGTAAACTCAGGCTGAGATGGTTAAACGCTGCTGTAATGTCGGAGGAGTTAAAGCTGCGCCGGGCGGCAGAGTGGTTAGCCCTAAAAATGTACCGGTAATCATCTTTATTGTTTATTGTCTGTCTAAACTTCACTTTAATTATGAAAAAAGAGTAAGAAAACGCTCAAAACAAACTTTATCCAGTCTAAAAGTATTTATACTCGGATACCACTGAAGTAGCAATACTGGGGGGAAATGGAACACAAATGTAACAGAAATTTGACAATTTCTGAATAGTTTTAGAATGATTTTACTAGTTTAAGATCACATGGTAATATTAAAAAGATGACGATGAAAATTGCATTATTTTGTATAAAATTGTGTTTTTTTTAAATTATCATTGCAGAATCAAAGTTGGTATTGAGTAAATGAGCCTTTTGTTTAGTGTCAAAATTGAGTTTGTAGTTTTCTTTTCGTGACGATACAAAGTAGAGCTGGAGATATGAAAAAACATGTCAACAATGATATTCAGGCGATATTATGTCAAGCAGAAATGTCTTTAAACACATTAGTTTAAATATAATGTGTGAAACTACTCACCAAAGTCAGATAAATCACTTTGTACCTTTATTATACCAAATATTAGCTCCATATTAGTCCAGAGAAACTGACTGTTGATGTGTTTAGGCCGATTGTTTAGGCCCATTCTGATCATTTTCTCCAAACTACACGATTGAAATATAATACTACTACTACTAATAATAACAATAATATTAATAAATATAGCCGCAAGCGGCGATGATCGGCCGTCGCCACGCCGCCGCCACGCCGCAAGAGGAGGGGGCGCTACCGCTCCCCAATTGTCCTTTTATTACATCTACTGCTGAATCTGTGACGCTGTCACATCTTCTCCCCTTTGTTTTACCATCAAAAAGCAATTTTATTTTGAATTCTTGGCAAAATGTGCGTCTTTGCCGCACAGACACCGTGACTCTTTGAATAAAAATGTGGATAACTTTTGATGGTCCTGAAGATGAGTCTCACCAAATTTCAGGTTAATAGGGCTAACGCCCTGGGAGTAGTTCGTGAAAATATAAAGTATAAGCATGTTCTGGCAATTTCCCCATTGGAATAACATGGGAGGTTTCTGTCATTGCTACGGCAAAGCCATAACAATAATGACATGGGTCTTGTTGACTTTTTTGATCGGGATGCCAAAATTTAATTTTGTGCCAAATTTCTCAAAACTAAACATTTAACCTCCATATAAAATCTGTAGGGGGCGCTGTCGCCATTTTCACCAAATTTCAGTTTTTTGGGCCAAGGGAGGAGTTCGTAAAAGACTCCCGAGTCATTCTTAGCCATTTTTGAACCAATATGACCGACATTTGGCTGGGTGTACGGCGTTGCCGTGATAATATTTTTTACTTCTCTTGTCACCATCTACCTCTGCGCCAAATTTCATGATTCTACGATAAGATTTTTTTGGGGTCATTTCCTATCTCTCAATGCATTTTTGGTACATTTGGGGGCGCTGACGTGCCAATTAAAAAAAAATAAAATAATTCTAGGGGGGTTGGTCCCTAGAAGAAGAAGAAGAAGAATATTCCGATGCGAAAACAATGTTTCCCATTTTTCAAATATCATAAACTATACATTTTCCTACCTCATGGTGTGGGTCCCTGGTCACTGACGGGTACTTTCGTTAATTTTGACTTTTGAATTCACTTTGTGTTTTTGGCCCTCTATACAGTAATAAAGTTACATTTTTGCATCACATGTTTATATGCACGGAACATGCAAGAGATGGGGAACGTATTCGTGAGCTACTTAGCGCAAATGAGCGCTTTATATGGGGATGACGACCGGTTGTAAAGTGCTTGTTTAGTGCGCACTTTTGCACGAGCTTCGCCCGTTTATAACGGTAATGTTCCATTTTCCTACTACTATGCACGGGGCGTGCATGAGAGAAGGAGTGTGTTAGTGAGTGTTTGGAAGTGGGCGAGCGCTTTGCGCTCAATTTCGTGCGCACTCACTTTCGCAGCCGTGCACGGCCTTATGGAACTAATAGGCCTCTCACCAGCTTGTGGCGCTCGGGCCTAATAATAATAAAAATTATAAATAATGGCACAATATGACAAAACATAAATTAAATTACGGCATAAAGTCCTACATTTAAGTCCCTTTTAGTCCGGTCCAGTCCTTGATCGTTGGTGCAGTTTGTGTCGTCCATTTCTTTGTGATGGCCTTTTTTCCCCTGCTACTAGAAGTATGTTCCAAAAGTTTCCATTTATTGCCTCCGTGGCAGGAGTTTTGAGGCCCAAGTGCACATTTTTAAGACTTTAAGCATTTTACAGATTCTTCTGCCAAAACAGAGATAGAAAGTCTTCTAAAGGAGAGTGTGAGTTTGAGTCTCTCACTCGCTGTTTACATTGTACAAGAGCAGAGCAGACGTGGGCAGTGCTAAATCCCACTGAACCAGACCATGAGAGAGGGAGGGGGAGGGAGGGAGAGAGAGGGGGGAGAGAGAGAGAAGGAGGGGAGAGAGAGAGAGGGGGGGGGGGGGGGGGGGGGAGGGAGAGAGGGAGGGAGAGGGAGGGAGGGGGAGAGAGAGAGGGAGGGGGCAGAGAGATGGGGGGAGGAGGGGAAAGAGAGAGGGAGGGGGAAAGAAGGAGGGAGAGAGAGGGAGGAGAGAGAGAGAGAGGGAGAGACAGAGAGAGAGAGAGAGAGGAGGAGAGAGAGAGGGCGGAAGATAGGGAGAGAGTGGGAGGCGGGGAGAGAGGAGGGAGGGGGGAGGGAGAGAGAGGGCGGAGTCACACAAACTGCATCACGTTCTGTTCTGCATTAGATCTTATCGTTGCTGTAACATGTGAGACACAAGTCGTTTGGTTTAAATTTTGGAGAAAACGCAGAACTGAACTCATGAATAATTAAAAGGATTGTCCTGGTTTTTTTTAAATGTTTTTTTTTTTTTTTTTAATGATTCTTCTCCTCAACACGAGCCCCTCCCATCCCTCCCACAAGCCCACACTGTCCCTCCCATCCCTCCCACAAGCCCACACTGCCCCTCCCATCCCTCCCACAAGCCCACACTGTCCCTCCCATCCCTCCCACAAGCCCACACTGCCCCTCCCATCGCTCCCACAAGCCCACACTGCCCCTCCCATCCCTCCCACAAGCCCACACTGTCCCTCCCATCCCTCCCACAAGCCCACACTGCCCCTCCCATCCCTCCCACAAGCCCATACTGCCCCTCCCATCGCTCCCACAAGCCCACACTGCCCCTCCCATCGCTCCCACAAGCCCACACTGCCCCTCCCATCCCTCCCACAAGCCCATACTGCCCCTCCCATCGCTCCCACAAGCCCACACTGCCCCTCCCATCGCTCCCACAAGCCCACACTGTCCCTCCCATCCCTCCCACAAGCCCACACTGCCCCTCCCATCCCTCCCACAAGCCCACACTGTCCCTCCCATCCCTCCCACAAGCCCACACTGTCCCTCCCATCCCTCCCACAAGCCCACACTGCCCCTCCCATCCCTCCCACAAGCCCACACTGCCCCTCCCATCCCTCCCACAAGCCCACACTGCCCCTCCCATCGCTCCCACAAGCCCACACTGCCCCTCCCATCGCTCCCACAAGCCCACACTGCCCCTCCCATCCCTCCCACAAGCCCACACTGCCCCTCCCATCGCTCCCACAAGCCCACACTGCCCCTCCCATCGCTCCCACAAGCCCACACTGTCCCTCCCATCCCTCCCACAAGCCCACACTGCCCCTCCCATCGCTCCCACAAGCCCACACTGCCCCTCCCATCCCTCCCACAAGCCCACACTGTCCCTCCCATCCCTCCCACAAGCCCACACTGTCCCTCCCATCCCTCCCACAAGCCCACACTGCCCCTCCCATCCCTCCCACAAGCCCACACTGCCCCTCCCATCCCTCCCACAAGCCCATACTGCCCCTCCCATCGCTCCCACAAGCCCACACTGCCCCTCCCATCGCTCCCACAAGCCCACACTGCCCCTCCCATCGCTCCCACAAGCCCACACTGCCCCTCCCATCGCTCCCACAAGCCCACACTGCCCCTCCCATCGCTCCCACAAGCCCACACTGCCCCTCCCATCGCTCCCACAAGCCCACACTGTCCCTCCCATCCCTCCCACAAGCCCATACTGCCCCTCCCATCGCTCCCACAAGCCCACACTGCCCCTCCCATCGCTCCCACAAGCCCACACTGTCCCTCCCATCCCTCCCACAAGCCCACACTGCCCCTCCATCGCTCCCACAAGCCCACACTGCCCCTCCCATCCCTCCCACAAGCCCACACTGCCCCTCCCATCCCTCCCACAAGCCCATACTGCCCCTCCATCGCTCCCACAAGCCCACACTGTCCCTCCAGCTGTGAATAAGCGTAACCTTTGAAAAGCATCTAAAGATTTTTTTTTTTTTCAAACAGGCAGTTTAGCGTCACTTGCCAAGCTATAAATAGTATGCTCATTGTTGTGTATTTGATTGTATTTTGAATTGTATTTTTTACTTCTGTGTGAACCACTTCGTAACTCTAGGTCTGTGAAAAGCGCAATACAAAGAAAGTTTACTCACTTAATTGCGCAGTACGACAGGTTTGTGAACAGTGCTTTTGTCTTTCGCAGTAAAAGTTTCCAGTCTTTGAGCTCGGCTCATTAAAAAAAACAATAGTGTTGCGTTTATGTTTCTGTTCCGTGTACTTTGGCCTGTTCCAGCAAGAATACGGACTGTCTTGTTTGTGAACCCTTGACGTGGATGCAGTTTGTGGAGGGAAAGATGTGCTTTTCTCGCCACTGGATTTAATACCAGTTTTATTTCTTGCCTTCAACTGTTTGTGTGGATGTTCTGCCTTTTCCCGAGAGCCTTTTTCAGACTGAAATGTGCAGCACTGCGACTCTGAATCCTACATTTATATATGAAGGTTAGCGCAGACGTCTGATTTAGTCTCAAAGTGTTCTCTACCTTTGAATTAAAATGAAAACTAAATCATTTCTTTCCTAAACGTTTTTGTCGCAGGAAATTCAAAAACTATACATATAAAGGTAAAAGATCTACATTAAAGAGGCATATTTAAGGAGTATTGTAGGTTTTATTGTCTCTTTAAACTCCCTCCACGACTGCTGTGACTCCTAAACCCTCTGAAGCACATTATAAACCAATAAAGTCATAACGTTTATGGCCTAAATCGCTGTTTGTTGAAGCTATTACTCATTTATGGCCTGTTGAGAAACCGACTGAAGGCAGGATGTGATTTGTGCCACTGTGAAGGTGTGTAAAGGTGTGTAAAGGTGTGTGTAAAGATGTGTAAAGGTGTTTAAAGATGTGTGTAAAGGTGTTTAAAAGTGTGTAAAGATGTGTGTAAAGGTGTGTGTAAAGATGTGTAAAGGTGTTTAAAGATGTGTGTAAAGGTGTTTAAAAGTGTGTAAAGATGTGTGTAAAGGTGTTTAAAGATGTGTGTAAAGGTGTTTAAAACTGTGTAAAGATGTGTAGAGGTGTTTAAAGGTGTGTGTAAAGGTGTTTAAAGGTATGTGTAAAGATTTGTAAAGGTGTGTAAAGATGTGTGTAAAGCTGTGTAAAGGTGTGTGTAAAGATGTGTAAAGGTGTGTAAAAATGAGTGTAAAGGTGTGTAAAGATGTTTAAAGATGTGTAAAGGTGTGTAAAGATGTGTAAAGGTATGTAAAGGTGTTTAAAGGTGTGTAAAGGTGTGTAAAGGTGTGTAAATATGTGTGTAAAGATGTGTGTAAAGAGGTGTGTAAATGTGTGTAAAGGTGTGTAAAGGTGTGTAAAGATGTGTGTAAAGGTGTGCAAAGATGTGTGTAAAGGTGTGTACAGAAGTGTAAAGGTGTGCAAAGGTGTGTAAAGATGTGTGTAAAGGTGTGTACAGATGTGTAAAGATGTGTAAAGGTGTGTACAGATGTGTACAGATGTGTAAAGGTGTGTACAGATGTGTACAGATGTGTAAAGATATGTGTAAAGGTGTGTAAAGATGTGTGTAAAGGTGTGTAAAGATGTGTAAAGGTGTGTAAAGATGTGTGTAAAGGTGTGTAGAGATGTGTAAATGTGTGTAAAGATGTGTGTATAGGTGTGTAAAGATGTGTGTATAGGTGTGTAAAGATGTGTGTAAGGTAAAAGATCTACATTAAAGAGGCATATTTAAGGAGTATTGTAGGTTTTATTGTCTCTTTAAACTCCCTCCACGACTGCTGTGACTCCTAAACCCTCTGAAGCACATTATAAACCAATAAAGTCATAACGTTTATGGCCTAAATCGCTGTTTGTTGAAGCTATTACTCATTTATGGCCTGTTGAGAAACCGACTGAAGGCAGGATGTGATTTGTGCCACTGTGAAGGTGTGTAAAGGTGTGTAAAGGTGTGTGTAAAGATGTGTAAAGGTGTGTGTAAAGGTGTTTAAAGATGTGTGTAAAGGTGTAAAGATGTGTGTAAAGGTGTTTAAAGATGTGTGTAAAGGTGTTTAAAACTGTGTAAAGATGTGTAAAGGTGTTTAAAGGTGTGTGTAAAGGTGTTTAAAGGTATGTGTAAAGATGTGTAAAGGTGTGTAAATATGTGTGTAAAGCTGTGTAAAGGTGTGTAAAGGTGTGTGTAAAGATGTGTAAAGGTGTGTAAAGATGAGTGTAAAGGTGTGTAAAGATGTTTAAAGATGTGTAAAGGTGTGTAAAGATGTGTAAAGGTATGTAAAGGTGTTTAAAGGTGTGTAAAGGTGTGTAAAGGTGTTTAAAGATGTGTAAAGGTGTGTAAAGATGTGTGTAAAGGTGTGTAAAGATGTGTGTAAAGAGGTGTGTAAATGTGTGTAAAGGTGTGTAAAGGTGTGTAAAGATGTGTGTAAAGGTGTGCAAAGATGTGTGTAAAGGTGTGTACAGATGTGTAAAGATGTGTAAAGGTGTGCAAAGGTGTGTAAAGATGTGTGTAAAGGTGTGTACAGATGTGTAAAGATGTGTAAAGGTGTGTACAGATGTGTAAAGGTGTGTACAGATGTGTACAGATGTGTAAAGATATGTGTAAAGGTGTGTAAAGATGTGTGTAAAGGTGTGTAAAGATGTGTAAAGATATGTGTAAAGGTGTGTAGAGATGTGTAAATGTGTGTAAAGATGTGTGTATAGGTGTGTAAAGATGTGTGTATAGGTGTGTAAAGATGTGTGTAAAGATGTGTGTAAAGGTATGTAAAGGTGTGTAAAGATGTGTGTAAAGAGGTGTGTAAATGTGTGTAAAGGTGTGTAAAGGTGTGTAAAGATGTGTGTAAAGATGTGTAAAGGTGTGTAAAGGTGTGTAAAGATGTGTGTAAAGATGTGTAAAGGTGTGTAACGATGTGTGTAAAGGTGTGTAAAGATGTGTGTAAAGGTGTGTAAAGATGTGTGTAAAGAATTGTGTAAATGTGTGTAAAGATGTGTAAAGGTGTGTAACGATGTGTGTAAAGGTGTGTAAAGATGTGTGTAAAGAATTGTGTAAATGTGTGTAAAGATGTGTAAAGGTGTGTAACGATGTCTGTAAATGTGTGTAAAGGTGTGTAAAGACGTGTAAAGACGTGTAAAGACGTGTAAAGGTGTGTAAAGATGTGTAAAGGTGTGTAAAGATGTGTAAAGGTGTGTAAAGATGTATAAAGGTGTGTAAAGGTGTGTAAATTATGTTGAGGTGTGTAAAACTCTGTAAAGGCGGTCATCATGCTAAAACTATGTAAGAAACTCCGTAAAGATGGTTATCGCGTGTAAACTATGTTAAGGTGGTTATTGCACGTAAACTCTGTAAAGACGGTTATTGCACGTAAACTCTGTAAAGGCAGTTATTGCGCGTAAACTATGTAAAGGCGGTTATTGAACGTAAACTCTGTAAAGACGGTTATTGCACGTAAACTCTGTAAAGGCAGTTATTGCGCGTAAACTATGTAAAGGCGGTTATTGAACGTAAACTCTGTAAAGACGGTTATTGCACGTAAAATCTGTAAAGGTGGTTATTGCGCGTAAACTCTATAAAGACTGTTATTGCGCGTAAACTCTGTAAAGACTGTTATTGCACGTAAACTCTGTAAAGACTGTTAGCGAGCGTAAACTCTGTAAAGAGTGTTAGCGAGCGTAAACTCTGTAAAGACTGTTAGCGAGCGTAAACTCTGTAAAGACTGTTAGCCAGCGTAAACTCTGTAAAGACTGTTAGCGAGCGTAAACTCTGTAAAGACGGTTATTGCACGTAAACTCTATAAATCAAATCAAATCAAATCAATTTATTTTTGTAAGGCCCAAAATCACAACAACAGTTGCCTCTGAGGGCCACAGGGAGAAATGAATCAACAATGTCTGTGGTGGCGAGTGAGTCAGACAATGTCTGTGGTGGCGAGGGACGATGTCCCAGAGTCCTCTGTCCTTAGACTCTCCTTCTCAGCCAGGAAAAACTACAAAAAAACCTCTTTGGGAAAAAAGCGTAGAAACCTGGAGGAGTTCCAGTGAAGGAGAGATCCGACTCTCACAGACGGACAGACGGACACGAGGAGACTGGAGCTGGACCCACTCTTCAGGCAGAAGAGGGACCGACTGAGTCGAGCTGGACCCACTCTTCAGGCAGAAGAGGGACCGTCGGAGGCGAGCTGGACCCACTCTTCAGGCAGAAGAGGGACCGTCTGAGTCGAGCTGGACCCACTCTTCAGGCAGAAGAGGGACCGTTTAGAGGCGAGCTGGACCCACTCTTCAGGCCGAAGAGGGACCGTCGGAGGCGAGCTGGACCCACTCTTCAGGCAGATGAGGGACCGTCGGAGGCGAGCTGGACCCACTCTTCAGGCAGATGAGGGACCGTCTGAGTCGAGCTGGACCCACTCTTCAGGCAGATGAGGGACCGTCCACACAGGGCAGGGACCACTTCACCAGGGGAGGGGCATCTGGGTCCACAGGTCCTCAGGAGTGAGAGAAAGAAAAGAAGGTGGTGAACAGTTTGCAAGTGGAATCAAAAAATAAATATTGTTTGATAGCATAAGTAGTCAGAAGAAGAAGAGGATAGTGCTCAAGCTGTCATACTTCCCCCAGCATAGTTACTCCTAGGGCAGCGTAGCTAAAGCTGTGGGTTTATGTTTCTGTTCCTAACTAGTCTGACCATAAGCGATTTCGAAGAGGAACGTTTTAAGCCTGGACTTAAATGAAGAGACTGTCAGCATATTTAACATGGGTCTGGAGCTGATTCCAGAACACAGGAGCTTGGTAGCTAAACGCTCTACCTCCTACTGTACTTTTAGAGACTCTTGGCACCACCAGAAGGCCAGCATTCTGAGAGCGAAGAGCTCTGTTTGGATGATATGGTTCTATAGCATCTTTGAGGTAGGATGGGGCCATGTCATTTATGGCTTTGTAGGTCAAGAGTAGAATTTTGAATTTGATTCTAGACTCGACGGGGAGCCAGTGAAGAGACTTCAGCACTGGCGTAATGTGCTCTCTTCTTTTAGTTCCTGTTAGTAATCTTGCTGCTGCATTTTGAACCAGTTGAAAGCTTTTTATGGAGCTTTTAGGACACGCTGCAAGCAGGGAGTTACAGTAGTCTAATCTAGTCGTTACAAATGCATGGATAAGTTTTTCAGCATCACTTTTAGGCAGGATTCTTCTGATTTTGGCTCTTGTTGCGCAAATGGAAATAGGCTGTTTTACAAGCTTGATTTATATGAGCTTTAAATGAGAGCTCCTGGTCAAATAAGACTCCAAGGTTTCTTACAGTAGAACTGGAGGCTACACTGACATTGTCCAGTGTGACTATCTGCTCAGATAGAGAGTCTCGTAGATGCTTAGGGCCAAGCACAATGACCTCAGTTTTTTCAGGGTTAAGAAGCAGGTAGTTTAGTGTCATCCAGGTTTTTATCTCCTTCACACAAGTACTAAGTCTGTCTACTTGATCGCTCTGATCAGGTTTCATTGATAAATACAGCTGAGTGTCGTCTGCATAGCAGTGGAAGTTAATGCCATGTGACCTGATAATGTTGCCTAATGGCAGCATATAAAGAGTAAACAGAATTGGACCGAGTACCGAACCCTGTGGCACACCGTAAATTACTTTAGAGCTTGGTGAGGAGCTCTGGTTTACATTAACAAATTGGTACCTATCAGATAGATAGGATTTAAACCAGCTGAGGGCTGTTCCTCCAACACCTACATCACATTCTAACCTCTGCAGTAGAATGTTGTGGTCAATGGTGTCAAACGCTGCGCTGAGGTCCAACAGAACCAGGATTGAGACCAGTCCATCGTCAGCGGCTAAGAACAAATCATTTGTGACTTTAACTAGTGCAGTTTCAGTGCTGTCATGGGCTCTGAACCCTGACTGGAAAACTTCAAATAAGTTATTGTCCTGCAGGTGGCGACAAAGCTGTTTTACTACAACTTTTTCAAGGATTTTAGAGACGAAGGGAAGATTTGAAATAGGTCTGTAGTTTACCAATAGGTCGGGATCTAGATTAGGCTTTTTCAGAAGAGGTTTAATGACTGCATGTTTGAAGGACTGTGGAACATAGCCACTTTCGAGTGAAGTATTTATTATATTAAGAATAGGGTCTATAATTCGGGGAAGAATGTCTTTGAGGAGTCTGCTTGGAATGGGGTCTAGGACACAAGTGGAGCTTTTAGAGGACATAATGGCTGAAGTTATCTCTGCTTGATCAACAGCTGTGAACCTTTCTAAGTTTACAGGTGGATTTATATGAGACGTTAGATTTACAGCTTGGGCTAGTTCAGGGCTAATAGCGGGGGTAATTTCATCTAATTTATCTCTGATTGTTTTTATTTTATTATTAAAAAATAGGAGGAAATCATCAGAGCTAAGTGTAGCTGGGATTGAGGGCTCTACTGCACTGTGACAGTTTGTTAGCCTAGCTACAGTGCTGAAAAGGAATTTAGTGTTACTTTTGTTGACTTCTATTAGATTTGAAAAATATCTGGTTTGGGCCTTACGCAGAGCCTGCTTATAGGACAGCAGGCAACTTTTCCATGTTTTTAGGGATTCTTCTGTGTGAGAGCGACGAAATAATCCCTCTAACTTTCTAACTCTTTGTTTATGTGAACGCAGTTCTTGGTTGTACCATGGGGAGGCGCGCTTTGGCCTAATGACCTTCTGTTTTAACGGCGCGACAACGTCAAGAGCAGACTTCAGAGAATTCATGGTCAAGTCGACACATTGATCACTTAAACTGGGACTAAAACTGTTCTCAGCAGGATCACATGACATGTCACTGAATATTGGCTCTATTGTTTTCTTGAATTTTGAGATAGATTTTTCAGATATTGTCCTTTTCATCATAACTTTATTTTGTGGGACTGGATGATCTTTAAGAATAAACTGAAAGGTAATTAGGAAATGATCTGACAATATAGGGTTTTGAGGGAGGACAATGAGGTCACTAATCTCTGTTCCATACGTTAGGACAAGATCCAGAGTGTTCTTGTGAGTGTGAGTCGGTTTATTTACATTCTGAGTGAAACCAATGCTGTCTAACAAGGCGCTGAAGGCATTACTGAGAGCGTCATCACTCATGTTCACGTGGATATTAAAGTCTCCATTTATAACTATTTTATCCCAGGCTAACACTAAGTTTGATATAAAGTCAGAAAACTCTGTTAAAAACTCTGAGAAGGGACCAGGAGGTCGGTAGATAACTATGAACAAAACTCCTTTTTGGTTTTTCATATTTGGACATGTGATCGACAGCATAAGGCTTTCAAATGAGTGAAATGCATTGTTAGTTTTAGGGCTCATGAGTAGGCTTGAGTGGGAGATCACTGCCACACCACCACCTCGGCCTGTGCTCCTGGCAGTCTGAAAGTTAACATGGGTGGGTGGGGTGGACTCATTTAGTCTGACGTAGTCGTCTTGTTGAAGCCACGTTTCAGTTAGAGCTAGAAGATCTATGTTATAGTCACTAATTAATTCATTGACTAAGAGCGATTTGGAGGAAATTGCTCTAATGTTTAGCAGTCCACATTTTACGTGTTTATTCATTTGTGTATTTGTGTCATTTGTGATTGTTATTTTCCTTAAGTTATTTGGTCTGACGCCTGAAATATTTTTTCTGAGATGTGACTTTTTGGCATTATTTGTACGAGGGACACGAGGGACACAGACAGTCTCTATCTGTCTTGAATCTGAACACAGAACGGGCGAGAGTTCAGCGACAGAGGAGCGTCTTGAACTGCTGCTCTGCACCTGGGGCTCATCCCTAGATGGTCACTTAACACGACTAAGACTGTTAACGAGCGTAAACTCTGTAAAGACGGTTAGCGAGCGTAAACTCTGTAAAGAGTGTTAGCGAGCGTAACTCTATAAAGACTGTTAGCGAGCGTAAACTCTGTAAAGACGGTTAGCGAGCGTAAACTCTGTAAAGACGTTAGCGAGCATAAACTCTGTAAAGAGTGTTAGCGAGCGTAAACTCTATAAAGACTGTTAGCGAGCGTAAACTCTATAAAGACTGTTAGCGAGCGTAAACTCTGTAAAGACGTTAGCGAGCATAAACTCTGTAAAGACGTTAGCGAGCATAAACTCTATAAAGACTGTTAGCGAGCGTAAACTCTGCTAATGACTGGCCTGAGCCTCTGTCACCTGATCATTCCCCGCTGCAGTTACACCTGAAACAAAAACTGCTGCTGCCCCGGGCGTCGAGCTGCCCCGCCGTAGAACTTTGACCCCCCCCAGGTAGCTCCGCCCACATGTCAGCTCCGGCAGTAAGTCATATCTAAGCTTAGCCACGCCCCTTTCTCTTTGCAAGGGTGAGTCCAGTTTCTGTCTCGACTCCTCGATTCTTCAGATGTAGAACCTGCTCCTAGAGAACAAATGCAGTGGGCTTTTCTGTTTCTTGGTTGAAGCAGCATTAAATCCTATGGTATTGTGTATATTGTACTATAGTAACACACATCCTGCTTTATTTTTGCTTGTTTTATTCTTTCGTAAATGCTGTTTTTAATATTGTTCTGCTTGATGTTGTTCACTTTGTAAAGCTTTGGCTGTTAAATGAGTTCTAGTGATACATTTTGATCCTAGAATCCTACAATTTGTATAGATAAATGACAAATCTTTCACAATTGCAAGACATGTTTATTTCTAAGATTGTGCAGTTATTATGAGATTGTATTTATGGCTGGGCTGCAACAATTAATCGACTAAACGTGACCAGTCGACTATAAAAAACAATTATACAGACTCTAAAACGCATACGAAAGATCTTTTTATCACAAAGACAGCGGCATTATTAAATCAAAATGTAAAAAAAAAGTTTAAAAATTCAGGTTTTCATTTAAAAAACACATATAGAAGGCTTAAGTCGCTGTGTTTACACATTTTATTTGGTTGAAAATGTGTCTCAATAGATCAAAATACAGCAGAATGAATCGTTTGACAAGTCGACAAGGCAACTTCGAGGGAGCAAGTTTTTTTAAGAAATGGGATTGGGCCGAGTGTTCAAGTCCCAGCATGTTTGCAAAGGAGGGAGGAGCCTCGGAACAAACAGGAAAAACTGGAGCGGCCGACACAGAGGAAGAGAAAGAGCAGCACAAGCAGAAGCAGGACGTGGGAACAATCAATACGAGCTTAAAACTGAGCGAGAAGCCAAGACTCAGACGAGGTAAGACTCAAACCAGGAGAAACCGTAACGTCTGTGTGAGGCTCCAGATGACACTTTGTACATGTGCAGAGGGTTTTATTCTCACATTTCTGCTGTTGGAGAAAGGAAAGCACTTGAGTCACAGCATTTGTGTAAGTGTAACCAAAACTGACAGAGCTTTGAAGAGCTTTGAAGAGCGTTTAAGAGCTTTTAAAACTCGTCCTTCGATGTCTCATGTTAGGTGTAAATGTTGTGTTTGTCTGATTGTGTGCTGCACTTTTATTTAACCTGGTTTAATGAAAGTTAATAAAGAGAAATGTCATATATATTGGATTAGGTGAGCACTTTTGAATGGCTAAACTCTGACAAAATGTTCTGGATTGCGGGTTTTGATTGTGGTTTACGTTAGAAGAGGGCGATATATCGACATTTAGACAATACCGTGAATCTTTGAAAGATTTGGAAAATATTTGTTTATGTTTTTTATTGTTCAATTTTTCTTTCAATCTACAAAAAGAGCTGATTAAATTAAAAATGCAAATAAAGTTACGTTTTGTACTTTCCAAAAAGGTAAAAGGTGATATTTTTGCACTTTTGTGATTCAGTTTACAGACTTTTTACATTTGTCTTTGAATTAAACCTCAATAAATATGTTTAAAGACATGTTTTAAAACAGAATCAAGTAATTTCTATTGTTTTATGTTTTTTTAAATCATAATCAAACAGTTTAATCATATACAAACACATTTAAAGTTGCCAAATATTAAAAAAGGCAAGGGTTTCTCAGGAGAGTTGCCTTTGGGTCGATGTCGGCAAATGTCAGACAGCAGGGGGCGACGACGGGCGCTTAAAACACCCCAAAAATACATTTTAAACATCACAGTGACTTATCAAGACGTTCAATACGGTGAAAATGTTACTTAGTTCGGCTTTAACACATTTCTATTAGATTGACTATTATATATACACTAAAAAACAGAGAGATCGTCCTTATAATACACACTTATAATACACACTTATGAGTTTTGTGGTTCAGAGGGTTGTCATGTGTTCATAATCACTGCAGAATTGATAATACTTAGATTACAGCAATTATCGACCGAAAATCAAATGTAGTTGAGCTTTTTTAAAGTTACAGTTTGTGTTTTATTTGATTTCTGGAGTTATACGATTATTGAACAGTTCCATCTGGTTTGAGTAATCAAGTCAATCGATTAATCACAACTAATCGGTTATTTAAATAATCGGCAACTAACTAACTAACTAGTAGTCAAATAATCGTTAACCGGTCCATACGCAGGTGCTAACACACGTCATGAGCTGAGAAAAGACTTTATGACTCAAAATGATCCGCAACGACGTGGAAAACGTGTATATTTAGTGTATTTGATGAAAACACGCTTCACTTCGGCTTCATCTGCGTCAAATTCCGAACGGCTCACCGATTAATCGAAAGAATAATCGCGGGACAAATCGATTAGTAAAATGACCGTTAGTTGCAGTTTGGACAATTTAACAGTTTTGTGTGCAAAATTTTTACTTTCTTTTTTCTTCATTCTTTTACATTTCGATACTTTTACACAGGTAGATGTCAAACTTGAACCCGTTACTTTTGCCTTTGTATCTGTACTTTTACTTGAGTAACAATTCAAACACAAGTACTTCTAGTTATCTGATGGTGTAAATGACACTAAACACAATCTGAATGTTAAAATAAACTTTATTTTGAAGTACTTTTGTTGGGATTGTTCGAACTAGAGAGAGTTTGTGAAAGAAAGTGGTTTTAAATGTCGCTTGTGTTGTAATTATGGCTCTGCACGGTTA
Source organism: Eucyclogobius newberryi (assembly GCF_026437365.1). Taxonomy (NCBI): domain Eukaryota; kingdom Metazoa; phylum Chordata; class Actinopteri; order Gobiiformes; family Gobiidae; genus Eucyclogobius; species Eucyclogobius newberryi. The sequence continues at coordinate 32,935,858 of NW_027315768.1, forward strand.
CACGGGTCATGTCGTAATCCAAAATACAAACGATTTAGTTCTGAAAGAAGCAAGGCTCGTTGTAACTCGCCAAAACCTGGAGGAAATCCACTGGTTTAATCTGCAGAAGCGACACAAAATGCTCACGATAAAATACATTTGGTCTGTACTTTCTGTGGCTCATTGTGACGTTATAATATAATTTAAGATTGTGATGTTTTTGCTCATTAAAGCGCCCCCTACAGGTCGGACGACTTACTGAACCAAAATGCCGTTAAGATTCATATAATATAATTTAAATTTAGCTAAAAATTAATAAAATGTCATCCCAGAATAGCAACTTTTTTAGGTTTATAGTTTCACTTCCTGGTTGTGATCGATGACATCACAGTAGGAAATTACCCAGCAAAAACTCATGTAATGTTTTTGACAAATAAAAATACATGAGAGCGATTTTATTGTGTTGAATTAATGTTTAGAGAGTCAACAAGTAATTTATTTTGTGTAAATGCTGCATAAACTTTGACTGGAATGAGGAAATCCCTGCTGTGATGTCACTTCCTGTCATTTTCTACAGATTTTTATACCTGCTCCTATGGTGTAAAACTATAATTCATGTGTACAATTGGTATAAATAACCCAAATAAGGTAAAAAATTTAAAATGGTAAAAATCTGTCATAGGCCCTTTATTATTGCTGTATTCTGATCATCTTAATACCATGTTGTAACACTGAAAACGGCATTATTAAATCAAAATGTCAACATTTACAACTGAAATTGTGATTTTCTTCAATAACACACTTATTTTGGACGCCTTTAGTCACTAAAAATCTATTTAATCTGTTAAAAAACTCAACGTACTATAGGAATTGTCCTTTTATAACAGATTGTGGAATGAAAGAGTTCTTCTGACAAACCTTATAAAAGAAACAAAAACATGATCAAACTCGATGATGATTTTAGTGACTTGGCAGTTCCTGGACGGCGAGCGACGCACGAAAGAATGAAAGGTCGATTTGCTGAGGCGTCTGTCCAGTGTCCAGTTTGGCTCCACGTCCTTCCTTCCTCGCCTTGTGCTGTGTGTAGGAAGTATTTAAAGCAGAACACATCACGGAGGCTTCTTTGTCCGGCTAAAGACACTCGTCACTTTTTAGACAATACATTTTCCTTTTGTTCTGGTCTATTTATTCGGCCGACTCGACTGTGGATTTGTTAAGCGTTTTTCAACCCTTTTTGATAATGTCGCAAAGATTGTCCAAATATTGTCCATGCCACTCAATTTGGTGATTTTTCTGGTGAATATAAGATCATTTATTGAGTTAAATCCGTGAATTTGTTAATGCAAATCAGATCCACGACGCTGGGGCGGCACGATTTGGGAAAAACATCTCAAAGCGAAGTATTGTCATTAGATTGGATTTGCACTTTATGTTTTAACAATGGGATTCTGTTCAAAGTTCATATTTTAAACGCGTCCGGGAGAATTGACAAAAAGACTATTGAAACTGTATCACGTGTATTGTATTTCAGAACATGTTTGTACAGATCTTAGCACTTTTTACGCAGCATAAAACAGGATATTTTGATGTTTGTCCAGAGAAATACGATACTCCAACAATTGCAGCCTTTGAGATCTACTAATTGTGAATTTGGTTGCGATTAATCGTGCGGACAGGCCAATAATTCATGTGACTGAATTCGTCTTCACTGCTTGTGTTTGTGTGTGTACGGCTTCCACACGACGTTACAAGGACTAGTGCTAATGGCTAACGGACATTTTAAAAGTCTATGCGACAGGTTAGACGAGATGAAAACGTAGTGGACAGTTATATTTCAGGTTTTACTTAACGTTTGGCCTATTTATCCCCAGTTTGACCATTTTTGTGAAGTTTATATTTGTACTTCCTGATTGGGCATGTAATTCCTCAACGGTTACTTAGCAACCAGACTGTAAACAACAGCCAAAAGTTATGATTTGACGAACAATAATACCATATAACATATTTATTTGGTTGAATTATTGTTTAAACTGTCAGAAAATTGTCAGTTAAGTTCAAACTGTCTCAGTGTCGCACACTGATGACATCACAGAGGGATTCAGCTCTACTTCCTGTCATTTTAAACTCTTTTTTTTCTCTCCAAAATTTCTTCACAAATGTCAACTAAACAGAACTATAACTATGATAAATATTTACTACAGGTTCTTTACCACCAAACTAGGTCATAATTATGGACTCTCTGTGACAGATCAGTGGCGGAGTCATGAGAGAGCGTCGCCATGGAAGTCCTCCTCCACCCAACGTATTCACGAGAAGAGCTAGAGCGTGAGGAGAGCAGTGGGAAGTAAGTGTCCATGTTTTACAAAAGAAAGTTGTAAGATGTCGTTGTGGTGATTGTGTATTTGAGTGGCCACTATGTACCGTACTGTGCATAAAAATCATTAAAAACATGATATTAAATGTTTGAAATATGCTCAGGGCTTTCAATCAAATCAGCAAAATAAACCTTCTTACTGCTCCAACTGCTTTGTGGTGCAACACGGTATTTACAGCCGACCGACGCATTTCTGAAACAATCGTGTGGAAAGACGACTCCCGTGGTCATGGACGAGATGTCCGTGTGTTTTGAGGAGAAGCAGAAACTAATGTACTACAGGAAATAAACATTTTAATATGGCAGAAGCTTATTGAAACTATGACACAGTTTGAACGTTGCTGTCGTCAAAGCTAAAGGCTAAAGGTCGTACCAAATATAAGTGAGTGTGACTTTTTTCCCTCTGACTTTCTCTTGGCCAGGCGGTGCATTTCACAATATTCTGCTGAAATAAACGTTCCGGAAGGTTCACCGTGTTGACCTTTTGGCTTTCACCTTTTGCTGACCAGTTCTGGCCTCTTCACAGCTGCAAGAAACGGACGCAACCGCCGCGCAACATCTTCTGACGCGAGATCTACAAGAACCGACAGCTCGAGGAGATACCCCGCCAGCGCCGCCATGGACTACACGTGGAGCCGCAAAGGACTATGGGAGCTGTAGTTTTGGCCGCAGATCCGTTTCCTTCAAGCCGACCCAATGACTAACCCCGAGGCCCGCGGTGTCAGCTCCAGTCTGCTCGAGGGCCGGCGCTTCTACTGTCGAGAATGGGCACTGGAGAAGCTGCGGTGCTGCCTGGACGCCCGGCTGACCGCGGGTCGGGCCCCCGGCGTGCTCCTGACGGGGGGCCCGGGCGCGGGAAAGACGGCCCTCTGCACCGAGGCGCTGTGGCCGACGTCGAAGGCCGGCGCAGCGTCGGGCCTGTCGAGGAGGTGCCTGGCGTTCCACTTCTGCCACCGGGAGGAGTGGAGCAGCGCGGTGACGTGGAGGTTCGTGCTCGCTCTGGCGGAGCAGCTGAGGACGTCGGAGGCGGTCGGGGCCGGATACGAGGAAATCCTGGCCAATCCGGACGTGGCGGGTGTTCTGGAGCCGTCGGTTTGTCAGAAAGACCCGGAAGAAGCGTTTAAAAGGTGAGTCGAGCTCTAGTGTCGGTGAATTCACTGTAAACGGATTGTTTTGGTGACGCGATTTAAGGCAAGGCTTCATTTGATCAGTTTGGTTGGTTTGTTGTTGTTGTTGTTGTTGTTGTTGTAGTTTGGGATGAAAAAGATTGGAATTATTGAAAGAAGAGTTACAATTTATGGGTTGAAATTGAGATCCAGTTGAAGGGTTTTAAAAAAAATGGGAAAACTTGCATTGAAACTACATTTTTAGTATTTTTTAATCACGTAAATTGGACAAAATCTTACTTTTTCCGAATAGAATTAGGAATTGTGATTATTAGTGATGAAAATGACATTCTGTTGTATAAAGTGGGTGTTTTTATCATCATTGTGGTATTGAAATCTGCATCGAGCATTTTTCTTACTATCGGAGACGACGAGCGGGTGGAGGATCCCAAGTTACATCTTTTAATGGTACTTCTTTGTCATAACTTGGTATGATCTACATTATATCACAACTACTAATGAATGACTCTTACTTTGTATATGAAGACGAGTATTTTGAATGATTTTGTGGCATTGAATCAGAAATAGAGCGTGAACGTTTGGACTGTAGTCGACTAAAGACATTGTTGTATTCGACTTGATGCATTAATTGACTAAAGCCTCATTTGGATCTCGAGCAAAAACGATTTGAAGCGAAGTACGAGTGAATCGGATCCCCATCAGTGAAAAGTGTTAGCGTTCATTGCGGTGGCGTTATGGATGTATAAAAGCCTTAACATTACTCAAATGAACTGTTCCTAAACCTTATCATATCATATCCCCCTAACCTCGCCCCAATTATCTAGTACTATGTCAAAAATAAAGAGAATTTGAACGCCAAGCTCTGCCCCTAAAACGAAATGACAAACTTTAACGGAATCCCTTCTAGACGTGTGGAAAAAGCTCTCAAATGAACTCTATCTGATCCAGAAGTACTAGGAAACTGTGGTTTTGTGTGGAAAAAGTGTGGAAAAAGTGTGGGAAAAGTGTGGGGAAAAGTGTGGGAAAAGTTTGGGAAAAGTGTGGGGAAAATGTGGAAAAAGTGTGGGGAAAATGTGGGAAAAGTGTGGAAAAAGTGTGGGAAAAGTGTGGAAAAAGTGTGGGGAAAATGTGGAAAAAGTGTGGAAAAAGTGTGGGAAAAGTGTGGAAAAAGTGTGGGGAAAATGTGGAAAAAGTGTGGAAAAAGTGTGGGAAAAGTGTGGAAAAAGTGTGGGGAAAAGTGTGGAAAAAGTGTGGGAAAAGTGTGGGAAAAGTGTGGGGAAAATGTGGAAAAAGTGTGGAAAAAGTGTGGAAAAAGTGTGGGGAAAAGTGTGGGAAAAGTGTGGGGAAAATGTGGAAAAAGTGTGGAAAAGGTGTGGGAAAAGTGTGGAAAAAGGCGGATTAAACTCACGATTCAGGCTCAAATCTTCAGCTAACTCTCTCCATCCATGTTCCCTCACAAGTCTTTATAATCCAGTCGACTGATACACATTTTGCTCTTTGGATGACGTAACACGGTGTCGCAGACGGTGAACTCGGTCTGTAATGAGGCGGTGTACGGCTCCAGCGTGAGACTCCCGTGTTTCATCGCCGGGACGTGGGGGGGCGGGCAGGTGCACGAAACCAGGACGTCCTGAACGAGCCTCCGGAGACGCTCGGCGGAGACTGTCGACGTTTGCATTTGGCACCGCGGCGGAGGAAGCGAGTCGTTCTCTGTGTGAGCTTTCACGAGGATCGGCGGTTTGATGTCACGTTCCGGAATTCCATCTCACGGTTGACGACGGTGGAAGATTCGTTGATAGAAATGTCCAAACTTATGACCCACAAACGTCATTATTTGTTTGTTTTAAGCGATCTCAAGGCTCGATCGCGTCTCATAATGGCAACCAAAAAATACTGTATTTTCCGGACTATAAGTCGCACTGGAGTATAAGTCACACCAGCCAAAAAATGCATGATAGAGAAGAAAAAAACATTTATAAGTTGCACTGGAGTATGAAATGTGGTGTGCAAGTGTGAAAATAACAAATAATATCACATATAAGTCGCTCCGGAGTACAAGTATATAAGTATAAGTTGCACCCCGGCCAAAACTATGAAAAAATGTGCGACTTATAGTCCGGAAAATACGGTAGTAATTGTGACGTTTTAGAAGCAAAATCAAGTCTGGATTGACTTGATTTGTCTTGTGTCATGTCGACCTGTCACGATAATTACTATATCGACTTATCGCTGGGGTCTCGATATTTATCGTGTGTACATTTTCTTTGAGAGATTTGAGCTATTTAAGGGTCGAGCAAATGACTTCTGTGACTAATTACAGACGCAAAATAAGTGCGTAAGTGTTTAATTCGGCTGTTTGAATCTTCATTTTCCTGCTTCAGCGTTGTCGTGACTGTAGCAACATATATCGCACTTGTAAACGTCTTTGTGTCGATGCCACTGGCGCTCACACGAACCAGAAACACAGAAAGGTTCGGTTACCTAGTGTCATTTTCTACAGATTTTTCAACGTTTTCTCCATAAATACCTGCTCGATTCGTGTAAAACTATAATTCATATGTACGACAGGTATAATAAACCAAGAAGAGTCAAAATTAGAAAATTGTACAAACCACATTAAAGTGAAAGTATTCCAAGTAGACTACGTTACAAAATACAAGTTAAGGCAAGTGTTCTCTCTGTAACACTTACATTCTCGGAGCATTCTTCCCAACAGCAACATTTTAATTACCGCAAAGGCATAGAAATGTTCTATTATTAACTTTAAGATCCACCATCACTGCGCGCTGCGTTTTGTTCTGACTGAATTACATCATCGGCGCCATCAAAGTTATTTTTGCTTCGCTCTCTCTCCGACCCAAACGCTGGCCATTCTTCCCCATTCACAAAACGCACAATAGCGTCTCATTGTGGTTTTATTTACAACTCGCCGTCTTTTGAGAGGGAGAAAAGAACAAAGAGAGACGGCTCGAGCCCGCGCCAGCTGGCGACGTCGCCCGCTGCACCGCCACCCACTGCACCCCACTGCCACCCACCGCCACCCACTGCACCCCACTGCCACCCACCGCCACCCACTGCACCCCACTGCCACCCACCGCACCCCACTGCCACCCACCGCCACCCACTGCACCCCACTGCACCCCACTGCCACCCACCGCCACCCACTGCCCCGTTGCCACCGCAGAGATCTCTTTGACCCGTCGCTCGCACCAGGATCACGTTCCAGGATCACGACTGGGATCAAAACCAGGATCACGACCACGACTGGGATCACGACCCGGGATCACGACCCAGTATCACGACCAGGATCACGACCGGGATCACGACCAGGATCACGACCAGGATCACGATATATATAAATGTTTCACGTAGTTGCCCAATAATAGCACTGGAAGAATATTAGAAAAAGCTTCAGTTGTAGTCATCTGGACTCAGTTTGAAAAAGTAGACGTTTCGACTCTCATCCAAGAGTCATTGTCAATAACAGAATTTAGGTCGAGAACTCCGATATTAATACTGTTCTGTGGTAAGACCCGCCCATTGGGAGGAGCCTTCCTGAAGTAGAAAGAGTTGTTTGTTTCAACAGAAACTCCCCCTTGTATCTACCGAGCTAGCCTATTCAGAATCTTAATGGGCTATTAGAAACCTCTTTGTCTTTGTGAGACCCTGGCTCAACCACCCTGAGTACCTGATTAGCATCTGAATGTCCTCTACCTTTCCAGGGGTTCAGAATCCCATTATAAATAACAGGAAGATGAAACCTAAGCCCTCCATTTCTGTTTAAAGAAGGTCTTTCTTTTTTAACAAAAATAGCTTCCTTGACTCCTCTTTCAAACCATCTTTTCTCCTGCTTAAAACCTTCACATCACCGTCTTCAAACGAGTGATTAGAGGCTTCAAGATGGAGATGCACGGCACTCTGAGGTCCTGAACTAGTATTTCTTCTGTGCTGATAAAGCCTCTTGTGTAGAGGCTGTTTCGTCTCACCTATGTAACGTTCTTTACAACTTTCTTCACTGCATTGGATCGAATAAACTACATTGCTCTGTTTTTGAGTCGGCAACTTGTCCTTTGGGTGAACCAGTTTTTGTCTTAAAGTGTTGCCTGGTTTAAAATAAACAGGGACTTCGTGTTGTCTAAAAATTCTCTGCAGTTTTTCTAACAGGCCAGACACATAAGGGATAGAAACACCCTTCCTTCTCTGTTCAGTTTCCCTTTTGTCCTGCTTCTTGGTTCTCTTCACTCTGTTGAGAGCCCAAGCGGGGTAACCACAGGCTGAGAGGGCATTTCGGACGTGTTTTTCCTCTTTCTTCTTGCCCTCTGAGCTGGTGGGCACACCTTGAGCTCTGTGTTGTAAGGTTCTGATCACTCCCAGCTTGTGCTGTAGTGGGTGGTTGGAACCAAAGAGCAGATACTGGTCCGTGTGTGTAGGTTTCCTATATACTTCTATTTGGAGTTTCCCGTCCTCTCCTCTGATCGTGGAACAATCAAGAAAGGCCAAGCGATTCTCCTTAGCGTCTTCTCTTGTAAACCTGATATGTGGGTCCACAGCATTGATGTGATCAGAGAAGGTTTCCAGCTCTTGTTTCTTGATTGTTACAAAAGTATCATCGACATAGCGGAGCCACAGTTTTGGAGCTATGCCTGAGAATGAGGCCAGTGCCTTCTTCTCAAAGTGCTCCATGCACAGGTTGGCCACTATGGGAGAGACGGGCGAGCCCATGAGAAGAAGGCACTGTCCTCATTCTCAGGCATAGCTCCAAAACTGTGGCTCCGCTATGTCGATGATACTTTTGTAACAATCAAGAAACAAGAGCTGGAAACCTTCTCTGATCACATCAATGCTGTGGACCCACATATCAGGTTTACAAGAGAAGACGCTAAGGAGAATCGCTTGGCCTTTCTTGATTGTTCCACGATCAGAGGAGAGGACGGGAAACTCCAAATAGAAGTATATAGGAAACCGACACACACGGACCAGTACCTGCTCTTTAGTTCCAACCACCCACTACAGCACAAGCTGGGTGTGATCAGAACCTTACAACACAGAGCTCAAGGTGTGCCCACCAGCTCAGAGGGCAAGAAGAAAGAGGAAAAACATGTCCGAAATGCCCTCTCAGCCTGTGGTTACCCCGCTTGGGCTCTCAACAGAGTGAAGAGAACCAAGAAGCAGGACAAAAGGGAAACTGAACAGAGAAGGAAGGGTGTTTCTATCCCTTATGTGTCTGGCCTGTTAGAAAAACTGCAGAGATTTTTTAGACAACACGAAGTCCCTGTTTATTTTAAACCAGGCAACACTTTAAGACAAAAAACTGGTTCACCCAAAGGACAAGTTGCCGACTCAAAAACAGAGCAATGTAGTTTATTCGATCCAATGCAGTGAAGAAAGTTGTAAAGAACGTTACATAGGTGAGACGAAACAGCCTCTACACAAGAGGCTTTATCAGCACAGAAGAAATACTAGTTCAGGACCTCAGAGTGCCGTGCATCTCCATCTTGAAGCCTCTAATCACTCGTTTGAAGACGGTGAGGTGAAGGTTTTAAGCAGGGAGAAAAGATGGTTTGAAAGAGGAGTCAAGGAAGCTATTTTTGTTAAAAAAGAAAGACCTTCTTTAAACAGAAATGGAGGGCTTAGGTTTCATCTTCCTGTTATTTATAATGGGATTCTGAACCCCTGGAAAGGTAGAGGACATTCAGATGCTAATCAGGTACTCAGGGTGGTTGAGCCAGGGTCTCACAAAGACAAAGAGGTTTCTAATAGCCCATTAAGATTCTGAATAGGCTAGCTCGGTAGATACAAGGGGGAGTTTCTGTTGAAACAAACAACTCTTTCTACTTCAGGAAGGCTCCTCCCAATGGGCGGGTCTTACCACAGAACAGTATTAATATCGGAGTTCTCGACCTAAATTCTGTTATTGACAATGACTCTTGGATGAGTCGAAACGTCTACTTTTTCAAACTGAGTCCAGATGAAACAACTGAAGCTTTTTCTACTATGGAACACGCCTGGACCAATGAGGGATTACACCGACACTGGAAGAATATATATATATATATATATATATATATATATATGTATATATATATATATACAGAAACACAGATACACAGATACTTTTTTCATGAGTTCTAGTTCTCTTTTATCTTTGTCTGTTCTGTGACTCTGGAATAGCTCCTGCTCGAGGAGGGAGCATACGTTTAATGTGTTCTGCGTCACTGCTGCTGTTGACATGAAAAAACAATTAACGTAATAAAAGCAGGATTTGTTCGAGCACGTTCGTCTACTTGGTTAACAACCTTCTTTTGGAGTAAGAAAGTACAATTAGTCTTTGATTAAACGACACATATTATGAGTCGTATTTAGCTTCCATCAGGCTCGTGTCGTCACCTCGGAAACAGAACACGCTCCAGTCCCAGACCTTTTTTGTGCCATTTATAACTCTGTAAATCATTCGTTCTGAGCGTTTCTACTTGAAATCACGTTAATTTCAACTGTGCGCTTGTATCATGTGCACATTATTATTATTTTTTTATATATATATATAATTTTATTTTTTATGTATTTTGTTTATATATATATATATATATATATATATATATATATATATATAATAATATATGATATATATATATTTATATATCATATATTATTATTATTTCTTATTGTAACAAATATACTATTTTGTTATTATTTCCTACTGACAGATGATTCCTGTGCAACTTTCAACCAACTTTAGTTTTAGGGAAAGTAACCGGGTATCGGCCGATACTCAAAGCCCAAGTATCGGTATCGTAACTGAAAAGGCTGGATCTATGCGTCTCTATAAGTGGTTTTAAAATGTCCACTGGTTTAACCTCCACAGCTGGATCTGTTTGTGTTTCTGTTCCGTTTGCGTGGCCCGGATTAGCTCCTCCTCCTCCTCTGTAATTGGCCCAAACGAACACGAGCCGTGTCTCATTATGCGCCGCGATATCTGCTTTGGAATCGTGGAGTGTGATTCTGAAATAGATGTTCCATAGACGCTCCTCGTGCCGTTTCCATGGGGACTGCACTCGCGTCGTTCACAGAGGTGTAACACGCGCCGCTCATGTGCACGTCCCGTCTCCATGGTTATGCTCCGAGGGTGAAAATCCAACGAGTGTCGGACGGGCGCAGTTTAAAGGACACCGAGCGTTTGACCGCGTCGTAACGTGGTTCCCTCGTCGAACACACGCCCGGAGTTGTCTTTTTGTTTCGTTCGCGCTCGTTTCGTGAATCCGGTCTTCGAGGTCCTCTCCTTCCGGGCTTCACTCGGTTTCACGTGTCCTACATCGCGGTGTCGTGTCCTGTTTTCACATCCATAAATCATCTCCAGACTCAAACCTGGTTTAGCTCTAGTTTAGACCTGAGCATTTCTGTCTCGAATCTCACTCTTTACAGCTGTGTATTTACATTAGCATGGCAGGGTAAGCTAGCTTTTGTTTGTTTATCACGTCCATGGTAATTCCCTCTGCGGCCAATCCTGATGAAGGAGCGTCTCGCATATATAATATAATGTATGCTTTCAGTAGATACATTATTTTAAGTTCTAAAACAGGAGTTTGTTTGAAGGCAAATAACATTACACATGATGCATAATATGTGTCCTTTATCAACACGATCAGGTTTAATTAAGTGTAATTGTGCAACTCTTGAGCTTTGACAATATCAAAATCAGAATTATTGATCAAAATTTGTTGAAAATCTCTTTAACTTGCTTAAAGGACAAATATTCTGCATTATTTGTGTTGTTATCAGCCTTTAAACATGATCTTAAGCACCTTTAGTTTGGCATCTCATGTTTTAGAACTAAAAGATAATTGTTTAGAAAAAAAGAAATTACATTTGCATCTCTGCTGTTTCCCACTGGACTGTGTTTTGGAGTCATCTGCTGGCTGCAGAGGGAATTACACAGGTAAAGAGGAGGCTAGTGCAGCCACGGCGTTGCACTGATCGTGATGAGACGGGAGAAATGCACAAAACGAGTCTGGAGATGATTTATGGAGCTAAAAACAGCAGAAGATTCTCAGATGGAGGAGATTCAGAACGGAATGTTTCTGAGGCTCGGAGGGGAGAGGACTTTCCAACCAGGATTCATCAAACTAGCGTGAATGAAGCTAAATGTGCTCCAGCTGAGTTTGTGATGAGGAACAATGTAAGAACTGGGTTAAAAGAGGAAAATAACATAGTACATTTTGCGTAATATGTGTCCTTTAAAGCGTCCTGAAAAGCTGATCTATTACAATCATCAAATCGTGTATTTTTTTGCCGTTGTCAGTGACATTTTAAAGTTATAAATAATGTTTGTGACCAGAACATAAGACTTGCCCCAAGTTACAGTGACATGTCGAGTGTTTGTGGTGCGGGATTCACACTTATTACATTATAATAAAAGACTATTTCATGAGTGAGACGTGTCCAGAGGAGGGAGAGACTTGGTTCAGGTCCGGTCCCGGTTTAGGCCTGGTCTAGACTCGGTTTGGTCCAGTCCAGATCCTGGTCCGGTCCTGGTTTAGGCCTGATCTAGACTCGGTTTGGTCCAGTCCAGATCCTGGTCCGGTCCTGGTTTAGGCCTGATCTAGACTCGGTTTGGTCCAGTCCAGATCCTGGTCCGGTCCTGGTTTAGGCCTGATCTAGACTCGGTTTGGTCCGGTCCAGATCCTGGTCCGGTCCTGGTTTAGGCCTGATCTAGACTCGGTTTGGTCCAGTCCAGATCCTGGTCCGGTCCAGATCCTGGTCCTCAATAACGTGGATAGAGATTATTATATTTATTTCTAGTTAATTTTTCTGTGACGATTTGTGTGTTTGAGAGCACGATTTAACGATTATTCACGATTATTGACACCAAAACAAAACCGTAAAATACTTATGTCTCATTCAAACTGTCTAATAATCAAACTTTCTGAATAATACAGTTAATTCATATTCACTTTAAGTTAAAATAAACCCAGATATTAAAGCTTTTTCAGGTACAGATTGAACTGAAATCACTTATTTTTGCTTCTCAAAATGGTCACGATTCTTTTTTTTCCACTAAATGTCTTGTAGATTTGAGTTATTATTTTCTAAACCTATTGATATCATTGCAATATTTTAATACAAAACAGTTACTGCTCAAAACAAACGCTTAACATTGACAAAACCCTCAGTAAATCAATAAAAAATCTGCCTTTTTCAATTAAAAACACACATTTTCATTCAAAAACAGTAGATTTCCGTTGCTAAATCAATTATCGCTCCAGCCGATACCGCAACATCGATACTCTTGTGACTTATGGCGCTGTCAAAGTTGAAAGAAGTGCAACTAAAGACCTCACAGAACCATAAAAGGTCGTGTCACTTCCTCCGGCTGTAAATCACATGACTAACATTAAAAAAACAACAATAAAAGTGTTTATGAGCCGCGTTTTTATCCAGTCTCCGCCCACACACCGTTAGTTCTGCATTAATCACCCGCGTTTAGTAATCAACCCAATGTGATTAGAAATGTCAACGCTGCTGTAATCAAGGCAATCGCTGCATTTGATGTTTAATCAGGCCGATTATGTCGTGTGCGTACAATTGTACTGCAATCAGCTCTGTGCGTACAATTGTACTGCAATCAGCTCTGTGCGTACAATTGTACTGCAATCAGCTCTGTGCGTACAATTGTACTGCAATCAGCTCTGTGCGTACAATTGTACTGCAATCAGTTCTGTGCGTACAATTGTACTGCAATCAGCTCTGTGCGTACAATTGTACTGCAATCAGCTCTGTGCGTACAATTGTACTGCAATCAGCTCTGTGCGTACAATTGTACTGCAATCAGCTCTGTGCGTACAATTGTACTGCAATCAGCTCTGTGCGTACAATTGTACTGCAATCAGTTCTGTGCGTACAATTGTACTGCAATCAGTTCTGTGCGTACAATTGTACTGCAATCAGCTCTGTGCGTACAATTGTACTGCAATCAGCTCTGTGCGTACAATTGTACTGCAATCAGCTCTGTGCGTACAATTGTACTGCAATCAGCTCTGTGCGTACAATTGTACTGCAATCCACTTTAAAGCGTTTAAAGATGTCGTTATTGGGTTTGTTTAAGGGAAGAGAGTGGAGCGACATCCACAAATCCTCTTCACAATAATTTAATAAACGTGATAATGTCATGAGACGATCTGTGTGGGAAGATTGTACTTGAGATTTGAAGTTACAGCGCTAGCTTTAGCTTTAGCTCTAGTTTAGACCTAGTTTAGCTCTAGTTTAGACCTGGTTTAGCTCTACTTTAGGCCTGGTTTAGCTCTAGTTTAGACCTAGTTTAGCTCTAGTTTAGACCTGGTTTAGCTCTACTTTAGGCCTGGTTTAGCTCTAGTTTAGACCTAGTTTAGCTCTAGTTTAGACCTGGTTTAGCTCTACTTTAGGCCTGGTTTAGCTCTACTTTAGGCCTGGTTTAGCTCTAGTTTAGGCCTAGTTTAGACCTGGTTTAGACCTGGTTTAGCTCTACTTAGGCCTGGTTTAGCTCTAGTTTAGACCTGGTTTAGACCTGGTTTAGCTCTACTTTAGGCCTGGTTTAGCTCTAGTTTAGGCCTGGTTTAGCTCTACTTAGGCCTGGTTTAGCTCTAGTTTAGACCTGGTTTAGACCTGGTTTAGCTCTACTTTAGGCCTGGTTTAGCTCTAGTTTAGACCTGGTTTAGCTCCAGTTTAGGCCTAGTTTAGACCTGGTTTAGACCTGGTTTAGCTCTACTTAGGCCTGGTTTAGCTCTACTTAGGCCTGGTTTAGCTCTACTTAGGCCTGGTTTAGCTCTACTTAGGCCTGGTTTAGCTCTACTTAGGCCTGGTTTAGCTCTACTTAGGCCTGGTTTAGACCTGGTTTGTTGACAGTTCAATAATTCATATTTTCTGTGGTGATGTCTGTTGACTGTTTTGTCAAAAGAACTCGTTTATAAAGTGATTCTAGATATTATATTATATTATATTATATTACAACTTATATTATATTATATTATATTACAACTTATATTATATTATATTACGACTTATATTATATTACAACTTATATTATATTATATTACAACTTATATTATATTATATTACAACTTATATTATATTATATTACAACTTATATTATATTATATTATATTACAACTTATATTATATTATATTACAACTTATGTTATATTATATTATATTATGACTTAGATTATATTATATTATTCTCATGGTTTTGCAGCTTCAGTTGTGTCTTGATGTAACTAAACTTCTGCTAAATTTAGACGTTTTTAAAAGTGTGTTTTGAAAATGAGTCATCGCCAGTTATTTTAATTCCACATCGAGCCACGTTTCGACTGGCCCATGTCAGACCCAGAGCGGTTCACTTTGGGCCGGCTCACTTTGGACCGGCTCACTTTGGGCCGGTTCACTTTGGGCCGGTTCACTTTGGACCGGCTCACTTAGGGCCGGCTCACTTTGGGCCGCCTGTGTCTCATGCAGCGGTCCAGGTCGTGAGACACTAAACACTTAAACATTACAACTCTGTAAATCGTACCTGAATTATACTTTTTCTTACATTTCGCACTTGAGCGATTATTAATGGTTCGTTCTGAACCATCGACCGCTCACACCGCTCAGACCGTTCAGGCCGCTCAGACCGCTCAGACCGCTCAGACCGCTCACACCGCTCACACCGCTCACACCGGTCAGACCTGGAACATGATTATTTTAACTCGTTGGTTTAAGTGTGTTTGTGGGTCAAAAGTGTCATAAATGTTGTGTTAATCATTGCGTCTCGTTGTGCGAACACGTCAAGAGAGCTGCCTGAGCCCTGACTCATCGAGGAACGGTGCTGAGCGGGGCTGAGTGAGCGGGACTGAGCGGGGCTGAGCGAGCGGGACTGAGCGGGGCTGAGCGAGCGGGGCTAAGCGGTTCTGAGCGGGCGGGGCTGAGCGAGCAGGGCTGAACGGGGCTGAGCGAGCAGGGCTGAACGGGGCTGAGCGAGCAGGGCTGAGCGAGCGAGGCTGAGCGAGCGAGGCTGAGCGAGCAGGGCTGAGCGGGGCTGAGCGAGCGGGACTGAGCGAGGCTGAGCGAGCGGGGCCAAGCGGTTCTGAGCGGGCGGGGCTGAGCGAGCAGGGCTGAACGGGGCTGAGCGAGCAGGGCTGAGCGAGCGAGGCTGAGCGAACAGGGCTGAGCGAGCTAGGCTGAGCGAGCAGGGCTGAGCGGGGCTGAGCGAGCGGGGTAATAATTAAAGGAATAATAAAGGATTTTTTGCCCCCAATCTGAGTCTCATTTCCTGGTGGCTTGGACAGCCGAGTAGTCCTCTCACATGTCAATCATTCCCTGCGTGCTATTGCACACCTGCAGCCTCGTTCCCATAGCAGCACGTTTCCATGGTTACGTATGTGTGGTTGATATGTCGACGTGTGTTTAGTGAGATCCTTCAGTTACAGGACAAACATGACAGAGAAAGACTGTGTTCGAGCTCAGAAGAGACAGAGCTGATGCGATCGAGCTGATAAACAAACACACGAGTAGAGGCGGAGCTGTTGGGGTTTGATGGGAGGCGGGGTCTTGGAAACAACAGGAGGGTGTGGTGAGTGTGAGTGTGGCGAGTGAGCGCCGGCACATTTTTGTTTTAAAAGGACTAACAGTCGCGTGAGTTCTAAAATCAACGAAAAATCCTCTATTATTCCTTTAATGAATCATAATAATAATGAGTCTGTTTGAAGTGAGCCGCACCCTCACGCTTCCCCAGGTTCATCTGAGAGCTTCAAATCCAAGACTCCCAAATCATCCAGAGCCCGTAATTAATAATAGACCGTTTTGTTTGGTACGTTTTAGCGTTTAGTTTGTCCGTTCTTATGAAGAGTTTGTGGGATTTGGCTTTTAAATTGCTCATAAGAAATTAAATGGTTTAAGTTTGTCCATTTAAAGCTGATGATTTATAAACCATAAAAGCAGCAAATGTGTCTTTAAATCTCACAGACGCGTCACAGACGTGTCACAGGCGTGTCACGTGTCACAGACGTGTCACAGACGTGTCACGTGTCACAGACGTGTCACAGACGTGTCACAGGCGTGTCACGTGTCACAGACGTGTCACAGACGTGTCACAGGCGTGTCACAGGCGTGTCACAGACGTGTCACAGACGTGTCACGTGTCACAGACGTGTCACAGACGTGTCACAGACGTGTCACAGACATGTCAGAGACGTGTCACGTGTCACAGACGTGTCACAGACGTGTCACGTGTCACAGACATGTCACAGACGTGTCACGTGTCACAGACGTGTCACAGACATGTCACAGGCGTGTCACAGGCGTGTCACAGACGTGTCACGTGTCACAGACGTGTCACAGACGTGTCACAGACATGTCACAGACGTGTCACAGGCGTGTCACAGACGTGTCACGTGTCACAGACGTATCACAGACGTGTCACAGGCGTGTCACAGACGTGTCACGTGTCACAGACGTATCACAGACGTGTCACAGGCGTGTCACAGACGTGTCACGTGTCACAGACGTATCACAGACGTGTCACAGACGTGTCACAGACATGTCACAGACGTGTCACGTGTCACAGACGTGTCACAGACGTGTCACAGACGTGTCACAGGCGTGTCACGTGTCACATACGTGTCACGTGTCACAGACGTGTCACAGGCGTGTCACGTGTCACAGACGTGTCACAGGCGTGACACGTGTCACAGACGTGTCACGTGTCACAGACGTGTCACGTGTCACAGACGTGTCACAGGCGTGTCACGTGTCACAGACGTGTCACAGACGTGTCACAGGCGTGTCACGTGTCACAGACGTGTCACAGGCGTGTCACGTGTCACAGACGTGTCACAGGCGTGTCACGTGTCACAGACGTGTCACAGACGTGTCACGTGTCACAGACGTGTCACAGGCGTGTCACGTGTCACAGACGTGTCACAGGCGTGTCACGTGTCACAGACGTGTCACAGACGTGTCACAGACGTGTCACAGGCGTGTCACGTGTCACATACGTGTCACGTGTCACAGACGTGTCACAGGCGTGTCACGTGTCACAGACGTGTCACAGGCGTGACACGTGTCACAGACGTGTCACGTGTCACAGACGTGTCACGTGTCACAGACGTGTCACAGGCGTGTCACGTGTCACAGACGTGTCACAGACGTGTCACAGGCGTGTCACGTGTCACATACGTGTCACGTGTCACAGACGTGTCACAGGCGTGTCACGTGTCACAGACGTGTCACAGGCGTGTCACGTGTCACAGACGTGTCACAGACGTGTCACGTGTCACAGACGTGTCACAGGCGTGTCACGTGTCACAGACGTGTCACAGGCGTGTCACGTGTCACAGACGTGTCACAGGCGTGTCACGTGTCACAGACGTGTCACAGGCGTGTCACGTGTCACAGACGTGTCACAGGCGCTGTGGTCGATGCACAACTCTGATCATATTTGTAAATGCTGTGGCAGCGCCCTCTGCTGGTGCATGATTTGAAGTTATAGTTCAAGCAAATATCAAGGCCAAAGGTCATGCTTGAGTATGAAAAGGTCAAGAGAGTTTTTTATCATTGCAATGAAAACATTTTAAACTTCATAAGAAGAAGTAAATATAGAATGTAGTTCATCCAGGGTGAATACTGAGGTATATTATAAAGTTAAATGTATTATCTGAACTGTACATATCTCTCTCATGACCTCTCTGTGACCCCTCATGACCTCTCTGTGACCCCTCATGACCCCTCTGTGACCCATCATGACCTCTCTGTGACCTCTCTGTGACCTCTCTGTGACCCCTCATGACCTCTCTGTGACCTCTCTATGACTCCTCGTGATCTCAGTGACCCCTCATGACCTCTCTGTGACTCCTCGTGATCTCAGTGACCCCTCATAACCTCTCTGTGACTCCTCGTGACCTCTGTGACCCCTCGCGACCTCTCTGTGACTCCTCGTGACCTCTGTGACCCCTCATGACCTCTCACAGATGGAAATGCTGTGTTAAACGTCAGTCTGGCTTTATTGTGCAGAGTCCTAATAAATAAAGAAATTAAATGAACTTCTGTGTGAAGTACATTTTTTTGTCTTAGCAAAAGGTTAATAACCTTTTTTTATTTGATAAAGTTGGACCCATGTTGTAGTTCAGAACATGTTCTTGTTGAGGTCATTGTTTGACCTTTAGCTTTGGTGATGCACATTTTAAGTTGATTTTGAAAAACATTCATGATGAATGTGGAATGGGTGTGGTCTGTGGGTGTGGTCTGTGGTCTGTGGGTGTGGTCTGTGCGTGTGGTCTGTGGGTGTGGTCTGTGAGTGTGGTCTGTGGGTGTGGTCTGTGCGTGTGGTCTGTGGGTGTGGTCTGTGGGTGTGGTCTGTGGGTGTGGTCTGTGGGTGTGGTCTGTGGTCTGTGGGTGTGGTCTGTGCGTGTGGTCTGTGGGTGTGGTCTGTGGGTGTGGTCTGTGGGTGTGGTCTGTGGGTGTGGTCTGTGGTCTGTGGGTGTGGTCTGTGGGTGTGGTCTGTGGGTGTGGTCTGTGCGTGTGGTCTGTGGGTGTGGTCTGTGGGTGTGGTCTGTGGGTGTGGTCTGTGGGTGTGGTCTGTGGTCTGTGGGTGTGGTCTGTGCGTGTGGTCTGTGGGTGTGGTCTGTGGGTGTGGTCTGTGGGTGTGGTCTGTGGGTGTGGTCTGTGGTCTGTGGGTGTGGTCTGTGGGTGTGGTCTGTGGGTGTGGTCTGTGAGTGTGGTCTGTGGTCTGTGGGTGTGGTCTGTGCGTGTGGTCTGTGGGTGTGGTCTGTGGGTGTGGTCTGTGAGTGTGGTCTGTGGGTGTGGTCTGTGAGTGTGGTCTGTGGGTGTGGTCTGTGGGTGTGGTCTGTGGGTGTGGTCTGTGCGTGTGGTCTGTGGGTGTGGTCTGTGGGTGTGGTCTGTGGGTGTGGTCTGTGCGTGTGGTCTGTGGGTGTGGTCTGTGCGTGTGGTCTGTGGGAGTGGTCTGTGGGAGTGGTCTGTGCGTGTGGTCTGTGGGAGTGGTCTGTGGGAGTGGTCTGTGGGTGTGGTCTGTGGGAGTGGTCTGTGGGTGTGGTCTGTGGGAGTGGTCTGTGGGAGTGGTCTGTGGGTGTGGTCTGTGGGTGTGGTCTGTGGGTGTGGTCTGTGAGTGTGGTCTGTGGGTGTGGTCTGTGCGTGTGGTCTGTGGGTGTGGTCTGTGGGTGTGGTCTGTGGGAGTGGTCTGTGGGAGTGGTCTGTGGGTGTGGTCTGTGGGTGTGGTCTGTGGGTGTGGTCTGTGGCAGTGTTGCTTCTGCCAGTCCAACCCACTGGGTCTGAGGAGTGAATGAACAATGACTTTTAGCAACAGGAAAAGTTCTAAGTGAGAAGTTCTGTATTGCACGTTCTGACCTTTGACCCGCTCTCCTCTTCTCTCCTCTTCTCTCCCTCAGAGCAGTCCTGGGGCCCCTCCTGGAGCTGCCTGCCCCGGCCCGGCCCCTCTTCCTGCTGGTGGACGCTCTGGACCTCTGCCCCCCTGGTCAGAATGGAGCGCCCCCCGGAGCTCAGGCGTCTCAGCGCGCCTCCATCGCAGAACTCCTGGCCTCTCACGTGCACCTGCTCCCAGGATGGCTGCTGCTCGTCTGCTCCGCCCGCCGCCAAAACAAGGCGCTCTGCAAGATGTTCTCAGGTACAAACGTCCAGCAGTCCAGCAGACGCAGGACTAAACCGGGACAAATGTAGATCTAATTATTAGATCATTTGCTCTTAGATTATGACACGGGCTGAAGGTCTAGAACAGAACTCTTTTTTTTAATTTTTTTAAAACTTTTTTTTTAATTCTTTTTTTTAAAACTTTTTTAAACTTTTTTTTTAAACTTTTTAAAACTTAAAAAAAAAAAAATTTAACTTTTAAAAAACTAACTTTATTAAACTTCCTATAAGTTATCTATCCTTTTCCTCTGTATCTACCTGCGTTGCAACAATGACATTTCCCCATGTGTGGACAATAATCTTATCTTATCTTAACAGAACTATGTCACTTTACTGCTCTCTGCTGGAGATGTGGACGCTTCCGCTGTAATGTTCCACTTCATGTAGCGTTAAAACATGCTTTTAAATGTATTTAGTTGAGGTTTGATTATTAACCAAATGTGAAATGTCTCTAAAAGTCATCGCAAAAGTGCAAAAATATGGCCTTAAACTCTTTTTGATATTAGAACATAACTTTAAAAAAATGTCATCCTCTTTTTTTGTAGCATTTTTCACATAAATGATTTTCTCAGTATAAAAAGATATGTTTAAATACAATACACAATCACAATATTATGTAACATTGTATATATTGTCCAATCTCACGCACCCCCTATCCCAACCTCCTGCTCTATATTTATTTACAATTCTTTAAATGTTTACAGCTCCGAGCAATTTTTCAACAATAAAAACAACTACATAAAAAAATTGCTTGCTACAGTGAAATGCAATGAACAAGAAGTCAAATGACCAGATATTATGCCGTTTTGGATGAATATTGCGGTTTACGTCGATAGTTTCAGCTAAAACCAGCCCTGCTTCATATTTAACTTGTATTTTCTGTGAAGACTTTGACGTTGGACTGCTCTTCTCTCGCTCTTTCCCAGGTTTCCGTCGTATTTGCCTGGACGACCTCAGGAAGCCCTCCCCGGTCCACGACGTGCAGCAGTACATTCTGTGCCGTTTGGACCAGGACCCGGCGCTGCGTCGCCAGCTCAGCCCGGACACGGCGGACATGTTGAACCTCCTCCACATCAAGAGCGGTGGCTGCTTCCTGTTCCTCCAGCGCGTCCTGGACGGGGTCGCCGCGTCTCTCGTCAGCCTGCGCGAGATCCGAGACATTCCCGGCACGCTAAACGGACTATACCTGTGGCTGTGTCAGAGACTGTTCCCGCGCGGGCTCTTCACCTACATCAGACCGGTTCTAAACGTACTTTTAGCTGCCGCGACGCCGCTAACGCCTCAGGAAATATTCAGGGCAGTATGGACGCAAAACACGTCGCTTAGCTTTCAAGAGTTCCAGAACAAACTTCGAACTTTGTCGTCTCTTCTCATCGACGGACCGAACGGCGCCAAACTGCTTTTCCACGCCAGCTTTGCCGAGTGGCTCTTGGATGTCAAATATTGCACTCAGAAATACTTGTGCAGCTGTAAAGAGGGACATACCATGCTAGCGATGGCTTTGACTTTGCACGGAGCCCATTTGAGTAGCGAAGATGTTTACGAATTGGCTTTGCATTTAACAAACTCAGGTCAACATAAGAATAACCCATCGTTTTTAGCGCTTTGGATGCTCTGGACGGACATCCCGAGGCTAAACGCCTCTACTAGTGTCCTTGCTTCAAATCTCGCCGGTGAAGATGTCAAGCATTTGCTAAACATAAGCGGACTTTTGCAATCAGATAGTCATTTAGGCTTAGAAACTTTGCAAGAGGAAATGGTTAATATTAAAAGAGCTTTTGAACGGGAACTGTCGGTAAAGAAACTGCTGGACAGCGGCGTAGCAGTAAATCAGCGGAACTCTACCGATGGAAGAACGTTGCTCGCCAACTCTGCCATTGAAGGCTCTGAAAGCATTGCGGAGTTTTTGCTCAAACACGGCGCCGACCCGCTCGTAAGCGACAAACAGGGGCAAACACCGCTAACACTAGCTTCCCGACAAGGACATGTCCAAGTTCTGAAGGTTTTGCTGGATTGGGCGAAGAAGCAAGAGAATGAGACTGCGGCGAGAATGATGGAGCAGGTGGACGTGGAAGGCTGGACTGCGTTGCGATCCGGAGCGTGGGGCGGCCATATTGAGGCGGTGCGGTTGCTTTTAGACGCCAGGGCGGACGTGGACGGTTGCGATGGCGAAGGTAGGACCGCGTTGCGAGCCGCGGCGTGGGGCGGGCACGAAGAGATCGTCAGGATATTACTTGAATACGGCGCTGATTTCGATAAGGCAGATTGCAACGGGAGGACGCCATTGATCGCCGCTGCGTACATGGGACATCAAGAGACGGTTGAAATACTGTTAGATCATGGCGCGCAGGTGAATTTCGCCGATGGAGACGGCAGGACCGCGCTCTCTGTCGCTGCCCTGTGCGTCCCAACCGCGGCAGGAGTAAAGGGGTACGGCGAGGTTGCGAGTTTGCTGCTAGAACGAGGTGCGAATCCAGGACACCGAGATAAAGACGGAATGACGCCGTTGTTGCTGGCGGCGTACGAAGGGAACCAAGACGTAGTTGAGCTTCTGCTGGAAGCTGGGGCGGATGTGGACGAAACGGCAGGTCCAGATGGCGATTTGCAATCCGCCGCCGCTGTTACGCCTCTTCTGGCCGCCGCGTCGATGGGTCACATGGGCACCGTGTCGAAGTTGCTGTTCTGGGGGGCGGACGTAGACGCCATAGACAGCGAAGGCAGGACTGCGTTGTGTCTGGCGGCGGCGCGGGGCAGTGTGGAAGTAGTGCGCGCATTATTGGACCGAGGGCTAGATGAGAACCATAAAGATGACTTGGGTTGGACTCCGCTTCATGCCGCGGCGTGCGAGGGTCATAAAACTGTTTGTGGAGTTTTAATGGAGCAAGGGAGCATGGCACGGGTGGGCGAGATGGACATTGAAGGACGGACTTCTTTGATTCTGGCCGCACAAGAGGGCCACGTATCAACAGTGCGCCTGCTGTTAGATCGTCGCTGCCCCATCGACCACAGGGCGTACGACGGACATTCCGCCCTGACCGCCGCCCTACTGGAAGAGCAGACGGAAGTGGCGGAGTTGCTGATGCGTCGCGGGGCAGATACGGACGTTCGCGATGCCGAAGGGCGCCCCCTGCTGTATTTACTGGTGCTAGAGGGGCGGCTAGAAATGGCGACATTACTGTTGGAGAAAGGAGGGGTGCCGCTTGAGTCGAAGGATGCGGAGGGCAGAACCGCGCTGCACGTGGCGTGTTGGCAAGGCTCAGCGGAGATGGTCAATCTGTTACTGAAACATTCCGCCAACCCAAACGCTCAAGATGCGGAAGGGAGACCGTCCCTTCATTCCGCTGCCTGGACGGGACACTCTCAAGTCGGGCGGACACTTTTAGAGACCCCTGGTACAGACATCGACTTGTGCTGTAACCAAGGAGCCACGGCGCTAAGTATTGCCGCGCAAGTGGGACACGTCAACATCGTGGCTATGCTTTTGGACAAAGGCGCGAACCCAGAACACGTGGACAAATACAACCGCACTCCAGTGAAAGTCGCCGCCAAACACGGGCACGCTAACGTCATCCGACTCTTAGAACGCTATGGCGCTAAACCCTACATCGGACCGCGATCCAGGACGGTCTCGCCCATCAAGCCCTCGTCCTCGGCCACGCCACTGCGCAACGGGGCAGAGAATCGCGCGGACCTGGCCAGCGCGGGCGGTGCTACGTCCTCCTCCTCCCTCTCCTCTCCCGCATCGACGGCGGAACGTTTCCACTCCATGCAAAGTTCCCAAACCTCGTCTACGTGTCACTCCCTTGCGACCGTTCAAACCGTCCCGGCAGATAGCATTAGCTTCGTCCAGCAAATTCAACAGCACTCGTTACCAAGGGCGCGCAGTCGTCCTTCCACTTTGCCCCACGGTTCGACGTTGGGCAGTCTACACGGCAGCACAAAATGGAGACTGAACGATAGCCCTCCTCCCACTATATGCACCGTCAACGCCATTGTCCACCAATCAGAGCAACCCAAAAAAAGCGTGGATTATCAAAAGATGCGCCGAGAAAATACAAAGACTTCTTCCGCTGGAGGAAAATGGCATTCAGTTATGACCTCTTTAGGGATAATGCCAGGGCAGGACAGTCCCATTGCCAACATGGACGCCCCTCCGCCTATAGGGTATCCGTATAGAACTGCATGGGACGATGTGCCTGAAAAAGACGTTAAGAACCCATCGCGCTACAGCTTCAGCCCCCAGAGTGCCTACACAGACGAACTGACCATTTCAACTAAAGACCCACATTTGAACCTGAAGCAGGCCATCAAACTGCAGTTCGAGGGCCCCACCAGCGCCGCCCCGTACAAGAGGGAGACGCCCCTCTGACCACAGCACAGGTCAGACAAAAAAAGATGGTTTGAAAGGGGAGATTGCACATTATGGGGGCAAAACTGATTTTATTTTGTTATAAAGAACTGAGAAAAAGTCTTACTTAAGTGACTTTTTATTTACAGTTGAAGAGGTTTGATTCAGAATCATTTGTTGTGAATTAAATTATACTCGGTAGTAAATGAGGGTCATAGTTCTCTCAGGTTAGAAAAGCAGACATGACTAAAAAGGTCTGAACAGGAACATGACTGACTCTAAACTCCAGGGGCCTCATTTATAAAGCTCGTGCTCTCTGCAGTGCAAATACATCTTTTAGTCTAAATGTGATATTCTCTCTGAATAGTTTTGAAGTTATTTTAAACAGACCCAGAATTCCCTTCATTATTTTATAAGAGACAGTTTTTCTTGTTTAAATAAATGAAATGTCTTCCCGGCTCAGGCACGTGCGCTCACAGAAGTCAAGTCTCTACACTCCACAGTTTTATTGGCTTTATTGCTGTTGTATGTGTTCTACTTCCTCTCGTCTCTGCAGCTGATCCACCTGTGAGGAAGGGCATCCGTGTCACGCGCTCACCGGCTCCTCCTTTGAATGGGGCGTGGTCAAACCTCCCACTCAAACATAAGATGGGATCGAGATGGGGCCTTTCTGAGTTTGCATGTTCTCCGGCGTGTCTGGTTCCCTCTGGTTTCCCCGCCCACTGAAAACATGTGGAATAGGCTCCTCCCCTGATGAGGTTCATGTATATTGTGTATTCTCTGTCTCAAAGAAATAAACAGAGAAAACACAATTTAT
This sequence comes from Eucyclogobius newberryi, assembly GCF_026437365.1. Classification (NCBI taxonomy): domain Eukaryota; kingdom Metazoa; phylum Chordata; class Actinopteri; order Gobiiformes; family Gobiidae; genus Eucyclogobius; species Eucyclogobius newberryi. The sequence continues at coordinate 32,961,171 of NW_027315768.1, forward strand.
TCTGTTTTTTAAGAGGAACGCGTCGTTGTAATCACTTTTATTTGTATTTGTCATAAAAGTGTGTTTTATAAATCTGGAGTTATAGCGTTATAGATGAGGCCCCAGGACTTTACATTACAAACCATTACAAACTACAAAAACACAACTTTTTACCACTTAGTTTAAATCTTCTAACGCATTTTATTGAATCATTCCCGCAGGTGGAGGAAAGACAGTTTCTGAAACACGTCGTCAAGACAACCACATGATGTCATTGTTGAACTATAAAGTAGGAAATGTTCGAGATCATTTTATTCTTTATGTATTTGTTCTACATATTTACATTATTAGTGTTTTTCATTGGTCCAAACAAGAAGCTGATTATTATTATTATTATTATTATCAGCTCAAATAAAACAAGTTTTTAAGTCATTGTCTCTGATTTCACTTTTTCTAAAGGAGGAAATAAATAATGGCCTTTTGTTCATTCACACTGCGTATCTTTCCTTGTGCCGTCGCCATGGAGCTTGTATTGTGTTGCCTGGAATGTTCCACAGTATTGCATGACGCTTCTGTCCCCAAGGAGACAGGTTACAGGTCAGATCTGTGACGAGGCGACACATAAAACATCATACACATTATTTGCATCAAACCTAGGCCCTTGTAGAGACCAGACTGATCTGCTTTGGTCTGAAGAGGCAGAATGCTGCTGCTGATGATAATAATGTGAGATGTTTCACACCTGGATGTCTCACCACACGTGAACAGAAGTGCAGGGTTGGAAGCATCACTGCTCTTTTATATCTACTTTTGACTCATTATTGTTTATTCCCTCTAAAGTACCGTATTTTCTGGACTATAAATCACACCTTTTTTCATAGTTTTGGTCGGGGTGCGACTAATACTCCAGAGCGACTTATATGTGATAATATTGTTTATTTTGACACTGGCGACCACAAGAGGGCGCTCTAGGCTCTCAGCGACGCAGAAGAAGAATCTGCACTTCCTCTTCCTCTGGAGTTTGTGGAGTTGTTTAGAAGTGACACAGAGGAAGAAGAATTCAATGGATTTAGTGATTTGGGGTAAAACTGATGCTTTGGTAAACTTGTTAGCATGTTCTTTATGCTATAGTTATCTGAATAACTGTTCATATGTTACGTTAACATACCAGACACTTACCACAGTTCTGTCTGTGCCTCATGTAGCTGAAGGTGTTAGCGTTAGCATACATCATGAAGCTGAAGGTGTTAGCGTTAGCATACGTCATGTAGCTGAAGGTGTTAGCGTTAGCATACGTCATGTAGCTGATGGTGTTAGCGTTAGCATACGTCATGTAGCTGAAGGTTTTAGCGTTAGCATACGTCATGTAGCTGAAGGTGTTAGCGTTAGCATACGTCATGAAGCTGAAGGTGTTAGCGTTAGCATACGTCATGTAGCTGAAGGTGTTAGCGTTAGCATACGGACACCTATTCACCATGTTCTTTAATCTGTTCTTACTTGGATTTTATCAAATACATTTCCACAAAAAATGCGACTTATTTATATATTTTTCTTCTCTTATGCATTTTTTTGGCCGGTGCGACTTATACTCCGGAAAATACGGTATTATCTTTATGATGAACGTCTATATCTGGAAATTTGTTTGGTAAATAGTCAGGAAGATTATTCTAGATGCCCTGAACATTGTTTGAGCAGTTTTAAAAAGTCAGGACAAATTTTAAATCACATTTGCAAAAAAGCTGTTAGTGTGATGATTGTAATTAGCTAAAAGTATAATGGACTCATTCAGACGCAGACACTGGTGGGGGCGGAGTCAGGACAGTGTGAACCCGTGAACCACAAACCTGTCGGCCAATGACCTGTGCTCAGCCAATATTTGTTCATGTCAGGAGGTTTAAGCCCCGCCCCTTCATTGCCTTGATAAAGTCAGACGTCGCTCAGTCTTTCTTCTTCTTCTGTGTAAATCTGACTGTGGTGAACCAGAGGTAACAACCTGATCTTAGCATTTGATTCCTCCTGCTCAGACTGACAGCTGCTCTGCTCAGACTAGCAGCGCTCTGCTCAGACTGACAGCGCTCTGCTCAGACTGACAGCTGCTCTGCTCAGACTGACAGCTGCTCTGCTCAGACTAACAGCGCTCTGCTCAGACTAACAGCTGCTCTGCTCAGACTGACAGCTGCTCTGCTCAGACTGACAGCGCTCTGCTCAGACTGACAGCGCTCTGCTCAGACTGACAGCGCTCTGCTCAGACTGACAGCGCTCTGCTCAGACTAACAGCGCTCTGCTCAGACTGACAGCTGCTCTGCTCAGACTAACAGCTGCTGCTCTCGTGCCTGTTTCTGTGTCGTCCTGTGCCTCTCTCCGGTCTCCGGTTTCTACTCGCTCTGCGCTGGTGCGTCTGCTGCTTGGCGGGTGGTGCTGCTCCCCCTGCCTGTCCCTTCACCGTCCCCCTGCCTGTCCCTTCACCGTGCCCCTGCCTGTCCCGTCACCGTCCCCCTGCCTGTCCCAACACCCCCTGCCTGTCCCTTCACCGTGCCCCTGCCGGTCCCTTCACCGTGCCCCTGCCTGTCCCGTCACCGTCCCCCTGCCTGTCCCTTTACCGTGCCCCTGCCTGTCCCTTCACCCCCTGCCTGTCCCTTCACCGTGCCCCTGCCTGTCCCGTCACCGTCCCCCTGCCTGTCCCTTCACCGTGCCCCTGCCTGTCCCAACACCCCCTGCCTGTCCCTTCAACCCCTGCCTGTCCCTTCAACCCCTGCCTGTCCCGTCACCCCCTGCCTGTCCCTTCACTGTGCCTACACTGTAAAAGGGATTTGGATAACTTGAACTTGGAACGGACTTTGTCGTGTGTGTGTGTGTGTGTGTATCACTTATGATCACAGCATGACTCATGATCACAGCATCACTCATGATCACAGCATGACTTATGATCACAGCATGACTTATGATCACAGCATCACTTATGATCACAGCATCACTCATGATCACAGCATGACTTATGATCACAGCATCACTCATGATCACAACATCACTTATGATCACAACATCACTTATGATCACAGCATCACAGCATGACTTATGATCACAGCATGACTTATGATCACAGCATCACTTATGATCACAGCATCACTCATGATCACAGCATGACTTATGATCACAGCATCACTCATGATCACAACATCACTTATGATCACAACATCACTTATGATCACAGCATCACCGCATGACTTATGATCACAGCATCACTCATGATCACAGCATGACTTATGATCACAGCATCACTCATGATCACAGCATGACTTATGATCACAGCATCACTCATGATCACAACATCACTTATGATCACAACATCACTTATGATCACAGCATCACTCATGATCACAACATCACTTATGATCACAGCATCACTCATGATCACAACATCACTTATGATCACAGCATCACTCATGATCACAGCATGACTTATGATCACAGCATCACTCATGATCACAACATCACTCATGATCACAACATCACTTATGATCACAACATCACTCATGATCACAACATCACTTATGATCACAGCATCACTCATGATCACAACATCACTTATGATCACAGCATCACTTATGATCACAGCATCACTCATGATCACAACATCACTCATGATCACAACATCACTTATGATCACAGCATCACTCATGATCACAACATCACTTATGATCACAGCATCACTTATGATCACAGCATCCCTCATGATCACAACATCCCTCATGATCACAGCATCACTTATGATCACAATATTACTTATGATCACAGCATCCCTCATGATCACAGCATCACTCATGACTTATGATCACAGCATCCCTCATGATCACAGCATCACTCATGACTTATGATCACAGCATGACTTATGATCACAACATCACTTATGATCACAACATCCCTCATGATCACAGCATCACTTATGATCACAGCATCACTCATGATCACAGCATGACTTATGATCACAACATCACTTATGATCACAGCATCACTTATGATCACAGCATCACTCATGATCACAACATCCCTCATGATCACAGCATCACTTATGATCACAGCATCACTTATGATCACAGCATCACTCATGATCACAGCATGACTTATGATCACAACATCCCTCATGATCACAGCATCACTTATGATCACAGCATCACTCATGATCACAGCATGACTTATGATCACAACATCCCTCATGATCACAGCATCACTTATGATCACAGCATCACTCATGATCACAGCATGACTTATGATCACAACATCACTTATGATCACAGCATCACTTATGATCACAGCATCACTCATGATCACAACATCCCTCATGATCACAGCATCACTTATGATCACAGCATCACTTATGATCACAGCATGACTTATGATCACAGCATGACTTATGATCACAACATCCCTCATGATCACAGCATCACTTATGATCACAGCATCACTTATGATCACAGCATCACTTATGATCACAGCATCACTCATGATCACAGCATGACTTATGATCACAACATCACTTATGATCACAGCATCACTTATGATCACAGCATCACTCATGATCACAACATCCCTCATGATCACAGCATCACTTATGATCACAGCATCACTTATGATCACAGCATCACTCATGATCACAGCATGACTTATGATCACAACATCCCTCATGATCACAGCATCACTTATGATCACAGCATCACTCATGATCACAGCATGACTTATGATCACAACATCACTTATGATCACAGCATCACTTATGATCACAGCATCACTCATGATCACAACATCCCTCATGATCACAGCATCACTTATGATCACAGCATCACTTATGATCACAGCATCACTCATGATCACAGCATGACTTATGATCACAACATCCCTCATGATCACAGCATCACTTATGATCACAGCATCACTCATGATCACAGCATCACTCATGATCACAGCATGACTTATGATCACAACATCCCTCATGATCACAGCATCACTTATGATCACAGCATCACTCATGATCACAGCATCACTTATGATCACAGCATCACTCATGATCACAGCATCACTCATGATCACAGCAGAGTTTCCTCTGCAGGCGGCGTTCCCTTGAACATGAAAAGCTCGGAGTAGAGCCGTTACTCCTGACATCCTGGTAACTATCCTCTTCTTCCTCCTCCTCTTCCTCCTCTTCCCTCTTCCCTCTTCCCTCTTCCCTCTTCCCTCTTCCCTCCTCCCTCTTCCCTCCTCCCTCCTCCCTCCTCCCCCCTCCCCCCCTCCTCCCCCCTCCCCCCCTCCTCCTCCTCCTCCTCCTCCTCCTCCTCCTCCTCCTCCTCCTCAGTGCAACATGGATTTTCCACTCAAGCTCACACTTTTTGATGATGGATTATTCAAAAAGTCTCTCCAGATGTATCTGAATCGCTGCGATGAAGATCTGCTCATGAGCAACTTCATTGAAAACACACTTTGTGACATCCTGAAGAAGTAAGAGCTTCACTCACTTACACCACTTTAAAATAGAACGTTCTTAGCAAATTAAAAATAAATAAATCTAACCCTGCAGTGAATTTCATTTTCATTTAAAAGTACAATTTCCTACATGTGTTTAAATGTGTCTGTGACGCAGAGGAAACTGTTGTTGTGATTTTGGGCGTTACAAAAATAAATTGAATTGTTTAAACAAATGACATTTGTCTCTCAGATCAAATGTGATATAAACATTCTTCTCTCAGCATCGGCAACGGAAAGTCACAAATAACCATCATTGGAGTTGGAAGTGGAGAAGGTAAGCACTTGGAAGACTTTTATTTTGAAAGGGATATATTTTACTATTATTTGTTTATTTGGTCGGGATACGTATAGTACACGCTGTAAACATGATTGAAAACAGAATAAACAGAATCTGTGCTCTTTGTTTATCCTTTAAAAAAATAGAAATGTTTTTATAAAAATGTAATAAATGCTGAGCCTGTAGCAAACTTATCTGAGAACAAGGTATTTAGAGAAATAGGTCAAATAAAAGGAGTAAACGACTCTTTTGAGGACAGAGTTTGTCCACATCTGTGTTAGGGACAAAATGACATAATAAATGTATTTGTGGTTGGATCTAATATTTGTTACAATCAATCTGCAGATTGAGAATGACTCTTGAGTCGAAACTTACTACAACTGACTCTTTTCCTCCAGTGGAACCCTGCTGGACCAATGAGGAATTACACAGACTTTTGTAATTATAGCACAATTAACCAAGGCAGTGATTCTCAATCTTTGGTACGAGGACTGTATGTAGTGCATTTAAAGTCAGTATTTAGGGGTGTAGGTCTAGTACTTTATACCAAGTTTAGCCCTACTTTATAAACCTTCAGAGGTGGAGAGGTCGTTAGATGGATGGACCTCTTTAGATTGGGGTGATAGTGAGAACCACTGAACTTCAGGCTGCATCATGTTGTAGGAAACCACGACCTGGAGATGATCTCCCAACTCTCCCTGAAGCACCCGCGGGTGCTGCTGGATTACAAGGTGGTGGAGCCCAGCGGCCAGCAGCTCCAACACTTTAGAGGTACAAACTTATAACAAGTACAACAAGTACAACAAGTACAACAAGTACTGTATAACAAGTATAACAAATACAACAAGTACAACAAGTACAACAAGTACAACAAGTACAACAAGTACAACAAGTATAACAAGTATAACAAATATAACAAGTATAAGAAGTACTGTACAACAAGTATAACAAGTATAACAAATACAACAAGTACAACAAGTACAACAAGTACAACAAGTATAACAAGTATAACAAGTACTGTACAACAAGTATAACAAGTATAACAAATATAACAAATATAACAAATATAACAAGTATAACAAATATAACAAGTATAAGAAGTACTGTACAACAAGTATAACAAGTATAACAAATATAAGAAGTATAACAAGTATAACAAATATAACAAGTATAACAAGTATAACAAATATAACAAATATAACAAGTATAACAAGTACTGTATAACAAGTATTACAAATATAACAAGTATAACAAGTATAACAAGTACTGTATAACAAGTACTGTATAACAAGTATAACAAATATAACAAGTATAACAAGTATAACAAATATAACAAGTATAACAAATATAACAAGTATAACAAATATAACAAGTATAACAAGTATAACAAATATAACAAGTATAACAAATATAACAAGTATAACAAGTATAACAAATATAACAAGTATAACAAATATAACAAGTATAAGAAGTACTGTACAACAAGTATAACAAGTATAACAAGTATAACAAATAAAACAAGTATAACAAGTACTGTATAACAAGTACTGTATAACAAGTATAACAAGTATAACAAATATAACAAGTATAACAAGTATAACAAGTATAACAAATATAACAAGTATAACAAGTACTGTATAACAAGTACTGTATAACAAGTATAACAAGTATAACAAATATAACAAGTATAACAAGTATAACAAATATAACAAGTATAACAAGTATAACAAGTACTGCTGGAGAATCATCATAGTCTTAGATTTCTACCATTGTTGACATTTCTCTATGACGACGTCATCGTTGTAGAATATGTCCTTCTCCAACATAATCAGTGTCTTTGAGCTGAGAACAGAAAACAAGCTCGTCTTTTTGTCTGTGATGCAGAGACGGTCGCTCGGACGTCGAACTTAGAACATGTAAAGTTCACCTGGAACCAGATGTCGACCTCTGAGTTTGAGGAGCAGTGGAGACGGACAAATGTCCCCGAGAAGGCCGACTTCATCCACATGGTCCAAGTATGTGTCTCTTCATCTCAGTCGGCCTCATCTGTCCCCACATCACTCACATCTCTGCTCCACAGATGATGTACTTTGTTGAGGATCCTGCAGCCGTCATTGGATTCTTTCATGGCCTCCTCAACAAGAACGGCAAACTCCTGATCGTCCAAGCATCGAGTAAGATGAGCCCTCTTCCTCACACAACTCACTCCCCCATTTCCCCTCAGAACTCACTCCCCCATTTCCCCTCAGAACTCACTCCCCCATTTCCCCTCAGAACTCACTCCCCCATTTCCCCTCAGAACTCACTCCCCCATTTCCCCTCAGAACTCACTCCCCCATTTCCCCTCAGAACTCACTCCCCCATTTCCCCTCAGAACTCACTCCCCCATTTCCCCTCAGAACTCACTCCATTTCCTCACACAACTCACTCCCCCATTTCCCCTCAGAACTCACTCCCCCATTTCCCCTCAGAACTCACTCCCCCATTTCCTCACACAACTCACTCCCCCATTTCCCCTCAGAACTCACTCCTCCATTTCTTCTGCAGGAAATGGGTGAGGAAGTCCCGCCCACAGAGATGGAGACGGTTACGGGACTATTTATCATTATTCTGGGACTTTTAAAATAAAGTCAGAGCAGCACATTTATCTTCCAATAAAGGTGGTTAGACACATGTTTAATAGTTTTAATGTCACATTTAACAAAAATGCATCTTGAAAAATATTGTACAGCAAAGTTCATTAGACCAGTTAAAGTGGGCGGTCTTTACAGGAACACAACACAACGAAGTGAAAAGTGAAAGTAGATAAACACTCAGTTCAGTTCCACACATAAAGGCAACAGAAGATATTTGAAGTAGAAGGACCTGGACCTGCTCTTATTCTGACACGTTTATTCTTGCATTTCAACAGCTTAAAGTGCTTGAATCTGAAAAGTCTGATTGATTTGTGTGTTTGCATTTCAGGTGAAAATATTGTAATCAGGGCTATGAAAGCAGTCCACGGTCAGCTGAGCCAAATAGAAGGTTTTTCGTTCCTGAGCGCTGCCGACATCAAGCGTGTGCTGGACGTGGGCGGAGTCACGTACCAGAGCTACGAGCTGCAGACCGACATCGACGTCACAGAGTGTTTCAGTGAAGGAGATGAGAACGGAGAGCTCCTGCTGGACTTCCTCACTTCTGTGCAGGATTTCAGTAAAAAGGCGTCGCCTGAACTCAGAGCGGAGGTGCTGCGGCTGCTGCGGGACCCCCAGAGAAGTGTGGAGAGAGAGGGCCGAGTCCTGGTCAACAGTTCTGCTGAGGCTCTGGTCGTGGATGCATCACATTAAGCTTCAAATCTTCCTTTTCACTCAGTTTTGTGTTTTTCTCTCCAATAAAGACACAGATCCTAAATAACTAACTTGACTCTCTTTGTAAGACTAAACATGGAGCGGCCTCCTGCTGGTGCCAGAGTCAGGACTAAACATGGACCGGCCTCCTGCTGGTGCCAGAGTCAGGACTAAACATGGACCGGCCTCCTGCTGGTGCCAGAGTCAGGACTAAACATGGACCGGCCTCCTGCTGGTGCCAGAGTCAAGACTAAACATGGACCGGCCTCCTGCTGGTGCCAGAGTCAGGACTAAACATGGACCGGCCTCCTGCTGGTGCCAGAGTCAGGACTAAACATGGACCGGCCTCCTGCTGGTGCCAGAGTCAGGACTAAACATGGACCGGCCTCCTGCTGGTGCCAGAGTCAGGACTAAACATGGACCGGCCTCCTGCTGGTGCCAGAGTCAGGACTAAACATGGACCGGCCTCCTGCTGGTGCCAGAGTCAGGACTAAACATGGACCGGCCAAAATCCCTCTATTCAGAATATAATCCAGGATTGTAGTTTCAATGTTTTACCACCAGAGGGCGTGTCATCTGAACTCTGGCTTCAGGTGCCAAAGGTGTTTGTCCAAAGCACGAATCTCAAGTCTAGAATGACCCTGTTGTGAACATTAGAATGTCTTACACTTTTAGAACCAGCATTAACCAGGAATAAAAGACTAAACCAGATCTAAACCAGGACGAAACGCCTGGGATAAACAAAAGTGAAAGGAGCCAATCCCTAGTGAATAAGGTTGAACATTTCCACGCTCTAAACCCCAACACCGTCCAACTCTTTTCAGTCTCGATTATCCTTGTACCGAAATATCTTAACACAGTGATGCATGCTATCAGAAACAGCCAGATGCCCTTCCGGTAGTATCGTCAGACCTCTGGGACTGCTGAGCCCCTCTGTTATAACGGGCCGCCCCACTCCGCTGCTGGGATACGCCACAATCCGATGACTTTGTTCCGCCCAATCCGCCACTAGCACGTCCCCGTCCCGGTCTATGCAAAGGCCCCACGGAGAAAGCAGCACGGGGCCCATTCCGGCGCACACGCCCAAAACCCGTATGGTGTTCCAGTCCGGGGCCAAGATTTTGACGCACGGCACTCGGCCCGTTTCGCTCCCCCTTTCGGAGACGGCGACCAAACCGGAGATCAGACACGCCGCCACCAGGTACGGCCGGTGAAACCCCGTCACCACCGTCCTCTCGAAGCGACACGCCGTTTTGGCCTCCAGTTTCAGCGCTATGAGGGTCCCCTTGCGAACGTCCGCCACCAAGAACTCGTCGGATCGCGTGACGGTGACGCCGCGGGGGGCCTCCAGCTGGTCTCGGGCGGAGTTCTGGCCGGCGCCCCCGTAGGTCTGGAGCAGGCGTCCGTGGCGGCTGTAGACGAGGAGGGCGCGCTCGGCGGCGCAGCTCAGAGCGACGAGGCCTTTGGAGTTCACCGCGATGTCAAAGTAGTTTCGGCATCGACGCGACGCCGGCGGGGAGGAGGAGCCTATCTGCTGCAGGACGTTGCCGCGGGCGTCCGTCACCTGGATACGGGGAAAAGTACACAAGAACAAGGTCGTTAGATGGACGGAGCTGATACAACACTCTTTATGCCCATAGTCACAGACGAAAGGTTTGCAACGGCTTCTTTTCATATGGTTCTGCCTGGAATGTTCCACAGTATGGCAATGTGTCTATGGCAACAAGGGGATGCCAACAAGCCAAGTCAGATCTGTGAAAAGGTGACCCCACTACATGGTTTTTAAGGTAGTTAATACCTGTAGTATTTGAAAAAAATGCAAGATAGATATGTTTACTGCGATACTGTGGCGCATCTCAGGCAAAGCACGACATTGACATTTTTATCAAGTTTAATTTCATTTTATTTGGTCTTTTATTTGGGAATGTAGTAGTATGATTCACTACTACAACACCATTCTCATACATATAATATAAATATACAGTACATGGCCACTTGTATTTGATAAAAAAAAAACTATGGGTGGATGACATTACTTTAAACATCATCTTTTTTTTACATTTATACATAAATTCCTCCTTTACACCGGAAAATGTTTTTCCGTCCGGCGCATTAGTGGGCATGGGTGTGGTCTTCGGGGTCTCCAGGTGGTCTTACCTGAATGCGTGAGTTCCCACAGTCCACTACAAACAGCTGTCCTTGAGGCGTTGCGTGGATCCCACTCGGTAACGTCATATCAGACCTGCCAGAGCCCTGCTTCCCAAACTGCCGCACCAGACGCACTCCAGTCCGTTCAAATCCTCCAAAACCCTCCCCTTCGTCCTCCTCCATCTCCCTCAGCGCCGGTTGTCCTTTCTCCCGCCTCCCGCCGCCATCGGACGAACCATCAATCACCGACATGGACAGAGACCTCGAAACTAGCGGCTGCGGACTCGGACTTTTCCTCTGTTGAGAACCGCACAAGCTCCTTTGCCCGAATTCTGCAAATCTCCCACTCCTGGTCGCGCTCGGACCAATCGTGGCGTTTCCCGACATCGGACCGTAACCTCCGCCGCTCGACTTCCACTCGTTCTCTCGCTCGTCCAGTTTGCAAATCGGTTGCGTTTTTCGAGACAGATCCACTGCCGATTGCGACAGGCGCCGGTTGTAGTTCAAAGAGGACTTGCTGAGCTCGCTAGCTGAACTCACAATAAAAGTGTAGCTCGAATCTAAGCTGTCGGTTGGGGAGAGCGCCCGGCCGGAATCGCAGAGTGTGGCTAACGAGTGTTCGTCCGAGGACTGGCTGAGGCACGAGTGCGGTCTACCGCGGGAAGTTAAGTCCAAACAGCTCTGGCTAAACAGCGGCTCCCTCGGACTAATCCTCGGCGATGCTAACGCGCTATTGTATTTCACAAGTCTGCTATCTGGACTTAGCTTGCCGCCGTTGCTATCTTGGCAATCGAAACTGCGACTTTGCGCTAGCTCGGTGCGCTCCGGGGACACGGAAGCTTTTCTCCGATTCCTTGGCGAGAACCGGGCGCCGTTCGGTCGAGGAGTCTTCGGTTTAGCGTTAGCGTTAGCATCGGCATCGAGGTTCTGGAGCAGCTTGGGCACCGCGAGGAAGACGTCATCCCCAGATTCAAGCTCTTCGTCCTGGGCGGACTCGACTTCCGACTGCTCGTACTTCCAGGGTGGCGTAGGCGTTGGTTGAGTTTCCGTCGTGATGCTGATTTTTTTGGCTACTCGTCCCGTGCTCGAGCTCCGCCCTTGTCCCTTCACCTCTTCGGTCGTCGCTTGATGCGCAAAATTGTCATTGTTTTGAATCTCTTGTGAATGTATCGCACACATTTGCCCCTTCGGACCGCACCCGCCGACGCGCAAGCACAGATTTTGTTCTTGCACGCGAATATCTCCGAAACTGACGGCGTTGGGTAGCGAGCTCGGTTTGAAGTTCACTTTTTTGATGGAAACCGATATCTCCCACGGTTGCAGAAATTCCGAAACCTCTTTGAGCAACACGTTCTGGTTGACGCCGCCTTGTCCGCCATCTTGTATTTGCTTTTGAAGTTTCGCTAGCTTGCTTAGCCGCTCTTCAAGCAGACTCTGGCTGACTCTGATCGCGGCGAGATTTTCGTGCTGCACTTGTTCGAAGTGTCGCTGGGCGTCTCGGTGGTCTTGCTCCACTCGCTCCACCAGGCGGCGCTCTTCTCGCCGCGCTCCCAAAATGGCCCGCTCGACCCCGCGCTTCACCGAGTCGATTTCGGCCTTGTAGCGGTCGTGCTGCTGGCGTAGCTCGGTCTCGGCTTGGGCCAGGTCGCAGCGCGCTTGAGTGGCCCAGCAGGGGGCAGGCGAGCTGGGCGGGGGGTTCTGGGAGGAGCGCCGGGTCTGTGGAGGGTCCGGGGACGATGGGCTCAGAGGTGGGACAGGAGAGGGGCTGCTAAGTCCAAACATGACGATAGCGATGTGGTGATATTAATCTGAGAAATCTGTTGAGAAAGAGAAAAGTTTATATTATGTGCAATTGACAATAACTTTAAACCCAAAAGTGGGACATTTTTGTAAAGCTCTGAAACGGTTCATAAATGTGGTTTCAAACGGGTCTTTACAGAAAATCAGTCAGAGAGATTTTTAGTGCAAATGTGGTATTTTTGTCTAACTGCTTCAGTAAATTTTCTCCAATTTTCTCCATATTTTACTTTTAGTGTACATTAGATTTTTTGTTGGATTTTTTTAATGGAATTTTAGGAAGTTTTGCAAAAATAGTTCTGGTTTAGTCCTGGTTTAGTCCTGGTTTAGTCCTGGTTTAGTCCTGGTTTAGTCCTGGTTCATTTCTGGTTCAGTTCTACTTCGCTTCTGGCCTCATACGCGCGCTCAAAGCGTCGAGAGCGTACGAAAACGCAGGAATCGCGCCGCGGAAAACGCAGGACGCACTCGACGCACGTTTACTAAGACTTTGAATGTAAACTGGACGCTTTGGACGCCGCGGTGTGAAGGCCCCTTAAGAACTCGACTGCGGTTGATCTCCTGCGGCAGACGGAACCGAGACACTAAAGGACAGCGCCGCCATTGAACTCCCGCTCAGCTCGCCCGCGGTTCTGCTTCTCCGATGGATCGCTACGGCGACAGAGCGAGCGGTCGGTGGTTTCAGACATCCATTCAAGCGCTTTACAAAACCCTCGCGACGCCAAGACAACACGTACGCCCAAAAACTGCATCTTCCGTGGGCACGAATAACAATGGGGAAAGTTTGGAGCTCGCATCTGAACCGGCCGCATTAGCATTTCAAATAGCTGTCAGCGGGAGCGGCAGCAGGAGCCGCAGAGGCTGCAGAGTGGGCGGCGAGCGCTGTCGATAAAATAATAGACTTCTACGCCGCTGGAAAAAAAAAAGAGTCCCAATTTACAATTTTGTTCATGACTTAAGATTCATGGAGCACAAAATGTACTGTTGTTATTTAATATGTTCAACGCGCCAAACTTTATCATGTTGGGCCTTTTTTATATTGATTTACCGTATTTTCCGGACTATAAATCGCACATTTTTTCATAGTTTTGGCCGGGGTGCGACTTATACTTATATTTATACTTATATACTTATACTCCGGAGCGACTTATATGTGATATTATTTGTTATTTTCACAGTTGCAACAGCATTTCATACTCCAGTGATACTTATATATGTTTTTTTCTTCTCTATTATGCATTTTTTGGCTGGTGCGACTTATACTCCAGAAAATACGGTACTCAAGTTTATAGTTTGTATTACATGAAACGGTTAAGATTGAATTGAACATTTATTCAGTCCTGCCTTAAAAGTAGTTCAGGTTCATTATTATTTCACCGTATAATATCACCGTGTCCTTGGGCAAGACACTCCTGCCGACTGCGGAAGCTCGGCCTCCGCCCCGGGGCAGCTGCGGCTCCATCGGAATGAATAATGCAGCCCTTAAAAAGCGTCTGCAACGGCGAGAATCGTGTGTGTTTGTGGGCGTGGCCAGAAGTGTTCAAAAGCAGCAGAGTTATGAATATGAACAGAATCTGCTCGTGGCGATGAGTTATTGAACTGCAGTAAAACGCGTACGGACGAGTAAAAAATGACTTTGCATTTACTTTTCTTTGGGAGTTTGATGGAAATGGACCTGGAGTGGCACCGTCGCCGCCCGGGATCTGCACCGTGCGAAGTGGAGTTTCTCGTATTTCTGCTGAATTATGGATGCACCTCCTGCTCGCCGCGGGATCCGTTTCACGCACGAGACTCTGAGTTCAAAACCGCAGCGGTCGATGAGGAAACGGTGGATTCGGGCGGCGAGCGGAGGAAATCCACCAGAACTGTGCTCGAACACGCCAAACGCAGCTCGATTTGAGAGTAAAACCACGATGTGTTATTTTCAATCTAGATACAAATACTAAACATACTAAATAACCGTTATTACTAGGCTTATTTAACAAAACTTGTATATATACTATTTCTTATTACGTTGTAAAATCTGTAAATTAGAGAGAATGCAGCAAGATAAGTTAAAACATTAGCTGTCCTTAAAAATTTTCAGGCTAAATTACTTTTTTGCTTACTTTATTTTAGATTTCTTGTCTTAAATTGCTGCTTAGAATACGTGTTTTTAGCCTAGACGAGTATTCCGACGAGTATCCAGAGACGAGTATCCAGACGAGTATTCAGACGAGTATCCAGACGAGTATCCAGACGAGTATCCAGACGAGTATCCAGAGACGAGTATCCAGACGAGTATTCAGACGAGTATCCAGACGAGTATTCAAACGAGCATTCAGAGACGAATATCCAGACGAGCATTCAGACGAGTATTCCGACGAGTATCCAGAGACGAGTATCCAGATGAGTATCCAGACGAGTATTCAGACGAGTATTCAGACGAGCATTCAGACGAGTATTCAGACGAGTATTCAGACGAGTATCCAGACGAGCATTCAGACGAGTATTCAGACGAGTATCCAGAGACGAGTATCCAGACGAGTATTCAGACGAGTATTCAGACGAGTATCCAGACGAGTATTCAGACGAGTATTCAGAGACGAGTATCCAGAGACGAGTATCCAGAGACGAGCATTCAGACGAGTATCCAGAGACGAGTATCCAGAGACGAGTATCCAGAGACGAGTATCCAGAGACGAGCATTCAGACGAGTATTTAGTGACAAGTATCCAGACGAATATTCAGACGAGTATTTAGTGACAAGTATCCAGACGAATATTCAGACGAGTATTCAGACGAGTATCCAGAGACGAGTATCCAGACGAGTATTCAGACGAGTATTCAGACGAGGATTCAGACGAGTATTCAGACGAGTATCCAGACGAGTATCCAGACGAGTATCCAGACGAGCATTCAGACGAGCATTCAGACGAGTATCCAGACGAGTATTCAGACGAGCATTCAGACGAGTATCCAGACGAGTATACAGAGACGAGTATCCAGAGACGAGTATCCAGACGAGTATCCAGACGAGTATCCAGACGAGTATTCAGACGAGTATCCAGACGAGTATTCAGACGAGTATTCAGACGAGCATTCAGACGAGCATCCAGACGAGTATCCAGAGACGAGTATCCAGACGAGTATCCAGACGAGTATCCAGACGAGTATTCAGACGAGTATCCAGACGAGTATCCAGACGAGTATCCAGACGAGTATCCAGACGAGCATCCAGACGAGCATCCAGACGAGCATCCAGACGAGCATCCAGACGAGTATCCAGACGAGTATCCAGACGAGCATTCAGACGAGCATTCAGACGAGCATTCAGACCAGCATTCAGACGAGCATCCAGACGAGTATCCAGACGAGTATTCAGACGAGTATTCAGACGAGTATCCAGACGAGTATCCAGACGAGTATCCAGACGAGCATCCAGACGAGCATTCAGACGAGTATTCAGACGAGCATTCAGACGAGTATCCAGAGACGAGTATCCAGAGACGAGTATCCAGAGACGAGTATCCAGAGACGAGTATCCAGACGAGTATCCAGACGAGTATCCAGACGAGTATCCAGACGAGCATCCAGACGAGTATTCAGACGAGTATCCAGACGAGTATTCAGACGAGTATTCAGACGAGCATTCAGACGAGTATCCAGACGAGTATCCAGAGACGAGTATCCAGACGAGTATCCAGACGAGTATTCAGACGAGTATCCAGACGAGTATCCAGACGAGTATCCAGACGAGTTTTCAGACGAGCATTCAGACGAGTATTCAGACGAGTATTCAGACGAGCATTCAGACGAGTATTCAGACGTGTATTCAGACGAGTATTCAGACGAGTATTCAGACGAGCATTCAGACGAGTATTCAGACGAGTATCCAGACGAGTATCCAGACGAGTATCCAGAGACGAGTATCCAGACGAGTATCCAGACGAGTATTCAGACGAGTATCCAGACGAGTATCCAGACGAGTATCCAGACGAGTATCCAGACGAGTATTCAGACGAGTATTCAGACGAGCATTCAGACGAGCATTCAGACGAGTATTCAGACGAGTATCCAGACGAGTATCCAGACGAGTATTCAGACGAGCATTCAGACGAGTATCCAGACGAGTATCCAGAGACGAGTATCCAGACGAGTATCCAGAGACGAGTATCCAGACGAGTATCCAGACGAGTATCCAGACGAGTATCCAGACGAGTATCCAGACGAGTATTCAGACGAGTATTCAGACGAGCATTCAGACGAGTATCCAGACGAGTATCCAGACGAGTATTCAGACGAGTATCCAGACGAGTATCCAGACGAGCATTCAGATGAGCATTCAGACGAGTATTCAGACGAGTATTCAGACGAGTATTCAGACGAGTATTCAGACGAGTATTCAGACGAGCATTCAGACGAGCATTCAGACGAGTATCCAGACGAGTATCCAGAGACGAGTATCCAGACGAGTATCCAGACGAGTATCCAGAGACGAGTATCCAGACGAGTATTCAGACGAGTATTCAGACGAGTATTCAGACGAGTATTCAGACGAGCATTCAGACGAGTATTCAGACGAGTATCCAGACGAGTATTCAGACGAGTATCCAGACGAGTATCCAGACGAGTATCCAGTATTTAGTTGAGGTTTCATCATCAGACAAATGTAAAATGAATCCAAAAAGTACAGATATATCACCTTGTACTAGGACTAGGATATATCACTTTATACTAGGACTAGGATATATCACTTTATACTAGGACTAGGATATATCACTTTATACTAGGACTAGGATATATCACTTTATACTAGGACGGCCTTTAATCAGTCGGTCTCGTCTTAGTCGGCCAGAATTTGTACAAGTTTAGACTTTATTTTATTTAGATTATAAGTTATATATAATATATATATTATATTATATATAATAATGAGTGAACATTAATGCAGTGAGTTAACTGAAGATTTGAGAGTGAATTGTGAGTTTATTCTGCTAATATTTACTGTACTGTTCTTCTGTACTTTACTTAGTCGATTTTTAAAAATTTGTAATACTTTTACTCGAGTGACAAAAAAACATGAATAAACGGACTTTCTTAAAAATACATAAAATAGATAAATACAACTTGAATCTACTCAAGCTGGGCCTGTTTGATACTGTTTACAATTCAAAAACAGCTAAAAACATCGGTATCAAACGGACTTAGAACAATTTATTCACAGTTTAGTTTGTTTTTTAAATGTTTCTTTCATGAACAGTTTAGTTGATAATTGGTTTTAAATGTTTATCTCATGCACAGTTTGCACTCTGAGCCCTCTAAATCTAATAAAACACACAGAGTTAGTAAGATGCTCTCACCTGGCGCTGGGGCAGAGTCCATGTCTGACCCTTTCTCTCCTCTGAGCCGCTCTTCAGATCATACTCGCCTCTGATTGGTCGCTGCTAAGACTACCCGGCCTGAACCCTGCTCTCTGATTGGCTGCTTCTTCGGTCCGTGCGAAGAAACGGGGAAAAAACAGATCCGGTTTCTCCATTTGGCTAAATTCAAATAAAGGACATTTGTACTCAGTCAACAACACGCAATTAAGGTTATTCTGGCACTAAAGAAATAATAATGATAATAATAATTTCTATTTATTCAACTGCAATTACTGTGAGACTGATGTTTTATACATTTACTAGCGTAACTTTTGGAGGAAATTCACTTACTAAGTTTAACATTTAAATTAAGTTAAATCAAGACTTCCACCCAAAAGTCATTTTCAATCTAAGGAGCTGGTCCTTAAAACTGCACATTTCACTCAGACGTATTAAAGCACTTCAGGATACAACATTTAATAAAAACAAACTTGAAATTTAGACATTGAACTGATGTCTATGATAATTATTGGAGAAGGGGAAAAGAGAATGTATTTAGTTCAAACGTCTGAACATTTAACTGTACTGAATACTTACAATACTTTCACATCGAGTTGCATTTTATTATACAGTGAAAAACACAACATGGGATTAAAACCGCTTTTTATTTTCTTTATTTGTGCAGAATTTATTTAAAAGAAGTGAAAAATTGCACATTTTCTCACTATAAGAGCTGCGTTTTGTATTTTCCCCTTTCAATTAAAGCCTGAATTCCATAATAAAATAACTACAATGTTTAGCACAGATTTCAGAAAAGTTACTGTATTATAAACACCACCAAAAGAAAGAGAAACTGTGCCAGAATACAAAAGTACTACGCTGAATGTGTACTTTCATGCACATATTCAGTCACTTCCAAACACTGATAATTAAAGTTCACAGACAATTTAAAAAATCAGGTTGAATTGTATTTATTTGACAAGTTTGTCTTGTTGTTTAACCTAATTTCACTCAACTATTATTTGATGTTGAAAAATTGGCTGCTGTATCTGGGCCTCAGAACTTCTGCCACAGACAATAGATGGATACTTTTATACCGGAACGTTCTTCTGGCAGCAGGAAACGGCCGCAAAAACGGATGGAACAGACAACGAAAAGAACAATAAAAAGAACTGGGCCGACATTGCAATCGACATTGTGAAAATTGTGAAAATTACATTCGGGCAAAATTTTAAAACGGAAAAATGTCATAAACTTATAAAACAAAATGGGACAATTACGCCGGCGCAAATGTTTTATACGACGTTTAACCGTTTGTGTGGCTGGTTTATGTTCTGCACTGGAAAAAATGACCAATATAATAAGACAATGCGGTAAAAAGAGTTTGAAATAAGTAGTATTTATCTTGCTTTAAGTATATTTAAATAAGATTGGCAAAGGAACATTCATTAAATATCTGGTTTGACTTGAAACGACACTCGGAATTAATTTGGAAATGGACATTTTATTTATTTTTAGTTTTGATTTATTTATGATCAGTTGATTTACACTCTCTGGGTCATTTTGTGTTTATTTGTTTATAAAAAAGGAAAATGTGTAAAAATATATATATAATTTTCTATTGACAAATCTTGTTTTAAGAAATTCAAAATAAACTTAAATTAAGATTAATACTACTAAATTGAATCACTTTTCTTTTTTTATTTGTCAATTTAAGATCACAAGATTTTCCAGAAATTTAAAAAAAGACTGATGGACATTAATAAAAATACATTTATTCAAATAAATAAATAAAATATTTTTATTTAATTTATTTAGTGTCTTTCTTCCCCTCCTGTGAGAAAAACAAAGTTGAACATCGTGACTCCTTTTTCCGCCGTGTAATGGAGTCGCACACGTGTGAGTCACGGTTCACCGGCCGTAATCTGAAGCTGCTGGAAACTTGCTCCATTTTGTGACTCGATTAAACTTTCATGTGTTGAGCTTCTGGGTTTGTGCCACACTCTTTGTTTACTGTAGCCATGACAACGGGACATTAAACATCAAGGGTTTATTTCATTTCAGGCGTTTTCACGCTGATAAATCACTTGGAAAAGAAAAAACATGCATCCTTACCGTGAGCGAGGTCGCCTCTCCGCAGAGCTGACCCCGTAACTCGGCGTCGTCCGATCGTCATGCGGATGCAAAGGTTTTAAGGGCGTGCGACGTTTTTAAAAAAAAAAAGTTTTCATGGTTTTTACATTATTTAGTGGAATAAAATCTGTTATAAATATAAATAATAAATTTGTTTTACACAAATCGAGTGTCGGTTTGAGATGGAAAAGTTGAAAAATGTATGTCGAACATGACTGGAAGTAGAACAAAAACATGTCACAGTGTGGGACGCCATCCAAGTGTCCTTTGTGTGTCCTTTGTGTGTACTTTGTGTGTACTTTGTGTGTACTTTGTGTGTACTTTGTGTGTACTTTGTGAGCCCGGTCCAGTTGTGAGCCCGTCCTGAGCCTGGTTCGGTCCTGGTTTAGTCCTAGTTTAGTCCTGGTTTAGTCCTGGTTTAGTCCTGGTTTAGTCCTGGTTTAGTCCTGGTTTAGTCCTGGTTTAGTCCTGGTTTAGTTCAGTTTGGAATAATCACTCACGGTGTTTTAGCCTGGCAAAGATTTTATAAATTACTAAAAACATTCCCTTTGTAGTGTTTGTACAGAAAGTCTTTTAGCGCTGGAGCATTTTCTCTTTTTCCTGTTGATCCAAAACATATAAAAATATTTCTAACACATTCAAGGTTACATTTTTGATTCATTTTGTTGGTTTTGTTTCATACATTTGTTCCTCAGATTGAAGATCACATATTTTGTACAGTAGCTACAGAAAATGTCAGACGATCGTTCAACTTCACAATGAAAAAGGATGAGACACTGTTAAAGTAAAACGGGTCAAAGGAAACATTTTGGGTGAAATTGGCTGTTTTACTTTTTAAAAAATGCAAGCAAAAAGTAAAATTGTTCAGTTACAATTTGTTCAGTTATGTTTTTCAAGTCAATTTCATATACAAAAAAGTCAAATTTCTTCCTCCAAAGTTTGAATTTGACCTCAAACCGCACGTTTTCACGGACAGAGGATTTGACTCATCGCACAGCCCAATAACCCAGAGTTAGACACAATAAGTCATGATTAAGACGTCCTGGTCTAAATCTGAATTTTTAACCATGAAAAAAAGTGACTTTTATTTTCAGTCACTAAATTTTGCAGTGTAGATTTTCTTTTCTTTTTTTAAACTTTAATTCAAATCACAGAAAATGTTACACTAGCTTGAGACTGTTGAATTTGAGCCCGTAAAATCTTTGCAGTAAATAAAATCAGAAAAGGTTTAATTCATATTTAAAAAGTAATTTTTCATGTTTTTTTTTAAATGAAAAAAATAAATACTAAAATATTGCAACATTTTTCCACATTTTGCTGACTGAAATAGAAAAAAATACTATTATTTTTATTGAATTTTTTTCAGTTTAATATAATCCAAGTAAGAAATGAACAGGTGTTAAAAAATTCAGATCTGATTAAATGTTCCACACCTTCACCTTTATCGGCAGGAATAATATTACAGAATTATTTATTTCAATTTATTTTAGCAGATATTTTCCACAAACCCGTTGGTCTAACACGGTCTTATCCTTTTACGATGGTGGACAGAGCACATTTGCATAGATCACATGAACAACGAAAAACAATTTGTGATGATCAGAACAAAAACCGTATCAATTCAACTTGGCACTCAAAAAATACACGACAAAAATCAATATTTTCAACAAAATTCGACCCAAAATACTGAAATCAAAATTGTGCAGTGAAAGATCAACAGACAGTAGAAGATATGAGACACCATTCAGTTAAGAGTTGAAATCATGTGGAAAACTAAACATTTTAACAAAAATTATATTGTTTTTTTGAGAATCCAATATTTTCAATCTGGAACATTCCGGGTAGAGCGGTAACATCTCCATGGATACGAGAAGGGGTGTGTTCTAGAGCAGAAAATGTACGCAGTGCGCCTTTAAGGGCCAAACGTTTGTAACTGGATTAAAACGTGAGCTAAATTTTTATATTTTATGGTAGAAAAGTGGTTCATATTTGTATAATTTATTCAGCAGAAATTGTTATTCCAAAAATGACACCAAATTGTAGAATTTTAAAGATATTTTTTTTGATTGTCATGAAAATTGTATTGATTCACAAGTTAATTAGAAGTTTTAATTACAATTTTGATAAACAGTTATTATTTAAACATGAAAATCACATTTTTCTTTCATTTTATTATATATATTTTTTTACTTTTCTGTTTAAAGTTGTAATAAATTTGGAGATTGAATTTTTTGAGATAAAAACGGCAAGATTAATTACCTTTATTTGTTACAACTTTGAACACATTTTTTTTAATCTGAACAAATTTTAATGAATTATTTTTAATCTTAACTTTTTAAATGTTATGCATCTGTGACAGCCTTGGATATCAAATCAATCTTAAAAAATCTTGAATTTTATGTCAAAATTTCCCCGGTGGGATACAAAATGTTTATGGCTCGTGATTTAAATACTGTTTTGATATAAATGTTGGCTTATTAAGGATTTTTATTCAATTTGGTCAAGCCAGTACACTCCAAAATCCAAAGTGTTGACTTGAAATAAACTGTATAAAATCTCAATTCAATTCAGTTTATTTGTGCAAAATCCCAAAATAAATGCAATTTCATTGATGAAATATCACATACCGTAATTTCCGGACTATAAGTCACACCTTTTATCAAAGTTTTGGGCGGGGTGCGACTTATACTTATATTTATACTTTTACTTATACTTCAGTGCGACTTATATATGTTTTTTCTTCTCTATTATGCATTTTTTGGCTGGTACGACTTATAGTCCGGAAAATACGGTAATTTTTTTCAAAGTCAGTATTTAAACTTTGCTTCCATTTAAGTTGAAGTTAATAGATTTTCTTACATTCAAATCAACATAAAAAATGGGAAAAAAGAAGAATAAAATTGTGTTTTTGAGTGTACAATCTCGTAAAGTGATATGTAATTTTGTTAGTTTTTTACACAAAACTACTTGAATTGATTACAACAAAAACATGGCAAGTTATTCTCATTATTATATTATATTTGGCTTATTTATGGCCCACAAAAATCTTGAAAAATCTTGATAATTCCACTTTTGCAAATAAAACGTTCACATTCTTTACAAAACATGCAGAATTCTTACGGGACTAAACGACCTGTGAAGAGAATGAGTGTTGGAAAGAGATGTAGAAAAGTGGTAGAAAAACGTGAGTGAAACATGGAGGATTTAGAAAACGTTAAAAGCGGATCGTTATTTTCTAAACGACGTCAAAATGGCAGAAGGTGACGGGATGTGCAAAGTGCGACGCAAAAAGCGGTCAGTTACAATCGAGCTACGTTTTCTCAGAGGCGTTTTGAGGAAAGACGCTGAATAATGCAAACGAACACTGGCGTCGATTCAAAACGTTCAGGGAAAAAAAAACGTTCGGACCTTGCATTAAAAAGACGCTGCGTTTTTTACAGATTTCTACCGACTTTTATGAGGTGAAAAAACGGAACCAGATCATTTTAAACTGTTTGCGGCGATTCAGAGCATCTCAAACGTTCATAATTATGCGCTTTTCAAAGCTTTCGGAAGTCTTTTTGTCACTATGCTAACAACAACTAGCATGCTAACGATTAGCATGCTAACATTTTAAACTGTTTTCGGCGGTTCAGAGCATCTCAAATGTTCATAATTATGCGCTTTTCACAGCTTTCGGAAGTCTTTTTGTCACTATGCTAACAACAACTAGCATGCTAACGCTAACGACTAGCATGCTAACATTTTATACTGTTTGCGGCTGTTCAGAGCATCCCAAAACGTTCATAATTATACGCGTTTCACAGTTTTCGAAAGTCTTTTAGTCGCTACGCTAACAACAACTAGCATGCTAACGCGCGCTTCTTGGTTTCACTGAGGACAAAAACAACAAAATACTATCTAAACTTTCAACGCAGACAGCACACGTTCGTCAAATTTTGAGCCCAAGAGCTGTTTTTACGACATATCTTCGTCCAACAAAGTATTTTATCGATCGCAAACCTGGGAGGAGCCGTAAAAAGCATTGCTCCGATTGGCTGGGCGCTTTTGTGCGAATACGGGGGTTAGTGAGACGAGTACGGGGCGTAAACCTTGTTATGTTGATTTTTCAAAGTCGTGATGGGAATAATCGGGACTAAATGGGGAATTGACGCTACTAGCATAAATAAACGTGTTGTCGTGTCTCGCCCAGCAGGGCGGATGAGGGAGATGTTTTAGGCGTCCAGGGCAACAATGTTTAAGGGTTGTTCTAAGTGCCTCTGTCACAAGGCGCTGTGTTTGTGACGTGATTTTAATACATCTTTGAATTACTAGTGTACAAATTGTGCTCAAAAGACTGAAAAACTCAATTATCAGTCACATCTGAACACAGTTTGGTGACGGTTTGTAGATTTGTGTGTAGTTCAACATGGTTTATGGGGCCTCATCGGTGGAGAGGACATAAACCGTATTAACTGTGGCATTATATTATGTTGAAAAAAACCCAAACATGTTTAAATGTTCAAATAAGTAAGAAATAGCTCTGAAAATTGCGCAAACTTCCGAGCTAAAATATTTTCTGGAATTGTCTGACAAGTCTCCACCCCTCGCAAAATTCGGAACGATCGATTTAAATTGTGCAACGCCGTAGTAAATGAGTTCGAGTTTGGCCCGGTTAACCGAAACGACAAGCTAAAGATGGATTTATTTCTGAAAAAATCTAGAATTTGCCACAATTTGCCACATTTATAAAGCGACAAAACGGACAAAGTGTCACTACGCAGGACGGGCTTTCAATGCAAGGTCTGAAGACGCTCTCATACTTGGTTTCAAATGAAATAAAGAAGCTTATTATCGCTAGCGACGACAGAAAAAAAAACCATTAGTGTTTTTTACAAATTGGCAGCAAAGAGATTTCCCTTTCCCCTCCATAACGAGACACATTTTAAATCAAACGTGGGTAAAATGCCTTTGGAAGACGAGTCCGTTTCTGTCCGATCCCTTTACAACGGTTTAAATGATGAGCGTGATACGTCGAGAAAAGGGTGCAAAAAGTTCATTTCCAGACAAATCCCCTTTTTAAACTTCAAAATAAAAGCAAACGATGAACATAAATGAATGGCAGCAGTTTTGTTTCCCTTTGTGCGCTTCTTCTTTTTTTAACAGAGATGAGGTTTTAATGCTTTTAATGATGATTTGCGGTGGCGGCTACATGTGCACGGGTTTGCATTCTTTCACTGCATTTCAAATAATTAACCCACTATTACATCATCTGCAACAGAGAGCTCAGAATTACTGTCAATTTACTCAATTACCGTGACAAAAATGTAACGTTTTAAGGGTTTGTTGGAGGCTAATCGGCTCAAACTATTAATCATTTCTAAAAACGTGACAAACTGAAGTTGCGTTGGGCCAAATCTGTGCCGTGATATTTATTGCTCGCTTTTGATAACATTATTCAAGACAATATTTTGACAGTACATCAGCAACGTGCTAAAATGTGTCTGTAAACGTCCTGATTTAGGTTAAAGCGTCGCACAAAACGCACAATTAATCATAAAACGCACAATTCGGGCTGAAACTAACTATTATTTCAGCAGTCGACACGTCAAAAACAATGATTTTTTTATACTTTGACTTTTTAAATACATTATCAACCAAATAAAGGTTGAAAAACGGTGACTTAAGACGTCTAGATGGAGAATATTTATGAATAATGTGTAATATAGCTCAAAGTGTCTTCTTTTTTTGAACGTTTGGACTTGATAACGTCACGGTCTTTGTGTAAAAGGTGTTTTCGTGTGTGTTTCAGAGTGAAGATAATATTAATACGACGAATCATGTTCTAGTCGACGTGTCACGATTGTGTTTAGAGATTACACTAGATTTTTCTGTAGATTTAATTTATAGTCTTATCCATGTCATTTTGAATAGTTTTAATCATGGATAACATGTCAATACTGTCATTTTGTAACTACATTTGCGATAATATCAGGGCTTTTTCTCCATTTATTTGATTTACAGTATTTTTTCATAGTTTTGGCCGGGGTGCGACTTATACTTATATTTATACTTATATACTTATACTCCAGAGCGACTTATATGTGATATTATTTGTTATTTTCACACTTACAACCGCATTTCATACTCCAGTGCGACTTATATATGTTTTTTCTTCTCTATTATGCATTTAAGGCTGGTGTGACTTGGAAAATACAGTATCTCGTGTAATTATGACTTATGCAGGAGCCAATCAGCCTCCGTCGTTCCTTTGATTTATGAGAAAACTTCATCTAATACTACATTTAGAATCTCGATGCACTTTTCTACTCCCCGCCTTTCTTCCAGGAGATGTTATTTCCACAGCATATGTCATCAAACATCTCCACGGTGACGAGCAGATGGACAAAACCTAACGGAAAGTATCGTTCTAGAACCCAAACGTGCAGAAACGTAATCAAATCCATGAACACGCAGCCGACCACATTTAATTTCCTGCTTGATTTGTTATTTTTATTTGGTCTGTGTATTTTGGATGAAGGATAAATGTTGATTCTTCCCTCTAAAAAAACTGAACCTTAGCACCGGTTTGTGCACTTGTGTGTCTCCTCTGTGGCTTTCTTCACTATTACACATATCATGGTTTGTACAGTGATACTCTCATTATAATACATCATATTCACAATGACATTAAACCCTGGAGGACGTTTTCCAGTTCGTTCGCAAACTACTAATGTACAAAACCTACCCAGAAGTCCTTGCTTCGTCAGTGCGTGGCGCGATTTTGCGGGCGAGCCTCCCTACTCCTCGGGGTGCGGATTGTGGGCGAAGGGCAGCGCGACGGCGTGCTCTTGAGCCAGCGCCGCCAGCTCCTTCAGGAACTCGCAGAAGATCACGGCCGAGTAGACGGCGTTCTTCACCCGGAGCGCCTCGGCCTGCTTCTCCAGCCCGCCCGCCGCCCCCGCCCCGCCCCTGAAGAGGGCGCTGTGCAGGGACTGGCCGCCGTCGCGCACGTGGGCCAGGGCGATCTGGGCGGCGTGGCGGGCGCGCGTCGGGCTGTTGGTGTGGCGGAGGATGAGGTCGCCCAGAGAGGGTTTGCGGCTCTTCACTAGAAACAGAGGGAGCGTTTACGAGCGAGGCACTTTGCAACAAAATGCACTTCCTTGAACTTACGCTCGCTATGAAGTAGACCGTCTATTGCTTAATAATGCTCAATAATGCTCAATAATGCTCAATAAGGCTCAATAAGGCTCAATAAGGCTCAATAAGGCTCAATAAGGCTCAATAAGGCTCAATAAGGCTCAATAAGGCTCAATAAGGCTCAATAATGCTCAATAAGGCTCAATAAGGCTCAATAATGCTCAATAAGGCTCAATAAGGCTCAATAAAGCTCAATAAGGCTCAATAATGCTCAATAATGCTCAATAATGCTCAATAAGGCTCAATAATGCTCAATAAGGCTCAATAATGCTCAATAATGCTCAATAAGGCTCAATAATGCTCAATAAGGCTCAATAATGCTCAATAATGCTCAATAAGGCTCAATAATGCTCAATAAGGCTCAATAATGCTCAATAATGCTCAATAATGCTCAATAATACTACTATACTACTATAATAATAAACCGAAAGCAGCAATGATCGGCCCCAATTTACCTTATCGCACCTTATCCCCTTTGCTTTACAAAATAAGCCCCACAAAGTCTGTACCGTATTTTCTGGAGTATAAGTCGCACCAGAGTATAAGTCGCACCAGCCAAAAAATGCATTATAGAGAAGAAAAAAAATATATAAGTCACACTGGAGTATGAAATGCGGTTGCAAAGGTGAAAATAACAAATTATATCACATATAAGTCACTCCAGACTATAAGTATATAAGTATGAATTTAAGTACAAGTCACACCCCGGCCAAAATGGTAGCGTTAGCATTAGCCTCCAAACATCACAAACTGGTTTTCAGTCTCCAAAACAGTCCTGGTTTTTCACACTCAATCACACGAGAGCATCACCAGAGCAGAGCTAGACAACACACAAGTGTCCATTATTAAGGCTAGAGATTAGCGTCAAAATTAGCATGAAAGCTAAGAACTAACATTTCATTAATCTGAGGTAATTGGACACATTATTGTTTCATTTTTCAAGCACCATAAATCCTGCATACATTAGTGAACTTGATTGTAAACGCATTGTTATAACTTGTTGGCTAATTCAAATACTGTATTTTCTGGACTATAAGTTGCACCTTTTTTCATAGTTTTGGCCGGAGTGCGACTTATACTTCTATTTATACTTATACATATGATTTGTTATTTTCACACTTGCAACCGCATTTCATACTCTAGTGCGACTTATATATGTTTTTTCGGCTGGTGTGACTTTTCATCACTTTTCATTTAGTGCACAAGGATTGCTAGTAGAGTGTATATGTGTGTATTCTGTCCCGGTGCGGAGGCGTTTGGGTGGATGTCGTACCCAGAGAGTCAGATCTGCGAAGGGGAGGCACAGAGGCCAGGTCGCTCCAGTCCACTCGGCCTCTGAACACCAGGTACTGCTGCGCTTTCCTCAGCATCAGCGGGAAATCCTCGTGCGACGCCGCGAACGCCTCGATGCGGTTCTTCACGGAGCCCAGCACCTGATGCACAGAGACGAACACAAGGGGTTAAACTAAGGTGGAAAGGGTTCATGTTCTTATTGTGACGTGGACATTTCAGACAGAGCAGAGGCCAGAATTCCTCTTTGATTAAGGCCCTACTTTTTAGAAGAAAGCCCACGTGAAAAGACCTTTTTATAACAAAGATAATGGTGTTATTATATCAAAATAAAATACAAATATAAACAAATATAAATAAAACAAATATAAACAATGTAAACAATATAAATAAAATAAATAAAATAAATAAAATAAATAAAATAAATAAAATAAATAAAATAAATAAAATAAATAAAATAAATAAAATAAAATTCAGCTTTTAATAGAAATGCAATTTAATAGGTATTCCCTGTCTAGAAGCATTAAGTCATCATATTTCAGCATATATTTGGTTGCTAATGTATTTAAAAAGTTTCAATAATTTATCTGGACTTATTAAAAACAGAAACAAAAAAAACTAGTTGACAACTAAAATAATCTTTTATAGCATCCTTGACTAGTGACCACAGCTTTTACTACTAAAGTGAACAAATCTCTACAGGTGGAAAAGATTAAACTTTTTGCCAGTTTTTGGGTTTGTTATTTGTGGATAGAACCAGCAGTTAACAACATCCGCATTAAGTTAACAGCAGTTTATTCATCAGAGTTCTAGTATTTAGGATTTTAAATGTGGAGCGGCCCAATGATGTTGTATTCAGAGTGATAAACATGTATGAGATGAATCCACAGTCACCTGAATGAGAGACTTGACGCTGGGCTGGAAGACCATGTTGGTGTTCAGGAGGAAGGAGCGGAGCAGAGGCTGAGGGTACGACGCCAGCTGAGCCACGATGCCAGTGAGCAAGATGTTCACGTACAAAGAGTTCTGCAGCATGTTCTCCAGCTTTGAGAAGAGCACTACCATGAAGGGACCTGCAGGGGGACACAGAGGGCAAAGTGCACTAAGCAGCCAATCTAAAAGCTCCAGAGCTCAAAGAAGACGACCTTGACAACAAGATGAATATAATAAGTGTGAATGAGGCAGATGTACAGCTCCAGGTGCGTTTTTGATGTGGGAACATTACATTAAAAGCAAAAAAAAAAAGAAGCTTTTAACCCCCATTGTTCCTCGTCAAAAACACTCCTGGAGCACATTTAGCTTCATTCACAGTTTGATGAATCCTGGTTAGCAAGTCCTCTCCTTCCGAGCCTCAGAAACACTCTGAATCTCCTCCATAACTGACAAATTCTCCACCACGCGGCTCCATAAATCATCTCCACTCGTTCTGCGCATTTCTCCCGTCTCATCACGATCACAAGTTAAGTTTAAATATTTACATACAAGTTGCAATTACACTATTTCTTCACCTTTGACTGTGGAATCCTACCACCTACAGCCATAGTCGCCCTGGTGCAAGGCTGCCAATCTGTGCCAACGGCCTCTGCGACCCCCACCAGCGACAAACCCACATCATCTGAACAGTCTATTATTGTCCGTGTTTACCTGTGTAGGGCTGAGCTGCGGGCTGGTTCAGGGGTCTCACCGGACTGCACAACCCGACCACGGCACCGTCCCCTTTCCCCTCCGCTCCTTCTGCCCCCGTCGTCCCCGTCGTTCCCGTCTCCTCCTCCAGGGAGTGCCGCTGCGTCCGCCTCTCCTCCTTGCTCGGCTCGTCCTGTTGACACGCCTCCCTCGCCCTCTCCTTCACGCGATCCTCCAGCTCCCTCAGCTCCTGCGTGAACGCCTCGATGCTGATGCCCTGCCCGTTCGACTCGGCGGGACATTTGGAATCGTCCGGCGCCTGCTCCAACAGCTCCTCTATCAAACGCTCTACGGACTGGTCGCCTTCGGCCGGGTCGTGCGGCGCGGTCGAGCCCGTCGTCTTCCTGTCGCTCGAGTCGCCGACAAAGATATTGCAACTTTGCGACGTGCATTTCATGACCGAGCCGTTTTGGTTGGCGTTTTCGTCCAGATATTGCCTCTCGCCCAAGTCCCTTTTCACCTTTTTGACTTCCAGTCCTCGGTCTTGGCTGTCGTTTTGCGCCGCCGTGCCGTTGAGCATGGGTGTGTAGCTGACGGTGATGGCGGTGGAAGGGTTGTTCGAAGCAGTAGACGAGTGCGAAGTCGTCAAAATCGTTGCCGTCGACGCGGCCGGCGACGGCACCAGAGGGGGGACGGGTTTGGGCAAAAGCTCTTCCCGCTGCAGGCTGCGCTTTTTCGACCTCGGCGTCAAGCTGATGCAATTGTTTTTACCGATGGTGACGTCCCATTCGCCGCTGTCTCGCTCCGAGCTGCTCCATTCCGATCGGGCGGCGGCCACGATCGCCGCCCTCTGATTGGGAGGAGTGTTGCTATTGCCTTGCAGGGAAAAGTGCTCGGGGAACATGGCCATGGTTGGATTGGAAGTGGGCGGCGGCGGCGGCAAAGGAGCAGAGTTTGGGGAAGGGTTTTCGCCGTCGTAAGGTGCCGACCAGTTCCGACAGGCCCAAGAGCAGAATTCGATGCCTTTCCGGGCTTCTTTGAGGTACTCGAGGTATCCGCAGTCCCACTCCAGGCATTCTGTGAGGTTCTGCTGGGAGGTCGGGGTGCCCTCGGGGGAGAGCGGGCGCTCCGAGGCGGTGGGAGTGGATTGGGCCGAGCTGGAGGAAGGGGCGGCGCCGGTGCTCTGCTGCCGCATGAAGAAGGAGAGACGCGACGGCGTGCTGGGGCGGTGCGGGGCGGGAGATTCGGAGGCGGGGCTGGAGAGCGCTGCGAAGACAACAAGCGGTTTCATTTTAGCAACAGGGACGTCAAGATTATACGGTGAATCAATAATAGTGATTGTTGTTTTGCGTCCAAAAAAACAGTCCTAAATGCAACGAAAGTTTTAATCTGGTTGTTTTTGTCATATTTAAGTTTATTTTGTCTTTAGGAAAGTTCAATTTTGAGATTTCACTGTTGTTTAGTTAGACTCATGATTTAATGATTATTAAATCATGATCTAGAGCTAAAAAGAGCGAGGTTAAGCTTAGTATTTATCTTAAAGAAAATAACTGTAGAAAACCTTGACATATGTCACTGATACAGACTTTATGATCAGGCACAGTTAAACTGAGGTCCTGTGGCTGCTTAAATAAGTCATACTGGAGCCAGTGTGTTGAAGAAATTAAATTATCGCCCCGTTAACATGCAAGCTTTTTTCTATCAAAGCACCAATGGGAAAAAACAAACTTGATACGACAAAATGGAAACTTGAGAAATTTGAGCGAAAAACAGACAGATTGACTCAGTTGTGCTCTTGTTCTGCCACTCGCTCGGAATGCTGAGGGCCTTTGAGCGAAGTCTGTGCATAACCGCTATTGGAAAACATGTGGGCAGTGCAGACAAATGGTCATCTCAATATGTTTGTTACATTTGCAAACAAGTAATAAGATTCAAAATCACTTCCAGCTATGTAATGCCCTGTAATGCCCTGTAATGCCCTCTAATGCCTTGTAATGCTAATTTTGGCACTAATTGCTAAGGCTAATAATCTATGCTTAATATTGCTTTCCCCTCCGTGTAAAGCTACAGACCCTTGCAGTGTTATGTGAGGTGCTGACCTATACCCCAGAAGGCAGTGTCGTCGTCTGTAGAGGGCGCTGTGTTCTGTCGGCAGCATTCTGGGATCAGGGACAGGAACTTGTTGGCAGATTTCCCGTAGAGGTCGGTCTCTTTGATGGCTCTGCGCTGGCTGAGCATGACGTGAGTGCAGGGCAGCAGATACCTGAGGAACGCAAAGGGAACACGGAGCATGGGTCAAGGTGTGCCCGGGTGCGTGCCCGGGTGCGTGCCCGGGTGCGTGCCCGGGTGCGTGCCCGGGTGCGTGCCCGGGTGCGTGCCCGGGTGCGTGCCCGGGTGCGTGCCCGGGTGCGTGCCCGGGTGCGGCGTGTGTCCAGATGTGGCCCGTGTCCAGGTGCGTGTCCATTAATAATTCCATATAGCACCTTTATTTGTTGTTAAATGGTGGTTTAAACTGTCAGAGAAATTAGTCAGTTGCGCGTGAATTGTCGCTGCATTCTCGATGGAATAGCACTTTTTGATGACATCACAGAGGGATTCTGTTCTAGAACTCAGCTCTACTTTCTGTAATTTTCAACTTTTCAATATTTCTTCACCAAATGCAATTTGACCCATGTAAAACTATGATAAACATTTACCTTAGGGATTATCTCGCTAAACAAAGTAATAATGATATAGAAGAATAATGTTTACAAAGTTAGAGCCTTCCCCTTCAGTCCTCCAGGAGCTGCTCTGTCAAACTGTGGCTGTGGGTGGAGTTTAATCACATCTTAAATGATTTTATTGCCTCAGTATAAAGCTGCACAATGTAACGGTTCTGATGGAGGTTTTGCAGACTGCTCGTCTTCTCCTGTGGCATTAAACTTCTCTTTGCTTCATCTCCATGGAGACAAGCAGATGACGCCACCGGACCAAGAGAGCCGAGCTTTCTCACAATAAGAACATTGTTTTTTTCAAAATAGTATTGAGCAATAAAGATATCTATAATGTAAGGATACATAACTGCAAGAGACACCACACCGGAGGTCACATAGTGCACTTTTAACATGCCACAAACAGAAAAAACAACTCATGACATTTGCAGAAAACACGTTTGACAGAATTAAAAAAGGCACATCTATGAATGGAGTGAATCAGTTCAATTCATGATGTGAACGCTTAAGTTTTACCTGAGAACGAGCTGCAGCATGACGTCTTCACAATGGAGAGACAGAAGAGTCCTGAAGAGGCTCAGCGACACCATGCAGAGCTGCAACACAACAGGACTCACGTTTACTCTGCTGACGCCTAAATGACACGTGCGTTTAAGAGTTTCACACCACGTCATTCACCTTCATCCATTTGTCCAAGTGTATTTTCACGGGAGCATTAGCAGGTGAAAACATGAATTTGCTCACGTACAACTGCAAAATGTGCTTGTGTGTGTGTGAGCGTTGTGTATCGATTGGAATATGAAATAAAAATGCATGTGATGAACTTGCGGAGACCCCGGGAGGATTAGCCACGGGTCATTTAAGCCGATCACTTAATAGCAGTCGACGTGGTCCTCTTTTAAAATGCACTTTCTTATGAGTTGTTTGCTCCAGGCCCACGCGCCACCCACACGACACGGCTCGTCTGAACGTCTTCAGGCTGATCCAGAGACAATAAAGCTGAGGTGTATGCAAATAACGAGTGTTTAGAGCATTGGAACGAACTGTAATAGAAGCGGTGGAACTGTGGGGTTTGTCTAATATTTAACAGTTTAAAACACCTGCAGGGGGCGGCAGAGAGCACAGGTGTGGGACATGTTTTCACTGTGTTTTGAAGGTGATAAGAGTTTGCGTTTCGGGTAGTTGTGTGAGCTTCCAATTAATTATTTAATGAAAACACTCCTCTGTTTAACTCATTTAAAGCTTAAACTGGCTCAATATAATGACAAAAATATTAATTAAATAAAAATCCCCAAGACACAGTTAAAAAGAAAAAAAATACATACTGTTTGATTACTAAAAATCATTATTGGCACCATTTTATTAATACCATCTGCACTTAATTATGTGCTTAGAGCGTTTTCCACTGTGAGGTCAATAAAGTTAGTTTGGAATCCTGTGTATGAGAGAGGCCTGCAGTTCATTTAAAGTTAAAGTTGCAACGGTGTTACAGGACTAGACCAAGACTAAACCTAAACTAACCAGGGCTAAACCATAGCTAAACCAGGACAAAACCTGGACTAAACCTGGACTAAACCTGGATTAACCAGGGCTAAACCATAGCTAAACCTGGACTAAACCTGGACTAAACCAGAGCTAAACCATAGCTAAACCAGGACAAAACCTGGACTAAACCTGGACTAAACCTGGACTAAACCAGGCCCAAACCTGGACTAAACCAGGACTAAACCAGGACTGAACCAGGGCTAAATCAGGACTAAACCAGGACTAAACCAGGACTGAACCAGGGCTAAACCAGGGCTAAATCAGGTCTAAACCAGGGCTAGAAGAGGACTAAACCAAGGTCCCATCAGGACTAAACTGGGCTAAACACGTCACAGATGCAGCACAAACCCTGGAGTTGCTGCTGATGCGCGTGAGCAACGTGTCTAAAATGGTGTCATTGTCGTGGCGATGGAGCAGGATGAACCGGAGGAAGGTCCTGAGGAGGGAGGTCTCGGACACGGAGCGCAGGAACAGGTCCAGGTACGCCGTGCTCGCGATCATCTCGTCCACCGAGGACTGTGGGAAGAGAAAAGATCTGGATCACCGTTTATTTTGGACATCTTAAAAACACAATAATGATCTAAAACCAGGTCATTGAAAAAGAAACATGTCCGCCGACTTCTGGACTGCCAGACCATGTGACGACCAGACCATGTGACGACCAGAACGGGGGGAGCAACAATCACGAGAGAAGCAGGTTTTTACCCCGATTTGTGCCAAAAATACTACAAAAACAACACACTGTAGAACAAAGTAAGTACAGAGTAAAATAATAATAAAAATAATATATATATTGTCAGCTTCTTCTGATGTGTCGATGTTATTTGGTTCCATTTGGTTTTCGATCGAGTTTTTGTTTGTGTTAGTTACGAGGCGGGGGGGATTTTCTGCTTGTTGTGTGATTGTGGTGTTGATTTTTGTGATGTTTTATTTATTTCATATATAATAAAAGTCAGTACAGAGCACCTGCACAATTCTAACAAAAAAGCTCTTTAAAGTCAATTTAACATCATACGTCTCCTTTAAACAGGCAGAAAGTCAAGCTAAAAACCTGTAGGAAAAAGAGACTTACACAGAGTTAGTGACTCTGAAAAAATATAAAGCCGTTTACAAAAGGAGAATTTAATCTGTTTTTAAACTAAGGAAACAACTAGTATTCTGCGGCACGACGCGGGCAGAAGGGGGCAGCACTGCACAAACTAAACTATCTACTGGCAGCAGAGGGAATTACAAAGGGGAGCTAATCAAACCTAGCTTTCCCTCGACAAGCTAGTATAAGCATTCAGTTGTAATGAACCCAATTTGACACAGAAATGCTTAGAACGAGTCCAGAGATGATTCATGGACTTAAAAGGCACATTAGATCTCGGCGCTCCGCCTTTAATGCCACAAATCTGGGACATTTGGCTCAGAGCGAGAGGACTCACTGAACAGGACTCATCCAACATGTTTAAAGCTTGAATACGTCCGCTTTGCACGACACGCGTCCTTGAAACCCCGCCCTAAGCCGCACTTTGGCGCCTCTTACCTTGTGGAGTGCGGGGCCCATGACCGGCACGAGGAAGCCGTTGTGGAGGTAGTCGAGCAGCTGCGTCCGGACCAGCGGGTGCGACACCTGCACCACGGCGTTGCAGAACTCCAGCGAGTTCATGAAGAGCACCAGCGAGGACACGCCCATCCAGTCCTCCCGCCGCAGCGAGTGCCAGTCGTCGCCGCGCACGTCGATCTTCCTGGGCAGCGACGAGTAGAGCGCGCTGAGACCCGTGGCCAACACCTGGAGCAGGACGAGAGAGGGCATGGTCAGGAGACAGGAATACTGTCAGGACAGGACAGGACTGTTTGGGCTATATACTTCTGCTGCAGTCGCATAGAGATCAACACCGTCTGATGCTAATGGGTGTGATTTGACAGTAAAGTTATTGCCATTGACCGTGGGCAGGGCTGTCATCGAGTTTTAATTGAATCGAATAATTTCAAATGGTCAATGATCGGCTGAGCAAACCCTGTAACTAAGCAACGAGGTGGATTAATGCTGCGTTTATATCGTAAAAATAATCAAAATTGTGTTGTTATTTAGCAGAAAACAAGCTGACGCTGAGGATGTCAACTGTTCTGACTCAAGGAATAAAACTGTAGCTCATTACCACCACCTAGTGTACGTTTAAGGGAACCACATCTAAAATCAAATGTAAATTCAACAAAATACCAAGGTTTGGGAGGTCAAGATCATCTGGTTGTAGATTATAGAGAACTAAAAGATACCGCTTGTGATCGTGGTTAAAAGCTAAAGTTATTTAGCTCAAAAACAAATGTCAAGCGTGTCCGTTTAAGTCACAATATCGTTACATTTTCATCCAGAAAGTCTGATTTCATTGGTCAGTGTGAATAAAAGGATATTAAAAATGCTTGGTGATGGTGGCAATAAACCTGGATAATCGTAAAATTGTGATATTTACCGTGACAATAATCATAATTCTAACATTTAAACTGGTTACTGTTCCCTAAATTATGATTTCTGACACCAGTGCTGGGTTAATCACCAACTGGAAACATAAAAGAGTAACGTTCCTGAACTCCATTGAGATCGAGGATGTTCATTCACTTGTTTTGCTCGTTCAGCCAGAAACGAAGAAAAACCCAGAGACTATTATGACCAATGTGTTCAAACAAGTCTTTAAACGAAGGTTTAAATATCAGACAAATGTGAAATATCTGTCAAATCAAACACAAAATGCAGAAATATCCCTGTATTAAAGCGCCCCCTACAGGTCGGACGAGTCATTGAACTAAAATGCCGTTTTATATGCAGGTTTATAATTTCACTACCTGTTTGCTGATGATTCACAGATAAAACGAACGCAACGAACACTGTGAGCTTAAGATAAGAGTGTGCAGTGGCGTTACTTTACAAATAAACTAAATAAATTAATGAATGATTTGATGTGTGAATATTAAACCTCTACAAACACGTCCCCCACCGCCCTGTGTACGTAACACAACTGGATCCACCGTCCCTGGTACTCACGGGACAGAAGTAGGAGTTCTCTGAGATGTAGCGGGCCACGGCCTCGTGACTGGCGGAGGCGGACATGACCAGCAGCAGGGCGTCCCGGGCCTGCTGCCCCAGGGCGCCGTCCCGGTGGATGAAGGGCACGAGGAGCGAGAAGATCAGCAGGTTTGTGGAGCCGTGCTGGGCCGGGGCGGCTCTGAAGAGCAGCTCCAGGACGACTGGCTGACGGGCCATGGTCACGCACACCTGAGGAGGAAGACGGAAAAAAAAAGAATAATATACACATTCTAGATAGTTCTACACTTACTTACTCTACTTTTTTATATATTGAACCAAGTAACAATCCGACAACAGAAGCTATTTTTGAAGTGACCGTGAGATGCAGTATCTTGTCAAATTGAGATTCTGTCAGTTGTAATTATTATTAACGATCAGCTTGGGTCTTTTAAATTGAGAGAACAGATTCAGGCTTAAGGAGTACTATCAAGGCAAGCACAGATATCACAAATATGAAGACGTGCAGAAGAATAAAGTGCTCCAACATGTGTCTAAACATCCATCAATGCTAACGTTAGCGGTGCGCTACATGCTACCGCCATAAGCTGTATCTTAAACATTTACAGATCACATAATTTGTCAGAGAATGTCTTAAAAGAGGGTAAAAGTTGTATTTTAGTGTGTAGTATTTATGACTCCTTTTATGTACTAGACCTTGGGAATCTGCAGGTGGTTTATGGAGCTGGAGCTGTTCCAGAGGCTCTGAGCTCGGCCTCGGCTCTGACTGTGTTCAAGGCTAAACACAGCTCTGTTTTATTAAGACTGAGGGAAATTTATCTGCATTTTACTATTTTAAAAACATTTTAATGAGACTATTTAAGACTATTTAGACAACCATTTAAATCATTACACAACATTAAAGTTATTGTTACATCGCTGTGTGAAGGAGACGTTTCACAGGTCTTTCCTTCTGCTGCTGTCAGACTCTACAACAAACACTGCTAGCCCTGAACATATGTAACTGTCATACAGGCTTTTAGTTAGAGCGCCGTCATCCCGTTTCTTGGACGGTGTATTTCGACATGTGGACGGGCATTTTCGAGTGCAAGGACGGCGTAATTTTTATTAATACATTTTAGAAAATGGAATATCATCATTAAATCGGGCCGGGAAGCGTTTGACGATAGTCCGCCGTGGTCTGCGCCATGACAGTTTACTGTTTACAAGTGAAAATTTGAATGCTGCGCGCTGATTGAGCGACAAAGTTTGTGTGCTTGGCTCTGATTGGCTGGTCCGGAAAATGCCGAACCTCCGCGGCCAAATACCATGTAAAATATGGCGTGATACGCCGCTCCTAAGTGGCAGAGTGTGATCGAGAGGCGCAGGCAGCGCGAGAGTATGGAAAGTCAATATGATACGAGAGGCGTGCGGGCGCCGCTCTACATCGCCGTGTAGTCGCCTCCGCTTTCCATAGCCTCATATTGCAATATTTTAAGCCCCCGGTTGGACGGGGTGTTTTCAAATCCTAGCTAAAAGCCTGCTGTCATACCCATGTGCAATACTGACATAATCATGTGCAATACTGACATAATGTCATGATCCTGTGCAATAATGTCATATTCATGTGCATAAAACTGCTGTAAAAACACAATAGAGTGTTTACTTTTGCCACTTTATTTTATTTTTCTTTCTATTCCTTATTAATACGAGAGGTTCTGTCTATAGGAGTTGTGTTTATAAGAGATTTTCTGTGTGAGTGTTTATAAGTTACCTGTTCTTTTAGTCTGTATCTACTTGTGTTGCAACACTGGAATTTCCCCATTGTGTGGACAAATAAAGGCCATCTTATCTTATATTTATTTATTTATTGACCAGCACTTTTTCATATTATCTCATTAAATCAATAAAGTCAATAATATTTTTAAATCCATAAAAAATGTTAGATAAACCGGTCATAAAACTGTCTAATGTCTAATTGTTTTTGCACATCTCCATCTGTGTCTGACAATAATCCAGGGCGTGGCTCTCCATGGCGACGGCACACAAACACATGACGTTTGCACCTGGTTGAGCAGCAGCACCAGGCTGTTCTCCAGCGGCGCGGGGCAGCCCAGCTCAGAGTCCCCGCAGGCCCCCAGGAGCCGCAGCAGAGGGTGGAGCACGGCCGTGTGCTGGAGCAGGGGCTGGTGGGACTGTCCGATCAGCATCTCGAACAGCTTCAGCAGCGCCCCCTGGCTGTCGGGGTCCAGGCCGCGCCGGACGTGCCACTGCACCACGCGCTCCAGGACGTTCTCCGTCACCACCAGCTCCAGGATGGGGCCCATGGGGGACACGGAGTCACCTGGGTCTGGACTCTCGCCTGAGGGGGTCAAAAACAAGACTCTGAAGCTTTTTAACACTTTAACACACACAATATGTTGCAAAAGGATCAATAAGAGCTGCCG
Organism: Eucyclogobius newberryi; assembly: GCF_026437365.1. Lineage (NCBI taxonomy): Eukaryota > Metazoa > Chordata > Actinopteri > Gobiiformes > Gobiidae > Eucyclogobius > Eucyclogobius newberryi. The sequence continues at coordinate 33,001,486 of NW_027315768.1, forward strand.
TAATTAAATATCATCTTAGAAGTCGTCTCTTCAAAGATCATGTTTATTGAACTGTGAGATTTATGCATTATAATCCAAATAAAGGTTTAAATATGGTGACAGAAGGTTTTTATTTCATGTTTCATTATAATCGCAATCCATTTAAAGTTGAGCATTCTCAAAATACGACTATTATATTATATTATATATATATTATATTATTGTTTTTCATAGTCGACTAGTCTCGATTAGTTGATTGATCGCTGCAGCTCTTGTTGCTGAGGCAACAATCAATATCACAAAGAACATATTGCAATAACACCAAGGATTGCAATTTGACAGAAAAAAATATATTTTTAGTGAAGTTGTGTTTTTAAAAGAAAAAAGCAGGTTTTCTGTATTATTTTTATACTATTTTCTAACTAAATTAGCCTTGATTTAATCTTGGTTTTGTCAATGTTAAGCTTTTGTTTTGACAGAGTCTGAATAGTAAATAAAACACACATTTTAGTTTCAGATTAACAAATTATTCTGTCAAAATATTGGAATAATGGAGGATGTTTTGTCTCATTTCCTGGTGGCGTTGACAGTTGAGTAGTTCTCCCACATGTCAATCATAGGACGCACCTACCGCACACCTGCAGCCTCGTCGGCTCGTCCCCAGGAGAGCAGCACGTTTCCCTGGCTGTGCATGCGTGGTTACTATGCCGGTGTGTGTCTAAGCGCATGGATCTATCATAATATAGTTCCCTCAGTGTACAGGACATTTTTAAATTTGAGAACTCAAGCGGAAGTGTGCATGTGCACTCGCCTTGTGCGGACGCTCACAACAGCCTCGATGCTACACGTGCGCTTGTTTATCAGCGCGACAGATCGCATCACATCTCTCGTCTCTGTAGATTTCCGTCTCTTCTGAGACTGTTTTTCTCTGTCTTAATTTCGTCCTGTACACTGAGGGAACTATATGATGATAGATCCATGCGCTTAGACACAGGGAAACGTGCTGCTCTTCTGAGGACGAGCCAGAACGAGGCTCCAGGTGAGCGGTAGGTCCGTCCTATGATTGATACGTGGCATCAATATTGCAGTGATTAACAGCCACAATATCATGCAGCCTTAACTTAATTTACAGACGAGACAAAAAGGAAAATTCACCCGTTTTGCATCAACCTTCTACTACGACACCTGACTCCGCCCCCTCGCCTGGACTCAAAGGTGAGACCCCGCCCCCTCACCTGGACGCTCCTCTGCCAGCAGACAGAGCATCTGGTCCGTGTGGTTCCTCACCGCCGTCAGATCATCGCTGGAGGACGAGGGCTCACGCTGCTCCAAGATCCAAGACACCTGAGCACAAGCGGGAGTGAGAATCTCAACGCTACGACCGCCGCTCCCTCTACAAACCATTAATTTAGTCGCCGATTAGTTAGATGCCTTTAACGATTAGATTACTTTAACGACTAGTGAATTAGTCACATTATTTCTATTAAACTGTATTTAGCTGAAATGTGGCGACTTCTAGACTGAGAATATTTGCAAATAAAGTGACGAAACTCAAATAGTTTATTCATTTTTTGACATTTTCTCATGTTTGAATGGGCTTTAAAGTCACACTACAGATTACAATCACGTAAGACGATGATTTTATTTCTTATCATTGATTATTCACAATTGGTCTCGGCTCTCGGCCCTCATTGAGTCTTGGTCATGAGACAAAATCACGTAAGAGCACACGTGACGCAGAAACAGAACACGGCTCTACCCTGTCTCCGAGCGCAGGAGGAAACGAGCCGCAGAGTTGAGCGGTATTGAGTCAGCGTTACCGTGGCGCCGATAATCATCCACAAACTCCCTCTGAGCCTTACAAAACCGCTTCTTACGCAATGACAGATTAAAAACAAGGGTTGCATTGGGCTGTCTGATGGATAATATCTATATCTGATCATATCTGTGGAGACTAAAGTTGTGTCTAGTTTGTGTCGATGGAGTTTAAAGTATTATTAAAGCAGTAAAATAGTGTTTTTGACCAGGGTTAGTCCAGTCCTCGAGTCATGGTTTGAGCGTAAAGCTGTTCTCCGAGTCACATTTTCGAAGCCATTTCTCATCTGTTGAAATCCGTAGCAGCAGGAGTATTTTCCAATGCATAGCAGAGTTTAGTCATCCCGCTTTGTATCTCGAAAATCCTTTAGCGATTTAGTCCGGAGTTAAATTGATGCCGCATTCCTGCACGTGTTTGAATAAAGTCCAAAGTCACGAGCGCCGCGTTCACATTCTTCAGCCGCCGAGTAAATGTAAGAGAGATGTAACAATATCATTTTAGAGTGTGAATATGACACGCGGACAGTTGGAAATGAGGCTCCTTAAAACTGTCTGCGAGTAGGCTAGCGTTTATTAGCATAGCTGCGCAATAATATGTAAACTAGCATTGGCATTAGCTCCCAACGACCTGAAACAGTCCAAGTCCAGTGGTCCCTCCTGACCACAGTCACATATTTCTGGACAAACGGGGTCTTTGGAGGCGTGACGGACTTTTTGTCGGCACAGCCCACAGTGAACATGCAGCTTTTGTCCTCAAGATGGCCCCTCATCTGCCTGAAGAGTGGGTCCAGCTCGCCTCCGACGGTCCCTCTTCTGCCTGAAGAGTGGGTCCAGCTCGACTCAGACGGTCCCTCTTCTGCCTGAAGAGTGGGTCCAGCTCGACTCAGACGGTCCCTCTTCTGCCTGAAGAGTGGGTCCAGCTCGACTCAGACGGTCCCTCTTCTGCCTGAAGAGTGGGTCCAGCTCCAGTCTCCCTCGTGTCCGTCTGTCCGTCTGTGAGAGTCGGATCTCTCCTTCACTGGAACTCCTCCAGGTTTCTACGCTTTTTTCCCAAAGAGGTTTTTTTTGTAGTTTTTCCTGGCCGAGAAGGAGAGTCTAAGGACAGAGGACCCTGGGACATTGTCCCTCGCCACCACAGACATTGTCTGACTCCATCGCCACCACAGACATTGTTGATTCATTTCTCCCTGTGGCCCTCAGAGGCAACTGTTGTTGTGATTTTGGGCCTTACAAAAATAAATTAATTTGATTTGATTTGAGTAGCAACGAGAGTGTCACGCCACTTTCGACACATGAACTGTAAAACTTGATGGATTGATTGTTACGTCGTGTGACTTCCTGCGCTCTCGATGATCTAATCTTTGAAAGCGTCTTCTGGTGCTGCCCCCGGTGGTGGAGTGGTTAAGGTAGCCGCACGTATGCCAGGTGCAGCCGGCCGCAGTGTTGACAGTTCAAATCCCCGGCTCTGACAAGTTACTGCGTGTCCCTCCCTTCTCGCTCATCCCCATTTCACACTCAGCCGTCCAGGGAATATTATTTGACATTCAACTTTCGACCAAATGGGAAGTTTATTTTGGACTTTATGTGACTTTTCTTTGGATGTTTTCAGTTTTAATTGTATTTTTATCTCCTGCGCTCTCTCTGGACTTATTGCTTGGTTTAGTTTTCCGTGATAATGTTTTTTTGTTTTTGTTTAAGTAGAGAAAAGCTCAAATATGTACCCAACTCAGGTGATTTTTTTTTTGTATCGTTACAAGAATCTAGTTTTGATACAAGTTTGAGCATCAATTAGTATTTTAAGTTTAGATTTTGTTTCACCACTTTACTTAAAATCAGTATTTGTCATAAAAGTTCAAGTTAATATGATAAAACGACAAAAAAAAAAAAAAGCCTCAGATGATTTCGTCCCTGTGGCGTACCTGTCTCCAGTGGTTCTGAAACACCATGAGGCAGGTCTCCGGGTCGGCGACGCAGTGGCCAGCGGGGGCAGCGTTCCGCCCCGCCCGGGCCACAGGGCCGCGCGGGTTCAGCCTGCTCAGCCAGCTCATGGTCATCCGAGTCGAGGGCCACTCGTTCTGGCGACGCCGAGCGTGGAGACGAGAGGCGGAGGATGACCACGAGGAGGAGGAGGGGGGAGGTCTGAGGGCGGGGATAGAAGGGGGAGGAGATCTGAGGGCGGAGACAGAAGGGGGAGGGAGGTGAGGGAGGTGAGGGAGGTGAGGGGGAAGAGGCGGTGACCGGGCGCTTGGTATTCTGGGTCAAGAGTTCTGTCCTGTCCTCCTTCTACGCTGTCATCCAGTCTGAAGACAGCTCCACTCCATATCCGGTCAGGACGCCACGCTGCAGAGAGACCAGAGCGCCCCCTTCAGGTTAAAACAGGTTCAAATGTTTTATAGAGAATATTTATCATTAAAGTGCATCATTGATCGAAATCAGAAACAGTTTATCGTATTTGATGTTCTGATTCTGAATGTCACGTTCACAGTCAAGTTCTTCTCGGACATAAAACGTATTTTTGCTCTGGAGATTAAGGGCGGGGCTGACATTATAACTCACGTACAGAAAACAGAGGATTATATTTGGACTTGAAATTGGGACAAATTGGGCCGAGTTTGGACAAAGTGGGACGTCTGTTTTGGACTTTATGCTGGCTGATTTTTGCAGGATGCTTTTTATCTTAATGTTTTTATTCTTGTCTCCTATGTTATCTCTGGACTGGTTTTATAATCACTGAAAAATTAAATAAATACAATACCGTATTTTGCGCACGAAAAGGCGCACCGGATTATTAAGCGCACCATCAGCTATCTGTGTACCATGTGTACTGGTCCATACATAAAGCGCACCGGACGATAAAGCGCATAAGAAAACAGACGGATAAGTCAGAGTCGGTTGAGCTTTATGGAACGCGTTCAACTCATTCAGATCAACATTGTTCAACATCAAAACACACTCTGCTACAGCTAACAGATACGTTAGCATATCCAAATCAATTCTCAGTCAAGATCACTTGTAAACACGTAAAATACAAACACAGAACACACTTTGCTACCGCTAAAAGACAGTTAGCATATCCACAACAACTCCCAGCCTCGTTCAGTTGCAACATGTAAAATACATCACAATACACTCACTTTTTCAGTTCATTCCTCGTCATCAAATCCTTCAAATGCGTCAAAGTACATCCCGCATAGCTATGACCAGACGTCCTGATTTACCTGGGACAGCCCCGATTGTTTACGTCCCGTGTCCCGGTTTAATGTCTGCTGGGGCACATAATGGTAAAAGCAGCCAAAGCGCCGATAGTGCTCCGTGCTAAAATCTCTTTGGTCATGTGATCCCGCATCTCGGCTCCACGCAGCAGTTCAGTGATGATTCCGGCCTCTGACCACAGTTGACTGATCATTTAGCCCGTAAGCGCATTTTTTGTGATAATATAACAGATCCAATGGTCTCATGGCAGGAGCCATCTTGGGCCATCTTGGGGTCCTTCATTTACCAGTAGGTGTCTGCGTTGTGCCTGACTGAAAATATTGTTTACGTTTTGACAAAGTGTCGTGTGCGCCGCGTGAAGCAGAAGACTACTGTTCCCAGAATGCTTTGCACATATGTTGTTGGAACTTCCGGTTCCGGAGTGCTGTAACTCTAGTCGCGCATCGGCGTCTCGTCTCCCAAATCTTCTTTATACACCATGTACCACACAAAATATCTTCGCGGTCAGTAAGCACAACCAGAAATAAACCATATGTTAAGAGCACCGGACTATTAAGCGCACGGGTGCTTTATAGTGCGGAAAATATGGTAAATACAATTAAATAAATTAAAGGTTGAATGGACGATTTTTTTGGCATAAATCTGAGTCTTATTTCCTCGTTGCGTGGACTGCCCAATAGTCCTGCCACGTATCAATCATAAAACGCACCTACTGCTCACCTGCAGCCGCGTGCGGCTCGTCCCACATTTCCGCGTCTAAGCGCATTGATCTATCATAATATAGTTCCCTCAGTGTATGGGGCAAAATGAAGAGACGAGAGATATGATGCGATCCGTCGTGCTAATAAACAAACGCACGTGTGCGTTGTATCAGTCCACACGGGGGAGTGGCATGCGCACTTCCACCTGCGTTCTCAAATCGCCGAAAAATCGTCCATTGCGCCTTCTAATTTATTTAATTTATTTTATTTAGTTGATTTAGTTGATTTAATTTATTTAAATAAATACAAAAAAAATACAAAAAAATAAAAGAAAAATAAAATTATTATTTTTATTGATTTCCCCCCAAAATGTTTGAGAAAGCAAAACTAGTCACAATTAAGTCAATTAATTGTTGCAGCCCAATTTATGATTAAATTCATATCACAATATTTGATGGTGGCAAACCCAAAGGAATACATAACTTTAGATAGTGTTTTGTATTGAGTAGAATGTTATATCTATCAAATAAAAATACATCTGTGCGAGACATTGTGATGCAACATAAAACAGTTACAAACATAAATTACAAATGTAAGATATAAACTGTGAGAGCTGATAAACGACTAACTGGCACGAAACTGGCTCTTAAACATTTCAGTATCTGTTTGATCCGATCGTTATCAGAAGTGCACTCATAAAAACACAACTGCAGCACAAAAAGGAAAAGAATATGAATCTTCTGACTCGATCTTCATCCGGCTCACTCCAGGCTTTGCCCTCGCGCTCCCAAACCCTTAACCATCATTATTTAAACTAAATTATGAATCAACTAATGCATTTATTGTGTGACTGAAACCTTCACCGCCGAGCGATTCATCGACCAAACAAATAAAAGCCGACGGCGCTTCAAAACTGTGAGCGTGAACGATAAATAATGTCAGAATCCGGTGCATTCTGATGACAATCAGAGGGTTATCATTTATCATTTATGATATTGTACAAACTGCAGCTTTTCTCTCAAATGCCTCGACGAGCCTCAAGTGCCATCACGTTCTATCACGTTCTAATTAGGGATGCTAAGATTGTCACGTTAATTGATTATGGTCACAATATAATAGCAAGGACCAAAATAATAATAATCGTGACCGTTTTAGAAGCAAAATAATGTCTTTTTAGTTCAATGAAAATAGACCTAAATGAAAAAGAACTTTATTTTATCCGTCCATTTTTGTCACATTTAACTTTATTTTTAATTACACTATTCAAATGGCAGTTTAAAGTTGAATTCAATATTTTGTCCAAGTCTGATTCCAGGTTTAATCCCAAGTTTAGTACCATTTATCACTTTTAATGTGTAAACGAACTGAATTTTGACCAAAACGTAAAGCCGCATTAGGCAGGTTTATGTGTCGAGCACATTTCATACACAAGGCAACAGGAAAAATGCATTCAAATCACAAAGAAATTACAGAAACAGAAAAACAATAAATCTAACTAAATTTTAAAAACACCTAGCCACAAAGGGTAACGTGTTTTCGGAGTCCAACTCTCTTTTAAACTAACAAAATTACAAAATGATGTAAGACATAAAAGAGAAGAGAGCAAATAAAAATCATTTCAGTCAAACACAGCTAAATAAAAAACTGTTTTTATCTCAGATTTGAACATTGTCAGAGCAGAACCTGTCTCCCGCATTAACCGATGTTTAAAGCAAAAGTAGTAGGAAGTAGGTAATTAACTACCGTACTTTCCGGAGTATAAGTCGCACCAGCCAAAAAATGCATAATAGAGAATAAAAAACATATACAAATCGCACTGGTATACAAGTCGCACCTAGGCCAAAACTATGAAAAAGGTGCAAATTATAGTCCGGAAAATACGGTAAACACTGCCGCGATCCATGGTTAATATTCACATTCGCGGCTTTAGAATCGCTGCGTTTGAGGCGGGAAAGTTCAGATGGCGTTACCGCAAAAGCAGTCAATCCGAGCCACTTCCACTTCAGAGTTCACGACAGATAAAACACTCATTGGAGGCGGGAAATCGACGGTGAAAGACGCAAAACGCTCCCGACGATATGGAGCCATTTTCATCACGCGTTCAGGTTTCTGCAGGTTTGGAAAAGACACGCGGGTGTTCCGATTTAACGTGTTTGAGGATTCAACTTTAACATCTCCCTCCAGCGGGAATAACACGGAAAATACCAAATAAATTGAAGAAACTGCAGCGGAGCACATCGAGAGCTGCTCAACTCTCTGGCAAAAATAGATAAGACAGTTAAGTCGGTGTAAAAGCACTAAACTCAAACTGTAATCGTTCTTAATCTTTGCTATATGTTCCGGTACATTTAATTACTTTCAACTGAACTCAAGCGATGCGTTTCCAAGCAGTAGAAACGATGAGAATTCTCAAAAGATCGTGGCGTTTGGACGATGGATTCAGGACCAAAAGGAGGACTTCATAAAAGGTAATCAAGCGTCATGGAAACCAAAGAGACGCCGCGATTTCCTGTGAGCGAGTCAACAAGCTAAAGACGGGTTCTCAAATATTCATTAAATCAATCAAAGAGACGCTAAAGGACAAGCAGACGGAAATGAGGTGAAAAGGAGTGAATACGGGTTAAAGTATCGGCAATATCAGTGTGATGATATCGAAGAAACGTCGATATAAGTTTCCAACAGACTAATGAGTAAAAATGGAACTAGAAGAGCAACTCATGATGATTATTTACCTCCAAGATAAGTAGATTCTTATTATTTATATTATTTATTTATTAATGAAAAGCTAATTTATGAATTTGACTTCAAATTTTAATATATTCGTAGGCCTATTTAGATTTTAAAATCCATATATCTGTAAATATTAGATATCGGCATCAGTTCCTAGTCATAGTTTCCACTATAAACATATTCACCCGGGTAACCAGGGTAACCATGGGAACCCCTTGGCTACTGTTGACCTCAGATGATGGTGAGGGACAGTAAAGTACAGCCATGACGGAGATGCATGAATAATCAGGGGATTATATATATATATCTCTCCATGAAGCTTGTAAACGTGGCTTTATGTCCTGGTCAAACAGTGAAACGCTGTAAAACTCTTGTTCCAGGTTCAAAGTTCACCTCTGGATTCCTGCAAAGGGCGGAGCTGAAAGAAAGACACTCCAGCAGGTTTGGGCCGGTCACAATGGACTTAAGACTTCAAATATAAACCTGGGTCTGGTACAAGGTGTAAACTTTATTCAGTTAATTCTTGGTACTTTGTCCCGGTTCAAAAAACAAAACAAAAATTGGCTAAATATCTAAGTGATATTTCTGAATCGTCTGTGATCACTTCAAGTTGCAAAACATTTAAATCTGATTTCAATGTGTTCATTTGAGTGGTTTATTGAGTAATTTGACACAATTTCACAAAAATAGAGGTTTTCAATAAAAAATATGATGCGGAAGCGACATTCATTACAATGATCTGACCCGAAGTGCAGCCGCTATGACCCGAGCACTTTGCGACCACGACACGTTCACCAGAACCACAACCAGAGACCAACCGCCATGAAAAGTAACACAACAACAACAACAATAACAACAACAATCAGAGACCAACCGCCATGAAAAGTAACACAACAACAACAACAATAACAACAACAATCAGAGACCAACCGCCATGAAAAGTAACACAACAACAACCAGAGACCAACCGCCATGAAAAGTAACACAACAACAACAACCGGAGACCAACCGCCATGAAAAGTAACACAACAACAACAACCGGAGACCAACCGCCATGAAAAGTAACACAACAACAACAACCAGAGACCAACCGCCATGAAAAGTAACACAACAACAACAATGACAACAATCAGAGACCAACCGCCATGAAAAGTAACAACAACAACAATCAGAGACCAACCGCCATGAAAGGTAACACAACAACAACAACAACAACAACCAGAGACCAACCGCCATGAAAAGTAACACAACAACAACAACCAGAGACCAACCGCCATGAAAAGTAACACAACAACAACAACCAGAGACCAACCGCCATGAAAAGTAACACAACAACAACAATAACAATCAGAGACCAACCGCCATGAAAAGTAACAACAACAACAATCAGAGACCAACCGCCATGAAAGGTAACACAACAACAACAACAACAACAACAACCAGAGACCAACCGCCATGAAAAGTAACACAACAACAACAACAACAACAACAACCAGAGACCAACCGCCATGAAAAGTAACACAACAACAACAACAACAACAAGAGACCAACCGCCATGAAAAGTAACACAACAACAACAACAATCAGAGACCAACCGCCATGAAAAGTAACACAACAACAACAACCAGAGACCAACCGCCATGAAAAGTAACACAACAACAACAACAATCAGAGACCAACCGCCATGAAAAGTAACACAACAACAACAATCAGAGACCAACCGCCATGAAAAGTAACACAACAACAACAACAACAACCAGAGACCAACCGCCATGAAAAGTAACACAACAACAACAATCAGAGACCAACCGCCATGAAAAGTAACACAACAACAACAACCAGAGACCAACCGCCATGAAAAGTAACACAACAACAACAACAACCAGAGACCAACCGCCATGAAAAGTAACACAACAACAACCAGAGACCAACCGCCATGAAAAGTAACACAACAACAACAACAACCAGAGACCAACCGCCATGTAAAGTAACACAACAACAACCAGAGACCAACCGCCATGAAAAGTAACACAACAACAACAACCAGAGACCAACCGCCATGAAAAGTAACACAACAACAACAACCAGAGACCAACCGCCATGAAAAGTAACACAACAACAACAACAACAACCAGAGACCAACCGCCATGAAAAGTAACACAACAACAACAATCAGAGACCAACCGCCATGAAAAGTAACACAACAACAACAACAACCAGAGACCAACTGCCATGAAAAGTAACACAACAACAACAACCAGAGACCAACCGCCATGAAAAGTAACACAACAACAACAACAACAACAACAACCAGAGACCAACCGCCATGAAAAGTAACACAACAACAACAACAACCAGAGACCAACCGCAATGAAAAGTAACACAACAAGAACAATCAGAGACCAACCGCCATGAAAAGTAACACAACAAGAACAATCAGAGACCAACCGCCATGAAAAGTAACACAACAACAACAATCAGAGACCAACCGCCATGAAAAGTAACACAACAAAAACAATCAGAGACCAACCGCCATGAAAAGTAACACAACAACAACAATCAGAGACCAACCGCCATGAAAAGTAACACAACAACAACAACAACCAGAGACCAACCGCCATAAAAAGTAACACAACAACAACAACCAGAGACCAACCGCCATGAAAAGTAACAACAACAACAATCAGAGACCAACCGCCATGAAAAGTAACACAACAACAACAACAATCAAGAGACCAACCGCCATGAAAAGTAACACAACAACAACAACAACCAGAGACCAACCGCCATGAAAAGTAACACAACAACAACAACAATCAGAGACCAACCGCCATGAAAAGTAACACAACAACAACAACAACAACAACCAGAGACCAACCGCCATGAAAAGTAACACAACAACAACAACAACCAGAGACCAACAGCCATGAAAAGTAACACAACAACAACAACAACCAGAGACCAACCGCCATGAAAAGTAACACAACAACAACAACAACCAGAGACCAACCGCCATGAAAAGTAACAACAACAACAACAACAACAACCAGAGACCAACCGCCATGAAAAGTAACACAACAACAACAACAATCAGAGACCAACCGCCATGAAAAGTAACACAACAACAACAACAACAACAACAACCAGGGACCAACCGCCATGAAAAGTAACACAACAACAACAACAACAATCAGAGACCAACCGCCATGAAAAGTAACACAACAACAACAACAACAACCAGAGACCAACCGCCATGAAAAGTAACACAACAACAACAACAACAACAACAACCAGAGACCAACAGCCATGAAAAGTAACACAACAACAACAACAACCAGAGACCAACCGCCATGAAAAGTAACACAACAACAACAACAATAACCAGAGACCAACGCCATTTAAAGCAACACCACAACCAGAGAACAACCGCCATGAAAAGTAACACAACAACAACAACCAGAGACCAACAGCCATGAAAAGTAACACAACAACAACAACAACCAGAGACCAACCGCCATGAAAAGTAACACAACAACAACAACAATAACCAGAGACCAACCGCCATGAAAAGTAACACAACAACAACAATCAGAGACCAACCGCCATTAAAAGCAACACCGCAACAACAACAATAACCAGAGACCAACCGCCATTAAAAGCAACACCACCACAACAACAACAACAATAACCAGAGACCAACGCCATTAAAAGTAACAACAACAATAACCAGAGACCAACCGCCATTAAAAGCAACACCACAACAACAACGTCAATCAGAGACCAACTGCCATTAAAAGTAACACAACAACAACAACAACAACAACGTCAATCAGAGACCAACCGCCACTAAAAGCAACACCACAACAACAACGTCAATCAGAGACCAACCGCCATTAAAAGTAACACAACAACAACGACAACCAGAGACCAACCGCCATTAAAAGCCACACAACAACAACAACCAACCGCCATTAAAAGCAACACAACAACAACAACAATCAGAGACCAACCGCCATGAAAAGTAACACAACAACAACAACAACCAGAGACCAACCGCCATGAAAAGTAACACAACAACAACAACAATAACCAGAGACCAACCGCCATGAAAAGTAACACAACAACAACAACAACCAGAGACCAACCGCCATGAAAAGTAACACAACAACAACAACAACAACCAGAGACCAACCGCCATGAAAAGTAACACAACAACAACAATCAGAGACCAACCGCCATGAAAAGTAACACAACAACAACAACAATCAGAGACCAACCGCCATGAAAAGTAACACAACAACAACAACAACAACAACCAGAGACCAACCGCCATGAAAAGTAACACAACAACAACAACAACCAGAGACCAACCGCCATGAAAAGTAACACAACAACAACAACAACCAGAGACCAACAGCCATGAAAAGTAACACAACAACAACAACAACCAGAGACCAACCGCCATGAAAAGTAACAACAACAACAACAATAACCAGAGACCAACGCCATTTAAAGCAACACCACAACCAGAGACCAACCGCCATGAAAAGTAACACAACAACAACAACAACAACAACAACAACAACCAGAGACCAACAGCCATGAAAAGTAACACAACAACAACAACAACCAGAGACCAACCGCCATCAAAAGTAACACAACAACAACAATAACCAGAGACCAACCGCCATGAAAAGTAACACAACAACAATAACCAGAGACAAACGCCATTTAAAGCAACACCACAACAACAACAACCAGAGACCAACTGCCATTAAAAGCAACACCACAACAACAACGACAATCAGAGACCAACCGCCATTAAAAGCAACACCGCAACAACAACAATAACCAGAGACCAACCGCCATTAAAAGCAACACCACCACAACAACAACAATAACCAGAGACCAACGCCATTAAAAGTAACAACAACAATAACCAGAGACCAACCGCCATTAAAAGCAACACCACAACAACAACGTCAATCAGAGACCAACCGCCATTAAAAGTAACACAACAACAACAACAACAACAACAACAACAACCAGAGACCAACCGCCACTAAAAGCAACACCACAACAACAACGTCAATCAGAGACCAACCGCCATTAAAAGTAACACAACAACAACGACAACCAGAGACCAACCGCCATTAAAAGTAACACAACAACAACCAGAGACCAACCGCCACTAAAAGCAACACCACAACAACAACGTCAATCAGAGACCAACCGCCATTAAAAGTAACACAACAACAACGACAACCAGAGACCAACCGCCATTAAAAGTAACACAACAACAACCAGAGACCAACCATCATTAAAAGTAACACAACAACAACAACCAGAGACCAACCGCCATTAAAAGCAACACCACAACAACAACAACCAGAGACCAACCGCCACTAAAAGCAACACCACAACAACAACGTCAATCAGAGACCAACCGCCATTAAAAGTAACACAACAACAACAACAACAACGACAACCAGAGACCAACCACCATTAAAAGCAACACAACAACAACAACAATCAGAGACCAACCGCCATGAAAAGTAACACAACAACAACAACAACCAGAGACCAACCGCCATGAAAAGTAACAACAACCAGAGACCAACCACCATGAAAAGTAACACAACAACAACAACAACAACAACCAGAGACCAACCACCATGAAAAGTAACACAACAATAACAATAACCAGAGACCAACCGCCATGAAAAGTAACACAATAACAACAACAATAACCAGAGACCAACCGCCACTAAAAGCAACACCACAACAACAACGTTAATCAGAGACCAACCGCCATTAAAAGTAACACAACAACAACAACGACAACCAGAGACCAACCACCATTAAAAGCAACACAACAACAACAACAACAACCAGAGACCAACCGCCACTAAAAGCAACACCACAACAACAACGTTAATCAGAGACCAACCGCCATTAAAAGTAACACAACAACGACAACCAGAGACCAACCACCATTAAAAGCAACACAACAACAACAACAATCAGAAAGCAACCACCATTTCTTATTAAGAAATGAGAGGTTCTGTCTATGAGTTTTGTTTATAAGAGTTTTTGTTTATAAGAGTTTTTTTCTATTAAGAGTGTCGTTTAAAACTTCCTGTAAGTGTATCTGTCCTTTTCCTCTATCTACCTGCGTTGCAACACCAAAATTTACCCATTTGTGGACAATAAAGGCACATCTTATCTTATTAAAAGTCACAACAACAACAACAACAATCAAACGCATTCAGGTGAAAAACAAGGCTTTGGAGGAAATAATTCTCACAAAACACTAGACAACTGGGTGAATAAACATCAAATACACAGAACCCTCTGAACATAACGTCTTCTTTTGCTTTTAAAGGTTGATATATTAACAACATGGTCGGTTCTGCACACATGAAACTGAAGGCGTCTGTGGATGTAGATTTTGAAATACTCCCGTGTTATAGATTGTATTTTTGTGTTTGTTTTGTTACTTTAAAAGAGACTGCGGCTGTAAATGAGCTTTATAACTCTAATCTGGCATGATCGCATTTGTTCAATACAGATGTTCATTAATGTACACTGTCCTTTTGGAATAAATTAATACATCAATAAGTAAATAAATACAATTGTAAAAGACACAAGTGTGAATTTGTTTATTTTATGCTATTCTTTTCCTTTAATTTATCTATTAGTTTGTAGCAAAATTACAAGAATATACACTTAGCAAAGCAGCCACAGCTTTAGTGCCAAAAACCTCACACTTTGTAGTGAACGTGTTGTAAACTCGTTAGAATTTAAAGCCCTTTTGAACACAATGGATTGATTTTTCCATAAGTCTGAGCGGAAGCCTTTGGCTTTTAAGCTTTCCAAAGCCCAAACCGTAAACAAAAGCGTTTATCGTTCAACGTGTCGTAACGATTTGCAATACACCGAGCTCAGATGAATCATACGTCTGTGGACACGAGATGAGCCGAGAATAATGACACCGTGACAGATAAAGTGCCATTTTCTGTACAATTTAGTTATTTATCCAGCTCTAATTAATACAGTTTACCCGGACAGAAGAATAATGTATATAACTCATTTACAGTACTTCGATATCTAGGATTTCCACACACAAAACATGCAAATTTATCAATTTAGAGTTGTTAATAAACCGTCAATCATCAGAATGTTGAAAATTCTAGATTGGAGGAGGCTGGAGGCAAAACTACTCTAAAACATTTCACAAAAAGTACATTTTGGGGTATTTATGTAATAGATCTGTAGATGCATTTGTCCAATAAATCGTAAAAATCCAGATTTTGCCTTCATCAAAACTGCATCATCTACTTTTAAAACAAACAAATCATGACAAATCCAATAGTAAATGTTTTTAAACCAGGCTTTGTTATCACTCTCATGTGTCTGAGTGATTCTAATTAGCCAAAACCACTCAAGATTGTTCATAACTTGTGACATTAAGTGGTTTGTTTATTTATTGATATCGCAGCATGTTCCCCTTCACTTTTCCCTCCACCACAGGATTTAGGCTGTATTATTTTCACAAACGTCTAAAAAGTCCAAAGAAACTCGAGTAAAATACATAATTTATTGCACGTAAAAGAAACAAATAAATCTTCTTGTAAAATCAATCACTGCGCGCCCCCGGGGGTCCTCTCCCTGGTCCTCTCCCTGGTCCTCTCCCTGGTCCTCTCCCTGGTCCTCTCCCTGGTGCTCTCCCTGGTCCTCTCCCTGGTCCTCTCCCTGGTCCTCTCCCTGGTCCTCCCTTGGTCCTCCCTTGGTCCTCTCCTGGTCCATGCGCACCCAGCTCAGTTTCCCATCCTTATTCACCCCCATGATTAACACATTTATATCAGTTTAATTACGCTTTGTACACGTTTTAAACCAGATCTCATCACAACAAGAAGGTGGACTAGAAGTGACGCCTGCGACGCATCAAACATCACTCCAAAGTGTCCAATCCAACGGAGGAGATGATGATGTAGCAAACGCAAACTAATTAGCACTTAGCTTCAGAAACATCAACACTGCGTTGCCATTATTCGCGCATTAAACGTGTCAGTTGCGTTGACGACCAGAAAACACACCGCCGCTTACCTTGTGTGTCGGTAAATGTTCAAAGATAGTCCCGGTTGTGGCCAAAAGGCGCTTTCCGGTGCGCTTGTTGTTGACGGCGCTAGCTGCGTTAGCCGCTCGTTAGCCGCTCGGATGCTAACCGCTAACGTAACGTATTCACAATGTCACGGGGCTCGAAACGGGGCCGACGGCGCGGAGATATCCGGGAGACGGCGGCGTCGCGGGGCCGAGCGGGGTCATGGCAGTCCGGGGTGCCGCTCCGGGTCAATGCGAGCCCCGGGAGCCGCGGAGAAACATCCGATTTGGGGGATTTCGAGAGGCTTCGGTCGCCGCCGCAGCCGCCATCTTGGAACAGTCTCCGCCCACTGCCGCGAGTCAGAGCGCGAGCAAAGGTTAAAGAGGAAATAATACTTTGTTTTTCCAAGTGTTTATGTCCGATTTGATGTAGTCACAGCGCGTGGAAATGCTCTAAACGTGTTCCTCTCGTGTCTGCGTGTGTCCCCTGCCGCTGAAAACACGTGCGTGAACAATGATGTGTTGTGAAAAGTGCGGGACCAGGGCTGATTTGGCGTGTTTACATCATGTGTTCATTAATATGCACCTGTCCTGAACACATAGAATTAATTAAACTGTGCCTCTGACGGGTTTGTACGATTTCTTTGTTCCAATTTTGACTTTATTTGGTGTGTTTGTACATGTTGTAAATTTAACTGATAGTTTTACACCAATTGAGTGGCTATTTGTGGAGAAAAGTTGAAAACTCTGTAGAAAATGACAGGAACTGACGTCACAGTTCACGCAGAGTTAACAAACTACTTTTTTCGCCCTCGAAACTTTAATTCGACAAAATAAAGTCGCTCTCATGTATTTTTATTTGTCTTTTTTTATTTATTTTTTACATTAGATATGTTTCTTCTTCCTATTTCCTACTTTGTTGTAAAGTTTGTATATTTTTTAGCAAAATATAAAATATATTAATCTTAACTGTATTTTAGTTCAATGAATCGTCCAACCTGTCTGAGGCACTTTAAATCAGCAGCAGTTGGCTAACAGTTATGCTAACAGTTTCTCATTGTTAATGCTATCTTTTGTTAAAATATAAAATAAACACCCAATTAAACTTTAAAGTAAAGACTGTCTCACTGGTTTATGGATTTTATCAAATACATTTCCCCCAAAAAATGCGACTTATACTCCGGTGCGACTTATACATGTTTTATTTTTTTTTTTTCGTTTCTTAAAGTCCAAAAAATACGGTAAAACTGGAATTAAATATGTTTTAAAGATGAATAATATTACCTGTCGGAGCCACCACTTACATAACATATAAATGCTCATAAATGTACACGTACATTATCAGCGCCTTAACGACCCTCTCCTCTCCGTGTTTGGAGCTGTTGTCTCCGGCCTCTACCTGGAAGGAGCCGAGTCGTCCTGGTGAAGACGTTCCCCGAGGAGCGCGGCGCTTGTTGTGGTCCTGCCCTGCTCCATGGAGACCGGCATCGCTCCGGCACGATGCAGCGCTGCAGGTCGGTCCGCAGGTCGCGTCGCAGAGGCGGAACCGCTGGGAAACGCTGAATTCGGAGCCCGAAATCGGGTTACGGAATGGACACTTTGGGTAACGTGGACGTCGGGAACAACCAGTGGCAACGGCTGCTGAAATGGCACAGGAGGAAGAGGGTGAACGTACGAGAGGATGGAGAGAATCGGACGGAGGAGCAGAACGGGCCATTGGATCGGCTGGCCAAAATTAAGTATGTGATTTTTGATTGATTGATTGATTTATTTAGAGACATATATGTGTATTTTGTCTCCATGGTTGTTTGTTTTGTTGTGAATTTCCCCCAAAAATACACATGCAAATACAAAATACACATATATAAGATAATCCTTTATTTGTCCACACATGGGGAAATTTCATTGTTACAACGCAGTAGATACAGAAGAAGGACAGATAACTTATAGGAAGTTTCAAAAAAACACTCTTAATAGAAGAACTCTTATAAACAAAACAAAGAACTCTTAGTAACAAACATATATACAATTGTAAATAACAGTACAGAATATAGGAGCAGTGTGTGTGTTTCGATTGGCCAGAAATACATTGAAAAACAAATACTTTTACTGTTAGAGTGGTTTACAAAAGTTAATATTTTGAAAAGTTAACGTAGTTTTATTACATTGGAAAAATTTACAATTTTAAACTAGACATTAAGTTCAAAAGTTATTGATATAATTAGTATTTATCTTTATTTTTTCCCTCATTTCAAATTAGAAAATGGTTGTCTTTTACTTATTTTGAGTAAAACAATATATTTTATGCTTGTTCCATTGGCAATCTTACTTTAAGTGATTAAAAAAATACTCAAACCAAGACAAATACTACTTATTTTGACCATTTAGTAACTTATTATCTTTTTTTAGATTTTCCTGTGTACCTTCCTACCTGGTAAAAAGTTTAACGTCAAACAATGGAACATTCCCTAACCCCCGAACCCAAAGCAATAACACAGTATCTCCATGGAAACAAGCGGGTCAGAAAAGTGACACTTTTAAGCCAGTGTTTCACATCCAGGCGTGCTTGGAATCTTATTTTATTTGTATTTATTTTTTAGATTTAAAACAAGATGAAATAATATTTGAGTTAAAACAAATTATATATATTTGTAGTGCATTTTATATCTTTGAGAACGTTTTGGAGGATTTTGGCCATCGATAATAAAACAAGAAAATATAAGTGATAATTGCCAATATACCGCCTAGTTCTGTTGTTTTGTTCGATGTTATTTTTATGAGTACATTTGGAACGGTATAAAGTATTGCAGTATTAAAGTGTATTGCAGCTGAATCCGTGTTATTCCAGGTGGAGTGAGTGGGTGGTGGACCCGGCAGAACAGTTTTATTACGTGTGGCTTCAGGTGATCATCTTCCCCATCATCTACAACTGGGTGATCATCATATTGAGGTAAATGTTCCCGACGCACTTTGTATTCCCAAGAAACGCATGTACAAAGTATTGAAAGTGAGTGTGACTTGGCCAGGACCTGCTTCACGTCCATCGCCCTGAACTATCTGCCCGTGTGGTTGACCCTGGACTATCTGTCGGACCTGATGTACGTGGCAGACACCGTCATCACTCTGCGCTCAGGTACTGCCGCAGTTTTGAATCATTATTTCACATTATTTAAATTTGAAACAAGAAAAACAAACAACGAGAACAGACGAGTGAAGAATAAAATGAGAGGGCGGCGTCCAAAGAAAAGAAGGGTTAACGGGTTTATTTTTCAAGTCGATTACTCAAAACAAGGAATAACAAGTAAAGCATAATTCATAAAAAAGGAGTTGAGTTAAAAGAGGTATTATTTATTTTATTTATTTTCGATTGTTTGTTTGTGGTGTGTGCTGAGTAAGAACTCACTAGAAGGCAAAAACATAATAAAAAATAATATGATTAAAAAGGACGTGTAATTGTGAATTATTTTGGTGTAATTTGTTTGTTAAAGGATAAAGAAAATAGTGTTCTTATTATTCGTTTGTTCGGCTGCAACTCACAATTATTGTACATAGAGACATTTTAGATACATTATCAAATGAAATCTGAAATCTTCGAGATGAAGACGTTGTAATGTCTTTAAATTCACCACAAAAAAGGGACCAAACACTAAACAAGCCCATCTCTAAAAGTCTCTAAATGTCTCTAAAAGTCTCTAAATGTGTCTAAATGTCTCTAAAAGTCTCTAAATGTCTGTAAAGGTCTCTAAATGTCTCTAAAAGTCTCAAAATGTCTGTAAAAGTCTGTGAAAGTCTCCAAATGTGTCTAAATGTCTCTAAAAGTCTCTAAATGTCTGTAAAAGTCTCTTAATGTCTCTAAAAGTCTCTAAATGTGTCTAAATGTCTCTAAAAGTCTCTAAATGTCTGTAAAAGTCTCTAAATGCCCCTATGTCTCTAGATGTCTCTGTGTCTCTAAATGTCTCTTAAAGACTCTAAAAGTCTCTAAATGTCTGTAAAAGTCTCTTAATGTCTCTAAAAGTCTCTAAATGTGTCTAAATGTCTCTAAAAGTCTCTAAATGTCTGTAAAAGTCTCTAAATGTCCCTATGTCTCTAGATGTCTCTTAAAGACTCTAAATGTCTGTACAAGTCTCTTAAAGTCTATAAAAGTCTCTAAATGTCTGTAAAAGTCTCTAAATGTCTCCAAATGTCCCTATGTCTCTAAATGTTTCTGTATCTCTAAATGTCTCTAAATGTCTCTAAAAGTCTCTAAAAGTCTCTAAATGTCTCTTTGTGAGAGAGTACTTGCCGGACTAATCGATTGGCACAGTGATCGTTAGCTGAGCCCTAAACCTCCACATGTCCCCTCCTCTTTAGGTTACCTGGAGCAGGGCATCCTCGTCACGGACCCGACTCGGCTGAGGAAGCGCTACCTCCGCTCGGCGTCTTTCCTCCGGGACGCCGCGTCTCTGCTCCCGACCGACCTCCTCTACTTTGCGTTGGGGATTCAGACGCCTCTGGTCCGAATCAACCGCCTGCTGCGCACGCCACGCCTGGACGAGGCCCTGGACCGCATGGAGACCAGGACGTCCTACCCCAACACCTTCCGCATCTCCAAACTGATGCTCTACATTTTCGTGCTCATCCACTGGAACGCCTGCTTGTACTTCGCCCTCTCCAACTACATCGGCTTCGGGAGCGACATCTGGGTCTATCCCAACATCTCCATCCCGGTGTTCGCGGCGACGCGGCGCCAGTACTTCTACTGCTTCTGGTTCTCAGCGCAGATCTTCACCACGGTGGGGGACACGCCCCTCCCCAGCCAAGAGGAGGAGTACCTGTTCATGATCGCCGACCTGCTCATCGCCGTGCTGGTGTTCGCGTCCATCGTGGGGAACGTGGGGAACGTCATCTCCAGCCTCAGGGACCGGGACAACGTCTTCTTCCCCAACCATGAGCTGGTGAGACGGAGTTGGGACTTTCACGGCTCCGGGTTTTATTCAGACGGATCAGCCTGTTACAGTCCACAGTTTAGGCCTTTTTTACATTCTTAAGATAGAAATGTGCATGTAAACTAACTAAATACACAATTAACTAAATAACTAACTAAATAACTAATTAAATAACTAAATATTTAACTAAACAAGTAACTACCTAACTATCTATCTAAATAACTTTGTAAATAACTAACTAATGTACCTAGTTTTAAGAATTACACCTCGTAAAAACAAGGGTTAGGCAAAAATGTCCTTGAAATAAGTGAATAAGTGATAATCTGCTACTGCAATAATCTTACTTATTCAGCATTTATTTAGTAGAGATGTCTTAAACTACATAAATCAGATTTTTCATTTAAGTGAATATGTTTTGGTTGGATTCATTAAATTTGCAGAAATTACACATTTACTATATTTACTTACTAACTAAATAACAAAGTTACTTACTTTCTAACCTACTAACTAATTTATCTTCTGGTCAAACGTTTTTGGGTGTGTCCAGGTGAAGGCCTCTTGTGGACGAACGTTTTTTGGGTGTGTCCAGGTGAAGGCCTCTTGTGGTCATACGTTTTTGGGTGTGTCCAGGTGAAGGCCTCTTGTGGTCATACGTTTTTGGGTGTGTCCAGGTGAAGGCCTCTTGTGGTCAAACGTT
Organism: Eucyclogobius newberryi; assembly: GCF_026437365.1. NCBI lineage: Eukaryota > Metazoa > Chordata > Actinopteri > Gobiiformes > Gobiidae > Eucyclogobius > Eucyclogobius newberryi. The sequence continues at coordinate 33,023,649 of NW_027315768.1, forward strand.
TTTGGGTGTGTCCAGGTGAAGGCCTCTTGTGGTCATACGTTTTTGGCTGTGTCCAGGTGAAGGCCTCTTGTGGTCAAACGTTTTTGGGTGTGTCCAGGTGAAGGCCTCTTGTGGTCATACGTTTTTGGGTATGTCCAGGTGAAGGCCTCTTGTGGTCAAACGTTTTTGGGTGTGTCCAGGTGAAGGCCTCTTGTGGTCATACGTTTTTGGGTGTGTCCAGGTGAAGGCCTCTTGTGGTCAAATGTTTTTGGGTGTGTCCTGGTGAAGGCCTCTTGTGGTCAAATGTTTTTTGGGTGTGTCCAAGTCAAGGCCTCTTGTGGTCATACGTTTTTTGGGTGTGTCCAGGTGAAGGCCTCTTGTGGTCAAACGTTTTTGGGTGTGTCCAGGTGAAGGCCTCTTGTGGTCATACGTTTTTTGGGTGTGTCCAGGTGAAGGCCTCTTGTGGTCAAACATTTTTGGGTGTGTCCAGGTGAAGGCCTCTTGTGGTCAAACGTTTTTGGGTGTGTCCAGGTGAAAGCCTCTTGTGGTCATACGTTTTTGGGTATGTCCAGGTAAAGGCTTCTTGTGGTCAAACGTTTTTGGGTGTGTCCAGGTGAAGGCCTCTTGTGGTCAAACGTTTTTTGGGTGTGTCCAGGTGAAGGCCTCTTGTGGTCAAACGTTTTTGGGTGTGTCCAGGTGAAGGCCTCTTGTGGTCAAACGTTTTTGGGTGTGTCCAGGTGAAGGCTTCTTGTGGTCAAACGTTTTTGGGTGTGTCCAGGTGAAGGCCTCTTGTGGTCAAATGTGTTTTGGGTGTGTCCAGGTGAAGGCCTCTTGTGGTCATTCGTTTTTGGGTGTGTCCAGGTGAAGGCCTCTTGTGGTCAAACGTTTTTGGGTGTGTCCAGGTGAAGGCCTCTTGTGGTCAAACGTTTTTGAGTGTGTCCAGGTGAAGGCCTCTTGTGGTCAAACGTTTTTGGGTGTGTCCAGGTGAAGGCCTCTTGTGGTCAAACGTTTTTGGGTGTGTCCAGGTGAAGGCCTCTTGTGGTCATACGTTTTTTGGGTGTGTCCAGGTGAAGGCCTCTTGTGGTCAAACATTTTTGGGTGTGTCCAGGTGAAGGCTTCTTGTGGTCAAACGTTTTTGGGTGTGTCCAGGTGAAGGCCTCTTGTGGTCAAACGTTTTTGGGTGTGTCCAGGTGAAGGCCTCTTGTGGTCAAACGTTTTTTGGGTGTGTCCAGGTGAAGGCCTCTTGTGGTCAAAGTTTTTGGGTGTGTCCAGGTGAAGGCCTCTTGTGGTCAAACGTTTTTGGGTGTGTCCAGGTGAAGGCTTCTTGTGGTCAAACGTTTTTGGGTGTGTCCAGGTGAAGGCCTCTTGTGGTCAAACATTTTCGGGTGTGTCCAGGTGAAGGCCTCTTGTGGTCATTCGTTTTTGGGTGTGTCCAGGTGAAGGCCTCTTGTGGTCAAACGTTTTTGGGTGTGTCCAGGTGAAGGCCTCTTGTGGTCAAACATTTTCGGGTGTGTCCAGGTGAAGGCTTCTTGTGGTCAAACGTTTTTGGGTGTGTCCAGGTGAAGGCCTCTTGTGGTCAAATGTGTTTTGGGTGTGTCCAGGTGAAGGCCTCTTGTGGTCATTCGTTTTTGGGTGTGTCCAGGTGAAGGCCTCTTGTGGTCAAACTTTTTGGGTGTGTCCAGGTGAAGGCCTCTTGTGGTCAAACATTTTCGGGTGTGTCCAGGTGAAGGCCTCTTGTGGTCAAACGTTTTTGGGTGTGTCCAGGTGAAGGCCTCTTGTGGTCAAACGTTTTTGGGTGTGTCCAGGTGAAGGCCTCTTGTGGTCAAACGTTTTTGGGTGTGTCCAGGTGAAGGCCTCTTGTGGTCATTCGTTTTTGGGTGTGTCCAGGTGAAGGCCTCTTGTGGTCAAATGTGTTTTGGGTGTGTCCAGGTGAAGGCCTCTTGTGGTCATTCGTTTTTGGGTGTGTCCAGGTGAAGGCCTCTTGTGGTCAAACGTTTTCGGGTGTGTCCAGGTGAAGGCCTCTTGTGGTCAAACGTTTTTGGGTGTGTCCAGGTGAAGGCCTCTTGTGGTCAAATGTGTTTTGGGTGTGTCCAGGTGAAGGCCTCTTGTGGTCATTCGTTTTTGGGTGTGTCCAGGTGAAGGCCTCTTGTGGTCAAACGTTTTCGGGTGTGTCCAGGTGAAGGCCTCTTGTGGTCAAACGTTTTTGGGTGTGTCCAGGTGAAGGCCTCTTTTGGTCAAACGTTTTTGGGTGTGTCCAGGTGAAGGCCTCTTGTGGTCTTTCTTTTTTGGGTGTGTCCAGGTGAAGGCCTACTTGCGCAGCCACCACATCGGGAAAGAGCTGCGGCAGAGGATCGATAACTGGTACCAGCACCTTCACATCAACAAGAAGATCATGCGTGAGAACGAGATCCTAGAGCAGCTTCCTCTGCACCTGCGCACGGAGATCGCCGTCAGCGTCCACCTGCCCATCCTGTCCAAGGTCACCATCTTCCAGAACTGTGAGACCAGTCTGCTGGAGGAGCTGGTGCTGAAGCTCAACCCACAGGTGACACATGAGGGTTCAGCACTTTAGAAACATGCTGGAATTAACTCAAAGATATGTTGGAATAATTAAATACATACAATAATAATTAAATAATGAAAATAATCATAATTGTGTTTTAATATTTGTGGGTTATTGTTCAGAGACTTAAAAACATACATGAAAATACCTTTTTATTACAAGGACAGTGGTATTATTAAGTATACTAAATGTATTGTATTAAATTAAATGTTAGTATTACTAAATGTAACAAAAAAGAATCAACAATTTGTTATTTTCTTTAGTTATTCACTTTATTTGTGAACATTCTCTGTCAGTTAACATATTAAGATAAGATAAGATAAGATATTCCTTTATTGTCCCACATGGGGAAATTTCATTGGTGCAACGCAGGTAGATACAGAGGTAGACACAGAAGAACAGATCACTTATAGGAAGTCTGAAAAACACTTTCAGTAGATCTCCTATAAATAAATAAAAACTCCCATAGACAAATAAATAAATAAATACCATTGCATGTGATCCCGGCAGTAATTGCACATGAATATGTGTCACGACAGCACATAGATTGCACATGAATTTCACAGTAATTGCACATACGACAGAATTGCACATCAGTATTAGGTTAGGTCAGACGGGATAACGTGGCGATCTCCGGGTAAGACGACTGTTCTCCGCAGTTTCATGAGTTCCTCCTTTGTGGAAACGCGGTACGGCGCCGGCCGGGGGGCGGGGCCGGAGCCGGGGGGCGGGGCCGGAGCCGGGGGGCGGGGCCGGAGCCGGGGGGCGTGGCCGGAGCCGGGGGGCTCAGAGCCACGACACATCGCCACGACACGACGAAAACACTCAATCCAGCCGAATAAAGTCAAAACAAGTTAATTTAAAGCGATTCCAGTGCGTGTCCCGATCGTTGGTGAAGTTCCTCTTTCATATAAACGTGTACATAAACGTGTACCGACGACACGCCGTACTTTAGCGCGGCCGGAGGGCGGGGGGAGGGGCTGGTGGGCTCGCTCGGAGCTAGCTCACGTCACAACAACACAACGAACGCAACGAAAAACGCTCAAATCCAGCCGAAAAAAGTCAAAAACAGTTGAATTAAAAAACTATTCCAGCGCGTGTCCCTATCGTACAGTAAAATAGAAAAAATATACTAATTATATTTACAAAATATAGGAGATAAAGCACAATAAGTGTGAGAAAGAAGAGAGAGCGTTTACACCGGGCTGCCAGCTGGGTTTGGTTAACAATGTAATAAAAATATCTCAGAATACATGTACAATATAAGAAATAGCTTAAGTCGACAAATACAAAGAAGCAACTTTTTTGACTCTCTAAACATTAATAATAAAATAAAGTCGCTCTCATATATTTTTAATTGCCAAATATTTTTTTATATTTTTCCCCCCAGTGTTTTCTGGGTAATTTCCTAGTGTGATGTTGTTATTATTATTATTAATTATAAACAGGAAGTGAAATTATAAACCTAAAAAATGTGCTACTCTGTGTATAATTTTCAGAAAAATTCAAAATAAATGTATCTTAACTGCATTTTAGTTCAACGAGTCGTCTGTCCTGTAGGGGGCGCTTTAACCACCTAATGTATTGACCCACAGCTCCCTCTACAGGATGGAAGCAGTGATATTGTACCACATTATGATCTCGTTTTACAACATAAACTTCACGATATAATGTATAATGTACTTGTACGTGTTGTATATGTTGTACGTGTTGTACATGTTGTACATGTTGTACATACATGTTGTATATGTTGTACGTGTTGTACGTGTTGTATATGCTATATATGTTGTACATGTTGTATATGTTGTACGTGTTGTATGTGTTGTACGTGTTGTATATGTTGTATATGTTGTATGTGTTGTATGTGTTGTACATGTTGTATATGTTGTACATGTTGTATATGTTGTACGTGTTGTATATGTTGTACATGTTATATATATTGTACGTGTTGTACATGTTGTATATGTTGTACATGTTGTATATGTTGTATATGTTGTACGTGTTGTATATGTTGTACATGTTGTATATGTTGTACATGTTGTATATGTTGTATATGTTGTACGTGTTGTACATGTTGTACGTGTTGTACATGTTGTACATGTTGTATATGTTGTACATGTTGTATATGTTGTATATGTTGTACGTGTTGTATATGTTGTACATGTTGTATATGTTGTATGTGTTGTACGTGTTGTACATGTTGTACGTGTTGTACATGTTGTACGTGTTGTACATGTTGTATATGTTGTACATGTTGTATATGTTGTACGTGTTGTACATGTTTTGTATGTTGTATATGTTGTACATGTTGTATATGTTGTACGTGTTGTACATGTTGTACGTGTTGTACATGTTGTACGTGTTGTACATGTTGTACATGTTGTATATGTTGTACATGTTGTATATGTTGTACGTGTTGTACATGTTTTGTATGTTGTATATGTTGTACATGTTGTATATGTTGTACGTGTTGTACATGTTGTATATGTTGTACATGTTGTATATGTTGTACGTGTTGTATATGTTGTATATGTTGTATATGTTGGAAATGTTGTACATGTTGTATATGTTGTATGTGTTGTACGTGTTGTATATGTTGTATATGTTGTATATGTTGGAAATGTTGTACATGTTGTATATGTTGTATGTGTTGTACGTGTTGTATATGTTGTATATGTTGTCCCAGAGGATTTATAGGGACAGCAACGTCTTGATTTTCACAGAGACCTGGTTAACAGCAGAAATGCCAGACTCTATTGTAGGTTTGGACAATTTTCATCTGCTGCGGGCGGACAGAACGAGAGAATGCGGGAAGAAAAGAGGTGGAGGTCTGGCGGTGTATGTGAACACGAGCTGGTCCAAACCTGAACACTGCACAGTGAGGGAGCAGCTATGTAACAAGGATATTGAACTATTGGCTATTGGCATGAGGCCATATTATCTGCCCCGGGAGTTCTCACATGTGATTTTGATCGCAGTCTATGTGGCCCCGTCTGCCAATGCTGAAAATGCTTGTGAAGCACTGCTCTCCTGCACTTGTAGGCTGCAAACACAGCATCCACAGGCTCTCTTCCTCATCTCTGGTGACTTTAACCACGCTTCTCCCTCTTCTGTTCTACCAACATACACCCAGTATGTTACCTGCCCCACCAGAGAGAATAGAACATTGGACTTGTTTTTTGCCAACACCAAGGAGGCTTATTCCTCTTCCCCCCTCCCTCCCCTGGGCAGCTCGGACCACAACCTTGTACATCTGAGGCCTGTGTATGAACCCATCGTGCGCAGGCAGCCTGTGGTGTCCCGTGAGGTGAGGATGTGGTCTGCTGAGAGCGAGGAGGCTCTGAGGGACTGCTTCAGCACCACTGTCTGGACTGAGCTTTATGACCCACATGGGGAGGACATCAACACCATCACAGAGTGCATCACAGGCTACATCAACTTCTGTTTTGAGAACATTGTTCCCTCCCGGACGGTGCGGTGTTTTCCAAACAACAAGCCATGGATTAACCGTGAACTGAAGGCTCTGCTGAAGGAGAAGAAGAGAGCCTTCAGGTCAGGGAACAAGGAGGAGCTGAGGACTGTGCAGAAGGAGCTGAGGAGGAAGATCAGGCAGGCTGAGGCCGGCTACAAGAGGAGGATGGAGGAGCAGCTGCAGCAAAAGAACATTCAGGGAGTGTGGAGGAGCCTGAAAACCATCTCGGGCTTCAAAATCCCCCCTGCCCAGACAGAGGGGGATCTACAGTGGGTGAATGATTTAAATGCTCACTTCTTGAGGTTTGATCGGTCACACGCCCCTCCCCCTGCACAGCTGCATGCTCCCTCTTCCACAGCTGGACAATGCTCTGCATCTGTTCCTCTTCGCTTATCTGCCCCGGACCATCAGCTCCCCACTTCGCCTGGACTCACCCATCCCCCCAGCACACGGTCCCCCTGCCAACCACTGACTGTCACAGCAGCACAGGTGAGGAGTGAGCTGAAGAGGATTAAAGTGAGGAAGGCAGCAGGACCTGATGGCATCAGCCCCAGGCTCCTTAAGTCCTGCGCAGATGAACTGTGTGGAGTTATGGAGCATGTCTTCAACATGAGCCTGAAGCTGAGGGTGGTACCACAGGTCTGGAAGACCTCCTGTCTGGTACCTGTGCCTAAGACACCGCGCCCCAAAGACCTCAACAGCTTCAGGCCAGTGGCTCTCACGTCCCACCTGATGAAGACACTGGAGCGGCTGGTCCTGGACCACCTCCGCTCCACCGTGAGCTCAGCCATGGACCCGTTGCAGTTTGCATATCGGTCTGGCATCGGAGTGGAGTACGCTATCATCTCCCTGCTGCACCGCTCTCTCTCTCACCTGGAAAAGCCTGGCAGCTCTGTGAGGATTCTGTTCTTCGATCTTTCCAGCGCCTTCAACACCATCCAGCCGCTGCTCCTGAGGGACAAGCTGGAGACGGCTGGTGTGGAGTATGACCTGGCAGAGTGGATCCTGGACTACCTCACAGACCGACCCCAGTTTGTGAGAACCCGGAACTGTGTGTCTGACACTCGGACCTGCAGTGTGGGGGAGCCCCAGGGCACTGTCCTCGCGCCCTTTCTCTTCACCCTTTACACTGCAGACTTCAGACATGACACGGACAGCTGTGTCCTGCAGAAGTTCTCTGACGACTCCAGGGACGGGACATTGAGAGAGTGGGCTCATACAAGTACCTGGGTGTTCATCTGAACCACAAACTGGACTGGACTCATAACACAGACGCACTGTACAGGAAGAGCCAGAGTCGGCTCTACCTCCTGAGGAGACTCAGGTCTTTTGGAGTGACAGGGCCACTCCTGAAGACCTTCTACGACTCTGTGGTGGCATCAGTCCTCCTGTACGGTGTGGCCTGCTGGAGCAGCAGCATCACAGAGAGGGAGAGGAAGAGGCTGGACAGAGTCATCAAGAAGTCCAGCTCCGTCCTGGGCTGTGCTCTGGACTCGGTGCAGGAGGTGGGGGACAGAAGGGTCCTGGCTAGATTCACATCTATGCTGGACCATGAGTGTCACCTCCTGCAGGACACTCTGTCCGCTCTGGAGAGCAGCTTCAGTGAGAGACTGATCTACCCTCGCTGTGTGAAGGAAAGGTTCCGTAGATCTTTCCTTCCTGCTGCTGTCAGACTTTATAACAAAAACTGTTAGTACTGAACACTCGCAATACTGACCTAACCTAATACTGATGTGCAATTCTGTCATATGTGCAATTGCTGTTGGAATTCATGTGCAATTCATGTGCAATTACTGTGAAATTCATGTGCAATCTATGTGCTGTCGTGACACATATTCATGTGCAATTACTGTCGGGATCACATGCAATGGTATTTATGTATTTATTTATTTGTCTATGGGAGTTTTTATTTATTTATAGGAGATCTACTGAAAGTGTTTTTCAGACTTCCTATAAGTGATCTGTTCTTCTGTATCTACCTCTGTATCTACCTGCGTTGCACCAATGAAATTTCCCCATGTGGGACAATAAAGGAATATCTTATCTTATCTTATATGTTGTACGTGTTGTACATGTTGTACATGTTGTATATGTTGTATGTGTTGTACGTGTTGTATATGTTGTACGTGTTGTATATGTTGTATATGTTGTACATGTTGTACATGTTGTACATGTTGTACATGTTGTACATGTTGTATATGTTGTACATGTTGTACATGTTGTATATGTTGTATATGTTGTATATGTTTTACATGTTGTACATGTTGTACATGTTGTATATGTTGTATGTGTTGTACGTGTTGTACATGTTGTACATGTTGTATATGTTGTATATGTTGCATATGTTGTACGTGTTGTACATGTTGTACATGTTGTACATGTTGTACATGTTGTACATGTTGTATATGTTGTATGTGTTGTACGTGTTGTACGTGTTGTACATGTTGTACATGTTGTACATGTTGTATATGTTGTATATGTTGTACGTGTTGTACGTGTTGTACGTGTTGTACATGTTGTACATGTTGTACATGTTGTATATGTTGTATATGTTGTATATGTTGTACGTGTTGTACGTGTTGTACATGTTGTACATGTTGTACATGTTGTACATGTTGTACATGTTGTACGTGTTGTACGTGTTGTACGTGTTGTACATGTTGTACATGTTGTACATGTTGTATATGTTGTATATGTTGTACGTGTTGTACGTGTTGTACGTGTTGTACATGTTGTACATGTTGTACATGTTGTATATGTTGTATATGTTGTATATGTTGTACGTGTTGTACATGTTGTACATGTTGTACATGTTGTACATGTTGTATATGTTGTACATGTTGTACATGTTGTACATGTTGTATATGTTGTATATGTTGTATATGTTGTACGTGTTGTACATGTTGTACATGTTGTACATGTTGTACATGTTGTACATGTTGTATATGTTGTATATGTTGTACGTGTTGTACATGTTGTACATGTTGTACATGTTGTATATGTTGTACATGTTGTACATGTTGTACATGTTGTACATGTTGTATATGTTGTATATGTTGTACGTGTTGTACATGTTGTACATGTTGTACATGTTGTATATGTTGTACATGTTGTACATGTTGTACATGTTGTATATGTTGTATATGTTGTATATGTTGTACGTGTTGTACATGTTGTACATGTTGTACATGTTGTACATGTTGTACATGTTGTACATGTTGTACATGTTGTATATGTTGTACATGTTGTACATGTTGTACATGTTGTATATGTTGTATATGTTGTACGTGTTGTACATGTTGTACATGTTGTACATGTTGTACATGTTGTATATGTTGTATATGTTGCCTGTGGTATCGATGGGAGTATTTCTCTCAAACGTGTGACTCTGGCGGTGCTTTCAGGTGTTCAGTCCGGGCGAGTACGTGTGCAGAAAGGGCGACGTGGGCCACGAGATGTACATCATTAAAGAGGGCAAACTGGCCGTGGTGGCGGATGATGGGGTCACCGAGTTCGCCGTTCTGAGCGCCGGAAACTTCTTTGGGGAAATCAGCATCCTCAATATCAAAGGTCGCGAAATAAACTAAACACACACAACAAACACGGTCTTTGTGCGCTTCAAGAACAAATAAGTATGTGCTGAATAAAAAGGATGTATTGTTTATATTGTCTAACTATTTCGTCCATCACTTCTCTAACTGTTTTTATAAGTTCTTGTCATGTTGATGAAACAAATATTGTAATAGTTCGGGATGGGATGAGACACACGATGAAAAATGAAGCGCCCCCTACAGGTCGGACGACTCATTGAACTAAAACGCAGTTCAGATAAATGTATTTTAAATGTTGCTAACATTTTGAAACATTTCATCCCATATCCCAATAGCACATTTTTTAGGTTTATAATTTCACATATAATCACAGTAGGAAATTACCCAGCAAACACTGGGCCAAAACTCATCTAATGTCAAAGCATAAACTTTGACTGAAATGAGTGTCCCCTCTTGTCATTTTCTACAGATTTTTCAACTTTTCTCCACAAATACCTGCTCGATCGGTGTAAAACTATAATTTATACGTACAACAGGTATAAATACACCAAATAAAGTCAAAATTAGAACATCGTAAAAACCTGTCATAGGCACTTTAATTTACATAAATAAATACGATTGCGATCCAGTTCACAATTTTGACCTCACTATTTTTGATTGATTTCATGTCATATTTGGGCTTTCATAACACTGCTTATTGAAACTATAACTTCTCATTAAACTGTTTTTCAGTCCAAGCCAAACGTAAACCAAACAAACAATTATTATTTGTTATTTTCAAGCGATTTGAACAAACTTGTGGCAATTTTGTCTTAATTTTTGTCCCGTTTCTTACTAATTGTTGATAATAACTGGAACTATGACAGGATTAAAACAGGTGGTACTACTTTGATGATACTTCAAAAAGTATTTACACAAAGAAACAGATCACAGTTCTTGTCGTTTTTGTTCACTGCCTAAACTATTTTAATACACAAATAATTGCAGCAACATGAATGAAAATCAGCTCTAATCTATAACGAAGACGCCAATAAAATCTATAAATAAATAAACACATGCAGCGATAATCGAAACATCCGATCTTATTTCAGGAAACAAGTCCGGAAACCGTCGCACGGCCAACATCCGCAGCATCGGCTACTCCGACCTCTTCAGCCTGTCCAAAGAAGACCTGACCGACGTTCTGTCCGAGTTCCCCGCCGCCAAGCGCCACCTGGAGGAGAAAGGGCGCCAAATCCTCACCAAGATGGGCATGCTGGAGGAGAGCGGCGAGGGGAAGGAGGACGAGGGGGAAAAGGTGGAGACGCGGGTCGACCGACTGCAGGAAACCATGGAAACGCTGCAGACGAAGTTTGCCAGACTCATGGTCGAGTTGGAGTCGAGTAACCGGAAGATGAGGGCGAGAGTCGAGCAGCTGGAGTGGGAGGTCGCGACTCTCGACGACGGGCTGGGAATTGAGGGTGAAGAAGAAGAAGAAGAAGAAGAAGAAGAAGAAGAAGAAGAAGAAGAAGAAGAAGAAGAAGAAGAAGAAGAAGAAGAAGAAGAAGAAGAAGAAGAAGAAGAAGAAGAAGAAGAAGAAGAAGAAGAAGAAGAAGAAGAAGAAGAAGAAGAAGAAGAAGAAGGCAGGGGAGAAGGTGTGGGGGGAGAGGTGGAAGAGCAAAGAGAGGAAGCGGAGGGCGAAGAGGAGGTCGGCGAACGTGGAACTGAGCGAGGGCAAAGCGAAGATGCGCCCGGCGAAGAGGTGACCAAAGAGGGGGACGGAGAGAGCACGAAGAGCACCAAGGAGAGCGGAGAGGGTGGAGAGGGTGGGGAAGGAGGCAAGGAGGCGAGCGAGGGAGGAAAGGGCGAAGCGGAGGAGGCGGAGGAGAGGAAGGAGAAAGGCGACGCCCGGCCGGGAGCAGGGGATGGAGCGGAGATAGAGAGCGAGGAGAAGAGTAACGCGGGGGAGGAAGAGGAGGTGAGGGTGGAGGGAGAGAGGGAGGAGGAGGTGAGGGTAGAAGGAGAGAGGGAAGAGGAGGAGGAGGTGAGAGTGGAGGGAGAGAGGGGGGAGGAGGAGGAGGAGGAGGTGAGGGTGGAGGGAGAGAGGAAGGAGGCGGTGAGGGTGTAAGGAGAGAGGGAGGAGGAGTTGAGGGTGGAAGGAGAGAGGGAGGAGGCGGTGAGGGTGTAAGGAGAGAGGGAGGTGAGGGTGGAAGGAGAGAGGGAGGAGGAGAGGAGGTGAGGGTGGAGGGAGAGAGGAAGGAGGAGGTGAGGGTAGAAGGAGAGAGGGAGGAGGTGAGGGTGGAAGGAGAGAGGAAGGAGGAGGTGAGGGTGGAGGGAGAGAGGGAGGAGGAGGTGAGGGTAGAAGGAGAGAGGGAGGAGGAGGAGGAGGTGAGAGTGGGGGGAGGAGGAGGAGGTGAGGGTGGAGGGAGAGAGGAAGGAGGCGGTGAGGGTGTAAGGAGAGAGGGAGGAGGAGGTGAGGGTGGAAGGAGAGAGGGAGGAGGAGGTGAGGGTGGAAGGAGAGAGGGAGGAGGAGGTGAGGGAGAGAGGAAGGAGGAGGTGAGGGTGGAGGGAGGAGGAGGTGAGGGTGGAGGGAGGAGGAGGTGAGGGTGTAAGGAGAGACGGAGGAGGAGGTGAGACAGCAGAGGGAGGAGGAGGTGAGACAGCAGAGGGAGGAGGAGGTGAGGGTGTAAGGAGTGACGGAGGAGGAGGAGGTGAGACAGCAGAGGGAGGAGGAGGTGAGACAGCAGAGGGAGGAGGTGAGACAGCAGAGGGAGGAGGAGGTGAGGGTGTAAGGAGAGACGGACGAGGAGGAGGTGAGACAGCAGAGGGAGGAGGAGGTGAGTCAGCAGAGGGAGGAGGAGGTGAGACAGCAAAGAGAGGAGGAGGTGAGGGTGTAAGGAGAGACGGACGAGGAGGAGGTGAGACAGCAGAGGGAGGAGGAGGTGAGACAGCAGAGGGAGGAGGAGGTGAGACATCAGAGGGAGGAGGAGGTGAGACAGCAGAGGGAGGAGGAGGTGAGACAGCAGAGGGAGGAGGAGGTGAGGGTGTAAGGAGAGACGGATGAGGAGGAGGTGAGACAGTAGAGGGAGGAGGAGGTGAGACAGCAGAGGGAGGAGGAGGTGAGGGTGTAAGGAGAGACGGACGAGGAGGAGGTGAGACAGCAGAGGGAGGAGGAGGTGAGACAGCAGAGGGAGGAGGAGGTGAGGGTGTAAGGAGAGATGGACGAGGAGGAGGTGAGACAGCAGAGGGAGGAGGAGGTGAGACAGCAGAGGGAGGAGGAGGTGAGACAGCAAAGAGAGGAGGAGGTGAGGGTGTAAGGAGAGACGGACGAGGAGGAGGTGAGACAGCAGAGGGAGGAGGAGGTGAGACAGCAGAGGGAGGAGGAGGTGAGACAGCAGAGGGAGGAGGAGGTGAGAGGAGGTGAGACAGCAGAGGGAGGAAGAGGTGAGACAGCAGAGGGAGGAGGAGGTGAGACAGCAGAGGGAGGAGGAGGTGAGGGTGTAAGGAGAGACGGATGAGAAGGAGGTGAGACAGTAGAGGGAGGAGGAGGTGAGACAGTAGAGGGAGGAGGAGGTGAGACAGCAGAGGGAGGAGGAGGAGGTGAGACAGCAGAGGGAGGAGGAGGTGAGACAGCAGAGGGAGGAGGAGGTGAGACAGCAAAGAGAGGAGGAGGTGAGGGTGTAAGGAGAGACGGACGAGGAGGAGGTGAGACAGCAGAGGGAGGAGGAGGTGAGACAGCAGAGGGAGGAGGAGGTGAGAGGAGGTGAGACAGCAGAGGGAGGAGGAGGTGAGACAGCAGAGGGAGGAGGAGGTGAGACAGTAGAGGGAGGAAGAGGTGAGACAGCAGAGGGAGGAGGAGGTGAGACAGCAGAGGGAGGAGGAGGTGAGGGTATAAGGAGAGACGGATGAGGAGGTGAGACAGTAGAGGGAGGAGGAGGTGAGACAGTAGAGGGAGGAGGAGGTGAGACAGCAGAGGGAGGAAGAGGTGAGACAGCAGAGGGAGGAGGAGGTGAGACAGCAGAGGGAGGAGGAGGTGAGACAGCAGAGGGAGGAGGAGGTGAGACAGCAAAGAGAGGAGGAGGTGAGGGTGTAAGGAGAGACGGACGAGGAGGAGGTGAGACAGCAGAGGGAGGAGCAGGTGAGACAGCAGAGGGAGGAGGAGGTGAGACAGCAGAGGGAGGAGGAGGTGAGAGGAGGTGAGACAGCAGAGGGAGGAGGAGGTGAGACAGCAGAGGGAGGAGGAGGTGAGACAGTAGAGGGAGGAAGAGGTGAGACAGCAGAGGGAGGAGGAGGTGAGACAGCAGAGGGAGGAGGAGGTGAGGGTGTAAGGAGAGACGGATGAGGAGGTGAGACAGTAGAGGGAGGAGGAGGTGAGACAGTAGAGGGAGGAGGAGGTGAGACAGCAGAGGGAGGAGGAGGTGAGACAGCAGAGGGAGGAGGAGGTGAGACAGCAGAGGGAGGAGGAGGTGAGACAGCAGAGGGAGGAAGAGGTGAGACAGCAGAGGGAGGAGGAGGTGAGACAGCAGAGAGAGGAGGAGGTGAGACAGCAGAGGGAGGAGGAGGTGAGGGTGTAAGGAGAGACGGACGAGGAGGAGGTGAGACAGCAGAGGGAGGAGGAGGTGAGACAGCAGAGGGAGGAGGAGGTGAGACAGCAAAGAGAGGAGGAGGTGAGGGTGTAAGGAGAGACGGACGAGGAGGAGGTGAGACAGCAGAGGGAGGAGGAGGTGAGACAGCAGAGGGAGGAGGAGGTTAGAGGAGGTGAGACAGCAGAGGGAGGAGGAGGTGAGACAGCAGAGGGAGGAGGAGGTGAGACAGTAGAGGGAGGAAGAGGTGAGACAGCAGAGGGAGGAGGAGGTGAGACAGCAGAGGGAGGAGGAGGTGAGGGTGTAAGGAGAGACGGATGAGGAAGTGAGACAGTAGAGGGAGGAGGAGGTGAGACAGTAGAGGGAGGAGGAGGTGAGACAGCAGAAGGAGGAGGAGGTGAGACAGCAGAGGGAGGAGAAGGTGAGACAGCAGAGGGAGGAGGAGGTGAGACAGCAGAGGGAGGAGGAGGTGAGACAGCAAAGAGAGGAGGAGGTGAGGGTGTAAGGAGAGACGGACGAGGAGGAGGTGAGACAGCAGAGGGAGGAGGAGGTGAGACAGCAGAGGGAGGAGCAGGTGAGACAGCAGAGGGAGGAGGAGGTGAGACAGCAGAGGGAGGAGGAGGTGAGAGGAGGTGAGACAGCAGAGGGAGGAGGAGGTGAGACAGTAGAGGGAGGAAGAGGTGAGACAGCAGAGGGAGGAGGAGGTGAGACAGCAGAGGGAGGAGGAGGTGAGGGTGTAAGGAGAGACGGATGAGGAGGTGAGACAGTAGAGGGAGGAGGAGGTGAGACAGTAGAGGGAGGAGGAGGTGAGACAGCAGAGGGAGGAGGAGGTGAGACAGCAGAGGGAGGAGGAGGTGAGACAGCAGAGGGAGGAGGAGGTGAGACAGCAGAGGGAGGAAGAGGTGAGACAGCAGAGGGAGGAGGAGGTGAGACAGCAGAGAGAGGAGGAGGTGAGACAGCAGAGGGAGGAGGAGGTGAGGGTGTAAGGAGAGACGGACGAGGAGGAGGTGAGACAGCAGAGGGAGGAGGAGGTGAGACAGCAGAGGGAGGAGGAGGTGAGACAGCAAAGAGAGGAGGAGGTGAGGGTGTAAGGAGAGACGGACGAGGAGGAGGTGAGACAGCAGAGGGAGGAGGAGGTGAGACAGCAGAGGGAGGAGGAGGTGAGAGGAGGTGAGACAGCAGAGGGAGGAGGAGGTGAGACAGTAGAGGGAGGAAGAGGTGAGACAGCAGAGGGAGGAGGAGGTGAGGGTGTAAGGAGAGACGGATGAGGAGGAGGTGAGACAGTAGAGGGAGGAGGAGGTGAGACAGTAGAGGGAGGAGGAGGTGAGACAGCAGAGGGAGGAGAAGGTGAGGGTGTAAGGCGAGACGGATGAGGAGGAGGTGAGACAGTAGAGGGAGGAGGAGGTGAGACAGCAGAGGGAGGAGGAGGTGAGACAGCAAAGAGAGGAGGAGGTGAGGGTGTAAGGAGAGACGGACGAGGAGGAGGTGAGACAGCAGAGGGAGGAGGAGGTGAGACAGCAGAGGGAGGAGGAGGTGAGACAGCAGAGGGAGGAGGAGGTGAGAGGAGGTGAGACAGCAGAGGGAGGAGGAGGTGAGACAGCAGAGGGAGGAGGAGGTGAGACAGTAGAGGGAGGAAGAGGTGAGACAGCAGAGGGAGGAGGAGGTGAGGGTGTAAGGAGAGACGGATGAGGAGGAGGTGAGACAGTAGAGGGAGGAGGAGGTGAGACAGTAGAGGGAGGAGGAGGTGAGACAGCAGAGGGAGGAGAAGGTGAGGGTGTAAGGAGAGACGGATGAGGAGGAGGTGAGACAGTAGAGGGAGGAGGAGGTGAGACAGTAGAGGGAGGAGGAGGTGAGACAGCAGAGGGAGGAGGAGGTGAGGGTGTAAGGAGAGACGGATGAGGAGGAGGTGAGACAGCAGAGGGAGGAGGAGGTGAGACAGCAGAGGGAGGAGGAGGTGAGGGTGTAAGGAGAGATGGACGAGGAGGAGGTGAGACAGCAGAGGGAGGAGGAGGTGAGACAGCAGAGGGAGGAGGAGGTGAGACAGCAAAGAGAGGAGGAGGTGAGGGTGTAAGGAGAGACGGACAAGGAGGAGGTGAGACAGCAGAGGGAGGAGGAGGTGAGATAGCAGAGGGAGGAGGTGAGACAGCAGAGGGAGGAGGAGGTGAGAGGAGGTGAGACAGCAGAGGGAGGAGGTGAGACAGTAGAGGGAGGAAGAGGTGAGACAGCAGAGGGAGGAGGAGGTGAGGGTGTAAGGAGAGACGGATGAGGAGGAGGTGAGACAGTAGAGGGAGGAGGAGGTGAGACAGCAGAGGGAGGAGAAGGTGAGGGTGTAAGGAGAGACGGATGAGGAGGAGGTGAGACAGTAGAGGGAGGAGGAGGTGAGACAGTAGAGGGAGGAGGAGGTGAGACAGCAGAGGGAGGAGGAGGTGAGGGTGTAAGGAGAGACGGATGAGGAGGAGGTGAGACAGTAGAGGGAGGAGGAGGTGAGACAGTAGAGGGAGGAGGAGGTGAGACAGCAGAGGGAGGAGGAGGTGAGACAGCAGAGGGAGGAGGAGGTGAGACAGCAGAGAGAGGAGGAGGTGAGACAGCAGAGGGAGGAGGAGGTGAGACAGCAGAGGGAGAAGGAGGTGAGACAGCAGAGGGAGGAGGAGGTGAGACAGCAGAGGGAGGAGGAGGTGAGACAGCAGAGGAAGGAGGAGGTGAGACAGCAGAGGGAGGAAGAGGTGAGACAGTAGAGGGAGGAGGAGGTGGGACAGCAGAGGGAGGAGGAGGTGAGACAGCAGAGGGAGGAGGAGGTGAGACAGCAGAGGGAGGAGGTGAGACAGCAGAGGGAGGAGGAGGTGAGACAGCAGAGGGAGGAGGAGGTGAGACAGCAGAGGGAGGAGGAGGTGAGACAGCAGAGGGAGGAGGAGGTGAGACAGCAGAGGGAGGAGGAGGTGAGACAGCAGAGAGTGGAGGAGGTGAGACAGCAGAGGGAGGAGGAGGTGAGACAGCAGAGGGAGGAGGAGGTGAGACAGCAGAGGGAGGAGGAGGTGAGACAGCAGAGGGAGGAGAGGAAGGAAAATAGTGACAGTTTGTTATTGACTTATTGTCCTGTGATAAACGTGTTTGTCTCTGTTTGTGTGATAAACGTTTCCTTCTGAGTCCGATGAGTGACAGCTGAAGGACACGCCCCTGCCACATGGAGACCCACGCATGATTGGACAATTAAACTGTTTGAAAACGGACATTCTGTGACTCTAATTATAGATATGTGACTAATAACTTACACTTTTTACTGTCACTGAGAGCTCTTGATCTGCAATACCGAGTGTGTCCAGCAGGTGGCAGCAGCGCGTGACTTAAGGCTTTGCACATAATAATAAATGCACTCTTCACTCACTGGACTTTGGCTGTATTAGTTTATTTGTGATGTATTTGATCGTAGAATGACTCAAAACTCGCAAAAGGCATAATTTATGTTCTGAGCCTGATTTGAGAAGATTTAAAACAATTGTTGGTGGTGAGAGGACAAGTTTAGACCAATAGCCATAGCAAATAATAAGTAATATATACATATAAATAATACAATATTAAATCAAAATATAGCCGCAAGCGGCAATGATCGGCCCTCGCCACGCCGCCGCCACACCGCTGCCACGCCGCAAGAGGAGGGGGCGCTTACGCGCCCCAATTGTCCTTTTATTACGCTAAACATAACTAAACATTAATCTCCATATAAAATCTGTAGGGGGCGCTGTGGCGCCAAATGAATTTATTTCACTTCAAGTAGGTTTAGGGCAAAGAGTTTAACAACTGATTCTAATTTGACGCAATTCGGACTTTATCTGCGCAAACGGCAGAAATGTTAAATTTGGGAGATTTCTGAAATTCTTGCTACAGTTTGCGGCTTCGCCGCTCAGAGACCGTGACAGGTATCAATGTAATTTGGATAACTTTTGATGTCTCACTCCTCAGCACCATTTTCACCAAATTTCAGCTTTTTAGGGCCAACGCCCTGGGAGGAGTTCGTAAAAGTACGACGTTTGGAAAAACTCCCGAGTCATGTTTAGCCATTTTTGAAGCAATATGGCCGACATTTGTTTGGGCGGACGGCGTTGCCGTAATAATATTTTTTACTTCTCTTGTCACCATTTACCTCTGCGCCAAATTTCATGATTCTACGATCAGATTTTTTTTGGGTCATTTCCCATCTCTCAATGCATTTTTGGTACATTTGGGGGCGCTGACGCGCCAATTTTTTTTATTTTAGAAAAGGGAAATAGCCAGAATGTAGAGAGGCACGATTTTTAGAGATGTGAACATTTTTGTGACTTTTCGTCAATGTTCACTGGGTGAAAAATAGGGGGGTTGGTCCCGAGAAGAAAGAAAGAATAATATTCCGATGCGAAAACAATGTTTCCCATTTTTCAAATATCATAAACTATACATTTTCGGAAAGCGCTCGCGCTTTCCTACCTCATGGTGTGGGTCCCTGGTCACTGACGGGTACTTTCGTTAATTTTGAGTGGGCTCCGCCCACTTTGTGTTTTTGGCCCTCTATACAGTAATAATGTTCAATTTTTGCATTACATGCTTATATGCACGGAACATGCAAGAGATGGGGAACGTATTCGTGAGCTACTTAGCGCAAATGAGTGCTTTATATGGGGTCGTCATCCGCGAAGCGTGCTCGTTTAGTGCGCACTTTTGCACGGGCTTCGCCCGTTTACAACGGTAATGTTCCATTTTCCTACTACTAATTAGTATGAACGGGGCGTGCATGAGTGAAGGAGTGCGTTAGTGTTTGGAAGTGGGCGAGCGCGAAGCGCTCGCCCACTTCCAAACTACGTGGGCACTTTCGCAGCCGTGCACTTTCGCAGCCGTGCTTCGCACGGCCTTACGAGATTAATAGGCCTCTCGCCAGCTTGTGGCGCTCGGGCCTAAAAACGAATTAGAATAGAAAAGACTAGAACCAGTAATATCTTGGTTGTGTCTTATTTTTTAATATTTTTTTTAATAAAACACAAAATTAAGACATCACATAACTTGAATAACAGAATATTGTAAGTTAAGTACAAAAAAATGAAGGATATTTTGTGTTTTTATTAAAAAAAAAAAATATTTGACATCGAATTATTTTTGACATTCATTTTTATTTTAATTTTATTTATCGAATCTGGTAAAAAGATTGATTGTAAATAAAAACGATTACTTTTTTTTAAAATTCAATTTAAAAAAAACAAAAAAGAAAATCGTAATTAAAACACAAAATAACCATCCATCCATCCATCCATCTTCTGCCGCTTTATCCGGGGCCGGGTCGCGGGGGCAGCAGTCTGAGCAGGGACTCCCAGACTTCCTTCTCCCCAGACACTTCCTCTAACTCCTCCGGGGGGATCCCGAGGCGTTCCCAGGCCAGCCGAGAGACATAGTCTCTCCAGCGTGTCCTGGGTCTTCCCCGGGGCCTCTTCCCGGTGGGACATGCCTGAAACACCTCCCGAGGGAGGCGCCCAGGAGGCATCCGGAACAGATGCCCGAGCCACCTCAGCTGGCTCCTCTCGACGTGGAGGAGCAGCGGCTCTACTCCGAGCTCCCCCCGTGTGGCCGAGCTCCTCACCTTATCTCTAAGGGAGCGCCCAGCCACCCGGCGGAGGAAACTCATTTCGACCGCTTGTATCCGCGATCTTGTTCTTTCGGTCACTACCCAAAGCTCATGACCATAGGTGAGGGTAGGAACGTAGACCGACCGGTAAATAGAGAGCTTTGCCTTTCGGCTCAGCTCCCTCTTTACCACAACGGTCCGATGCAGCGACTGCATCACTGCAGCCGCTGCACCGATCCGCCTGTCGATCTCACGCTCCATCCTTCCCTCACTCGTGAACAAGACCCCGAGATACTTGAACTCCTCCACTTGGGGCAAGGACACCCCACCCACCTGGAGAGGGCAAGCCACCTTTTTCCGGTCGAGAACCATGGCCTCGGATTTGGAGGTGCTGATTCTCATCCCAGCCGCTTCACACTCGGCTGCAAACCGTCCCAGTGCATGTTGCAGGTCCGGGTTTGATGGAGCCATCAGGACAACATCGTCTGCAAACAGCAGAGATGAGATCCTGTGGTCCCCAAACCGGACCCCCTCCGACCCCTGACTGCGCCTAGAAATTCTGTCCATAAAAATTATGAACAGAACCGGTGACACAGGGCAGCCCTGGCGGAGTCCAACATGCACTGGGAACAGGTCTGACTTACTGCCGGCAATGCGAACACAGCTCCTGCTCCGGTCATACAGGGACCGGACAGCCCTGAGCAAAGGGCCCCGGACCCCGTACTCCCGGAGCACCCCCCAAAGGACACCCCGAGGGACACGGTCAAAAGCCTTCTCCAGATCCACAAAGCACATGTGGACTGGTTGGGCAAACTCCCATGAACCCTGGAGCACCCGATGGAGGGTATAGAGCTGGTCCAGTGTTCCAAGACCGGGACGAAAACCACTCTGCTCCTCCTGAATCCGAGGTTCGACTATCGGTCGGATTCTCCTCTCCAGTACCTTGGAATAGACCTTACCCGGGAGGCTGAGGAGTGTGATCCCTCTGTAGTTGGAACACACCCTCCGGTCCCCCTTCTTGAACAGAGGGACCACCACCCCGGTCTGCCAGTCCAGAGGCACGGTCCCCGAACGCCACGCGATGTTGCAGAGACGTGTCAACCAAGACAGTCCTACAACATCCAGATACTTTAGGTACTCAGGGCGGATCTCATCCACCCCCGGAGCCCTGCCACCGAGGAGTTTGCGGACAACCTCAGTGACTTCAGCTTGGGTGATGGATGAGCCAGCCTCCGAGTCCCCGGTCTCTACTTCCTCTTCAGAAGACGTGACTGAGGGATTAAGGAGATCCTCAAAGTATTCCTTCCACCGTCCGACGACATCCCCAGTCGAGGTCAGCAGGTCTCCACCCGCACCGTAAACGGTGTTTGTGAGACACTGCTTCCCCTTCCTGAGGCGCCGGACGGTTTGCCAGAATTTCTTTGGTGCCGACCGATAGTCCTCCTCCATGGCCTCCCCGAACTCCTCCCAGGCCCGGGTTTTTGCCTCTGCGACAGCACGAGCCGCGGCTCGCTTGGCCTGCCGATACCCGTCGATGACCTCCGGAGACCTACAAGCCAGAGTGGCCTGATAGGCCTCCTTCTTTAGTCTGACGGCATCCCTTACTTCCGGTGTCCACCACCGGGTTCGGGGGTTGCCGCCACGACAGGCACCGGAGACCTTGCGACCACAGCTCCGAGCAGCCGCATCAACAATGGAGGCGGAGAACATGGTCCACTCGGACTCAATGTCCCCAGCCTCCCCCGGGACATGGGAGAAGCTCTCCCGGAGGTGCGAGTTGAATACCCTACTGACAGAGGGCTCCACTAGACGTTCCCAACAGACCCTCACAATGCGCTTGGGTCTGCCAAGTCTGTCCGGCTTCCTCCTCCGCCAGCGGATCCAACTCACCACCAGGTGGTGATCGGTTGACAACTCTGCCCCTCTCTTCACCCGAGTGTCCAAGACACGCGGCCGGAGGTCTGATGACACGACAACTAAGTCGATCATTGACCTCCGGCCTAGGGTGTCCTGGTGCCACGTGCACTGATGGACACCCTTGTGCTTGAACATGGTGTTCGTTATGGACAATCCGTGGCTAGCACAGAAGTCCAATAACTGAACACCGCTCGGGTTCAGATCGGGGAAGCCGTTCTTCCCGATCACCCCTCTCCAGGTGTCACTGTCATTGCCCACGTGGGCGTTGAAGTCCCCCAGTAGAACAACGGAGTCCCCGGTCGGTGCACTGTCCAGTACCCCTCCCAAGGACTCCAAGAAGGCCGGGTACTCTGCACTGCTGTTCGGCCCGTAGGCCGCCACAACAGTGAGAGACCTGTCCCCCACCCGAAGGCGGAGGGACGCGACCCTCTCGTTCACCGGGGTAAACTCCAACACGTGGCGGCTGAGCTGAGGGGCTATCAGCAAGCCCACACCAGCCCGCCGCCTCTCCCCGCGGGCAACACCAGAGAAGTGGAGCGTCCAGCCCCTCTCGAGGAGATGGGTTCCAGAGCCCAAACTGTGCGTGGAGGTGAGGCCGACTATATCTAGTTGGTATCGCTCAACCTCCCGCACAAGCTCAGGCTCTTTCCCCCCCAGCGAGGTGACATTCCATGTCCCCAGAGTTAGTCTCTTTGTCTGGAGATCTGGTCGCCGAGGCCCCTGCCGTCGACTGCCGCCCAGATCTCTCTGCACCGGCCCCTTATGGATCCTCCTGCGGGTGGTGGGCCCACGGGAGGGCGGCCCCACGTCGCTCTTTCGGGCTGTGCCCGGCCGGGCCCCGTGGGGTAAGACCCGGCCACCAGGCGCTCGCCATGGAGCACCCATCCCAGGCCTGGCTCCAGGATGGGGCCCCGGTGACGCCGATCCGGGCGACGTGAACTGCCTTGATTGTGTCGTCGTCATAAGAGGCTTCTGAACCGATCTTTGTCTGACCCGTCACCTTGGACCTGTTTGCCTTGGGAGACCCTACCAGGGGCATGAAGCCCCCGACAACATAGCTCCCGGGATCATTCGGGCACTCAAACCCCTCCACCACGTTAAGGTGTCGGTTCAAGGAGGAGCAAAATAACCTTCATACAGAAAATGCAACAACAAAAAAACAAAAAATGACAGTAATAAATATAACTTTTCCATGATATTAATTATTAATTTGCTTAATTAGTTAGAGATATTGAGATATTGTTGAGATATTGAGCAAATGTTTTGAGCTTTGTTATTTGAGAACTTGCAGAGCAGAACCAGTATTTATTTTATTATTCTATTTTTATTTAGTTTTGGCCCAGTTTTTTTTTTAATGTCAAAATTCTTTATAATAACATTTCTGACGGACAATAAACAGTTAATAAAGCCTTTATTACCTTTACAATTACACTTTATACATCGAAAACATTTAAATACATAGTTTTCATAAGTAGAAATGGATTAATAAAACCAGTAACAAAACCAGTAACAAAACCAGTAACAAAACCAGTAACAAAACCAGTAATAAAACCAGTAATAAAACCAGTAACAG
This sequence comes from Eucyclogobius newberryi, assembly GCF_026437365.1. Lineage (NCBI taxonomy): Eukaryota > Metazoa > Chordata > Actinopteri > Gobiiformes > Gobiidae > Eucyclogobius > Eucyclogobius newberryi. The sequence goes on from NW_027315768.1 coordinate 33,046,850, forward strand.
AACCAGTAACAAAACCAGTAATAGAACCAGTAACAAAACCAGTAATAGAACCAGTAATAAAACCAGTAAAAGAAACAATAATAAAACCAGTAACAGAACCAGTAACAAAACCAGTAAAAGAACCAGCAACAGAACCAGTAACAAAACCAGTAATAGAACCAGTAATAGAACCAGTAACAGAACCATTAACAGAACCAGTAACAAAACCAGTAATAGAACCAGTAACAAAACCAATAATAGAACCAGTAATAAAACCAGTAACAAAACCAGTAACAAAACCAGTAATAGAACCAGTAATAAAACCAGTAATAAAACCAGTAACAAAACCAGTAACAGAACCGGTAACAAAACCAGTAATCGAACCAGTAATATAACCAGTGAAGGAACCAGTAACAGAACCAGTAACAAAACCAGTAACAGAACCAGTAACAAAACCAGTAATAGAACCAGTAATAAAACCAGTAACAAAACCAGTAATAGAACCAGTAATAAAACCAGTAATACAACCAGTAATAGAACCAGTAATAGAACCAGTAATAAAACCAGTAACAAAACCAGTAACAAAACCAGTAACAGAACCGGTAACAAAACCAGTAATCGAACCAGTAATATAACCAGTGAAGGAACCAGTAACAGAACCAGTAACAAAACCAGTAACAGAACCAGTAATAAAACCAGTAACAAAACCAGTAATAGAACCAGTAATAAAACCAGTAATACAACCAGTAATAGAACCAGTAATAGAACCAGTAATAAAACCAGTAACAAAACCAGTAACAAAACCAGTAATAGAACCAGTAATAGAACCAGTAATAGAACCAGTAATAAAACCAATAACAGAACCAGTAACAAAACCAGTAACAGAACCAGCAACAGAACCAGTAACAAAACCAGTAATAGAACCAGTAACAAAACCAGTAATAAAACCAGTAACAAAACCAGTAACAAAACCAGTAATAGAACCAGTAATAAAACCAGTAATCGAACCAGTAATAGAACCAGTGAAGGAACCAGTAACAAAACCAGTAACAGAACCAGTAACAGAACCAGTAATAAAACCAGTAACAAAACCAGTAATAGAACCAGTAATAGAACCAGTAATAAAACAAGTAATAAAACCAGTAATAAAACCAGTAACAAAACCAGTAATAGAACAAGTAATAAAACCAGTAACAGAACCAGTAATAAAACCAATAACAGAACCAGTAACAAAACCAGTAACAGAACCAGCAACAGAACAGTAACAAAACCAGTAATAGAACCAGTAACAGAACCATTAACAAAACCAGTAACAGATCCAGTAACAAAACCAGTAAGATAAGATAAGATAAGATAATCCTTTATTGTCCACACATGGGGACAGAACCAGTAACAGAACCAGTAATAGAACCAGTAACAGAACCAGTAACAGAACCAGTAATAGAACCAGTAATAAAACCAGTAACAGAACCAGTAATAGAACCAGTAATAGAACCAGTAACAGAACCAGTAACAGAACCAGTAATAGAACCAATAATAAAACCAGTAATAAAACCAGTAACAGAACCAGTGACAGAACCAGTAACAGAACCAGTAACAGAACCAGTAACAGAACCAGTGACAGAACCAGTAATAGAACCAGTAACAGAACCAGCAATAAAACCAGTAACAAAACCAGTAATAGAACCAGTAACAGAACCAGTAACAGAACCAGTAATAAAACCAGTAATAGAACCAGTAACAGAACCAGTAACAAAACCAGTAATAAAACCAGTAACAGAACCAGTAACAAAACCAGTAATAGAACCAGTAACAAAACCAGTAATAAAACCAGTAATAGAACCAGTAATGAAACCAGTAACAGAACCAGTAATAAAACCAGTAATAGAACCAGTAATAAAATCAGTTACAGAACCAGTAATAAAACCAGTAATAAAACCAGTAACAGAACCAGTAATAAAACCAGTAACAAAACCAGTAACAGAACCAGTAACAGAACCAGTAATAAAACCAGTAACAGAAACAGTAACAGAACCAATAATAAAACCAGCAACAAAACCAGTAATAAAACCAGTAATAGAACCAGTAATGAAACCAGTAACAGAACCAGTGACAGAACCAGTAACAGAACCAGTAATAAAACCAGTAATAGAACCAGTAACAGAACCAGTAATAGAACCAGTGACAGAACCAGTAACAGAACCAGTAACAAAACCAGTAACAGAACCAGTAATAAAACCAGTAATAGAACCAGTAATAAAATCAGTTACAGAACCAGTAATAAAACCAGTAATAAAACCAGTAACAGAACCAGTAACAGAACCAGTAACAGAACCAGTGACAGAACTACGCGCAGATGTGACGCACGTCACTGACGCGCAGGTGACGTACTTCCCGGAAGTGCAGTGGGGGACACACAGGCCCCGTCGGCTCAACACAACCGCAGAGACGGGCACTCGGCTGGTAATAACGCCGCGCTCGTGTGTCACGTTCATGGACCGGCACCGCTGACACCGATGGAGGTTCCAGAGGAAAAGCCGATCATCTACACCATGGAGAACAAACCGATCGTCACGTGTGAGTCCCGCGCCGCTCCTGACAGCTAGCTTACCGCGTTAGCATTAGCATTAGCTTCACCGGGGCGCTGCGATAAGGAGAGCTCCCCGGGGCGTCAGGGTCTCGTGTGTCCCGCTGCTCGTGTGCGTGACAGGACCGGGACCCTTTGCCCTGCTCACGCGCGGGGGGACACACACGCAGGGGACACACACTCTTCCGCTCGCGTCCCGTCTCCGTGGCCCGGGACACAGCCGCGGCGAGCTGCTGCTGCTGCGGTTTGAGGAAGAAGAATGTCCTTAAACCTGTCACCATTTCATCTCGTTTAAAACCCTCGTCTTGGTTTCGTTTTCACTCGTAAATAAATCCCTGGAGGCTGGACTTAAGTGGTTTATTTTGGGACTCGAGGGGCCGGTCCCGTGTCCAGTGTCCAGTGTCCCGTGTCCCCAGTCCCCCGGTTCAGAGGGGCACGTCTGCAGGCGCTTGATCGTCCCGTCCACGAGAGTTTGTGCGTGTTTTGCCCCCAGTCTGTGTGGTAAAAGTACTGCTCCGGTGGCGTGGTGCAGTACACAGAGTATCACAGGTGAATGAAGTGCAGTGTTGTCATAATCGGACATGTCACGAGGCGCAGGGACTGTAAATAATCGGTAAATAATCGTATCGAAAAACTACAAATGTGGGATTCTGCTCAGAGTGCACATGGCAAACGACTCCCCGGGACTGTGGTACCGCCGTCTGTTTACGTGTAGTATTATTATCATCATTATTATTATATTCCGAGTCTGAGTCTGTGCCTTTCAGAACGTCTTTGTTGAGGTCCAAACTGCACGTACAACAACATATATCCATAAATCGACGGGATACATTGGTCTGTGATCTAAATATTTGCAACTTTCGCGATTGTCAATACACGCGATATACACTCCGGTACTTTACGAAGAGTGAGTTCGCTCTCCGTTCAGCGTTTCGCCCGTCGATTCTGCAGAAACCCGTGACGTTTTTACGGAAGAATCCGCGTTCGTTTCGATGCGGACGGACCATACCTGTCCCGTGATTGGTCGATGCGCCTCTCAGTCACGCCCGTCCGAACTGGCGGAGACGAGACTGACGAGGCCGATATCGACTCGTTCTTATGTCTTTTTTTTTTGTTCTTTTTTAATCTTCTTTTGTTGCTTTTAAAAAGATGCCGCGACGCCATAACTCGCTTCCTCATCCCGACTCGTAACTTTAATCAGAATCTCAAAACCCGGCTCTAAACGGCTGCGTTCGTAACCCAGACGCTTTAAAAAGTGCTTATTTCATCCACGCTGAAGGACACACGGCTAAACATTTCATTCCAAGTCCATGGTCGAGACTTTAGTGAATACATCGTACGGTTGAAAAGTGTGTCACGGTCGAATGCAGAGCGGTGTTTCCTTCCTTGAGGTGACGTCTCGTGATGTACAAAGTTCTGCTCGTGTGTGTCAGCTCTTTGCAGCTGGAAAGTCCTGCTTCTGTTTCCCCGCGTCTGCTCGGAGATGTCGCTGACTCCGGAATGTTCTAGCGACGTTTGCGAGACGTTAAAGCGCGACGAGATGAGACGAGACCGTGCGCTCACGTAGCACGATCGGCAGATTTGTTTTGCGTGTCTTTGTGAATTGCAGTTTCTTCAGAAAGCAGCGCTACAATGACGGCTAAAATATGGAAGTAAATGTGAACTGAAGCGCTCACTCGGTGTAGTATGCATGACCGTATATTCTGGAGTATAAGTCGCATCAGCAAAAAAATGCATAGAAGAAAAAAACATATACAAGTCACATTTTTGGGGTGCATTTATTTGATAAAATCCAAGACTAAGAACAGACATTTCCTCTTGAAATGCAGTTTAAAATAATAACAGATGAGAGAACATGGTGAATAGGTGTCCGTATGCTAACGCTAACACCTTCAGCTACATGACGTATGCTAACGCTAACACCTTCAGCTACATGAGGCACAGACAGAACTGTGGTAAGTGTCTGGTATGTTAACGTAACATATGAACAGTTATTCAGATAACTATAGCATAAAGAACATGCTAACAAGTTTACCAAAGCATCAGTTTTACCCCAAATCACTAAATCCATTGAATTCTTCTTCTTCTTTGTCACTTCTAAACAACGCCACAAACTCCAGAGGAAGAGGAAGTGCAGATTCTTCTTCTGCGTCACTTAGAGCCTAGAGCGACCTTTTTGCTTGTGCGACTTAAAGTAAAATACGGTATCTTTGCTCTCGGGTCTAAATTCGATCCCGACAAAGCGATACGTCGAGCGCGGTGTGTTTTCGCCGCAGCAGCAGCTAAAAGAGACGGCTGTTTTTCCACATTTGAGAGCCGTGTGTTCAAGGAATCGCCGATGAGTGCAGTTATTCACTGGTTTATGTTTCACAATAGGAGCTGTCACTGTCTGATTTACAGTCATGTCGCGGTAGACTTTCATATAAAGGTAGACGGTGAGGTTTCTGCACTTTTTTCCCATTTGTCGGATCGTTAAAGCTCAACTTATACAATTTAAAAGACACACGTTTTTACACATTTCTATTGCATTAGCGTGATATATCGTCATGGAAATGCTCGATATCGCTCAGGCTGGATGCAATTTCAGATCAAATCATTTAGCATTATTATTTTTTTGTATTTAGTAACTTTTAATGGATGCCTCTGCCTTTGTCATAACAAATGTCTCTTCATGTGTGTTTTAGAGTCTGTATAGACCAGATAATGATCAAAATACCTTGATATTTTTTCTTAATTGTCACAGCCCCACAGATCATTTGAATTGCTTAGTTAAATCAATCCGATTACCGTATTTTCCGGACTATAAGTTGCACCTTTTTTCATAGTTTTGTCCGGGGTGCGACTTATACTTATATTAATACTTCGGAGCGACTTATATGTGATATTATTTGTTATTTTCACATTTGCAACCGCATTTCATACTCCAGTGCGACTTATATATGTTTTATTCTCCTCTATTATGCATTTTTTGGCTGGTGCGACTAATCGTCACAGCCCCATAGATCATAGAGTTAAATCAATCTGAATAGTTGTTTCAGACCAAAATCATAAAAAATATTCTACCTAAAATTAAATATATTAGATAAAGGAAAACGTGTATAATTTTTAGCAGTTAGAAAAATGTGCAAGTAAAATCAGTTGTAAGCAGTTAGTGGATATTGTGGCCTGACGCTTCGAAATGTTCAAATACGTGTGTCGTCTTTGTGCAGTTGTAACTTTGCCTGAGATAAACCTGTCCCTGTCCGCGCAGGTCAATACTGGTCCAAACAAAGCCCTGAATATTTATAGTCTCCCCTGAAGCCTCTTTCACACGCTACAAGACCGTCTAACGATTGAACACGGGACAGATGCACCAGCTGACACCAGAACAGCGCCGCTCAATTTTCACGTTCACACCGTCACAACAAGTCGGCGCCCGATATTAACGTCCAATTGTCAGTTGTGACAAAAATAGTGTAAAACTTGAATAAATTAGATTCCTTCGTAAACTATGAGTCATTAATAATCACTAATTGTTTATTTCGTAAGCAGGTATATGGCATTTACAGGCGTTCATCTCTTGGTTATTGAAAATAGTTAGTTTTACATTACATTTCGTACATGGTTTAATGACACGTATGTCTTTTTTGTTTATTTATAAGGTGTTGTGAGCCATCTGCAAAAGCCAGTAAATGCCTTAGAAGTGCATACATGAATAACTAGTGCTTATAAATGTTTAAATAGTTTACTAAAGAACCTGATTTTAAAGCGTTACCAAAATAGACCTTTCACGCCTCCTTGCTTTTTCTTCCATTTCTTCTCCCTGCTTTACATTTGCACCTCGCTGTTTTCAGATGAGTGGTTTGTGGCTTTAAGATTGAAGTTGGACAGCCGACTGCAAACCCACATTTGAGTGTCTTCTGTGTTGATACTAACATCTTGGATTGATGAACGATTATATATAGTTTTACCACAGAGTAAAGTCGATCTTTACAGTATCGGTCGGATCAAATTCATGATATATGAGTAGCTTCATTTGCTTTTGGGGGATTATGACATTTGGAACATCACAGTATAAAGTGAGATTGTGGTTATTGTGAACACTTGACACCTCCAGACACACGGACACTGACGGTGGAGCTTCTGCAGGGCCTAAAAACACTCGTAATGACTGAGGAGTGGAAGCAGAACGTGACTGTCATTTATTTGTTCGTTTGTTCCTTGCGTGCGACCGATTTGGGAACGCGGGCATTCCGTTAAGCTGCTCCCACAGCTTGGAATCCTTTTCAAACGTAACTGAAACTTTCTGAGCCCAATCTTTTCATTTTTATATTTATTTTAACCTGGCTAAATACAGGTTAATGAGGCAATCAAGAGGCACTATTGTCAACTGTACGCCCTGGCAAACGTGTTAATGAGAAAGTTTAGTACGTAATCCTTGTTCAGAGCCTACTGCACTTCGCTGTACACACGGTTCTTCTGCGGTGGAACTATGGACGTGGGACCTTCCGCAGGCCCATAGTGGCTTGTAATGACACCTTTTATGCTTCTGCTGTGCGTGCCCGGGTGGCGTAGTGCCAGTCAGCGCCCGGAGGTGTCTGAAAATGCCATTCTAAGACACTGACCGTCCTGAAATGAGCTCGTGCACTTCCATCACATTTTATGGACTAATTTGACTGCTGTGTTTTGGTTTTTGTACCTTTTTGTCTTCTTTTAATTATGGACCACCTTGTGTCTGAAATAAATAAATGATCAACTGAATATCGATTACATATCCTAAAACAAGTTATTAGAATATATCATAGATGCCATCTTCAAGTATTATATCGTTATTGCAAAAAGAAAATTTGTTCCCAGTTTTGTTTTAATTTTAGTCTTGTCTTAGCCTATTTTAGACCTATTTTAGTCCATATGTATAGTGTTAAATGTATTATTATTCTGATTGTGAACATTAATCCGGCTGAATCCCACAGGAGCCGCCGTTACAGCAGAGGCCCCCAGATCACTTGTTCTCTCACATTACGATCTTCCATGTATCGTAAACATATTTTATTTCATTTGCCTAAGTTTGTCTCTGTGTGCTTCCCGTCAGGTGCTGGAGACCAGGCTCTGTTTACGTCCCTCTACACCACTCTGGCCCAGCAGCTTCCACGAGAGCCCATGGAGTGGAGGAGGTGAGTCTGCGGGGCCCAAATCTACAAATTAAACTCAGCAATATCGTGTTTTTTTATGACGTAACATTTGAAAACTCGAAGAGGAACTCGTGCCAAACACTCACCGGGGTTCAGATCTGTAGTAGATTAGTTTTCTCTGCTCGATGCCAATGATTTGACCCTTCTCAAACGTCCATGACCACGGGATTCGTCTTTGCGGTCGTTTCAGAAATGCATCGGCCGGGTTTAAATACCGTGTTGCAGCAGTTTTACAGCAGGAGGAGACGACCTACTGTATTTGCTTAGTTGAATCCAGGCGGAGACTTTCTTTTGGACCAACGGTGTAGCTTTATATAAAGTGTAAAAGACGTACTATTGCTAAACTCACTCCGGTGACAAGTAGGGCTGCAACAATCATCGTTTTCTGGACAGCGCTGACTCTAAAACACAAGCGAAAACACCTTTTTATTACAAAAAGACTGCAACATTATTACCGTATTTTCCTGTTATAAGTCGCACCAGAGTATAAGTTGCACCAGCCAAAAAATGCATAATAGAGAAGAAAAAAACATATATAAGTCGCACTGGGTTATGAAATGCGGTTGCAAGGGTGAAAATAACAAATAATATCACATATAAGTCACTCCGGAGTACAAGTATAAATATAACTTTAAGTCCCACCCCGGCCAAAACTATGAAAAAAGGTGCAACTTATAGTCCGGAAAATACGGTAAATCAATATGTCAAAAAGGAATAAGATAAGATAAGATAATCCTTTATTGTCCACACATGGGGAAATTTCATTGATACAACGCAGTAGATACAGAGGAAAAGGACAGATGGGAACAGTTTCAAATGTTCATCGATAATACACTTAGTATGTAAATAGTTCAACCTTTTATAGGGTTAAAATGTGTTTAAAAAGACTCGATGTACAATAGAAACGATCGTTTTAGTCGTCTACCATATTTTCTGGACTATAAGTCGCACTGGAGTATAAGTCGCACTAGCTAAAAAATGCTTAATAGAGAAGAAAAAAACATATATAAGTCACACTGGAGTATGAAATGCAGTTGCAAGTGTGAAAATAACAAATAATATCACATAAGTTGCTCCGGAGTATAAGTATATAACTATAAATATAAGTATAAGTCGCACCCCGGCCAAAACTATGAAATAAGGTGCAACTTATAGTCCGGAAAATATGGTAATCGAAAAACATATTCGCCGACACGTAGAATATTGTGTGTTGAGAATATTGTGTGTTGAGAATTCCTCGCCGTTTCGACATCACATATGCCCCGCCTTCTTTTGAACGGCTTGTTCCCCCTGGGTGTCGTCTCTCGGCAGGACGTACGGCCGCGCCCCCAAAATGATCCACCTGGAGGCCAACTTCGTGCAGTTCAAAGACGAGCTCCTGCCCAAAGACGGAAACAAGGCGCTGCTCACGTTCCCCTTCCTGCACATCTACTGGACCGACTGCTGCGTAAGTACAGACACACAGCATTGTCCCGTTTCAGTCCACGCCGGACGCTCTGCTCCAGGTAAGTCCAGTCCATCGTCACTTTCAAGTTCAACTTTATTGTACGCGAGACGACGCAAAAATTTAAAAAATCCGTGGTTCTGAAACTTGGCTGTAAAACGGGACAACATTTCAAGCATCTATACTTTATATTATATTTAGGGCAGGGAATTGCATCACGATTTTGCGATACGTGAAATAATCGACGCCCATGATATTCTACAATGTATCACAATTTTTTTTTTTTTTTTTAAAGAACCCAGTACGTTTAACAACTTTTTTTCCTTTGTTAAACCGCGACCTGCACAAACTGAAAATGAAATATGCCAATTTTAATCAGCAAAACTGTCAAAATGTTTATCTTTTCCTCGTTTCCATCGTTTCCTATCTTTGTTTTTTTTTTGGGCTGCTTTAATATTACTTTATTTATTTACAGATACAAACCGTAACAATAGTTGGACAACAAGAACAAAAACAACAAAAAATGCAAATGCAAAATACTAAAAGTAACTACCATCCTTCCCAGACTATAAGTCGCACCAGCCAAAAAATGCATAATAGAGAAGAAAAAACATATAAGTTGCACTGGAGTATAAGTCGCACCCCTGCCAAAACTATGAAAAAAGGGTGCGACTTATAGTCCGGAAAATACGGTACACTACGGTATACTCCGCTCTAAAAAAAGAGGAAAAATGCAACTTTGACGAGGAGCACTGTAAAAACTCTACGACCACACGGCAAAAAGAACCTTGAATGACGGCAAATCAGACAGAAAATGCAACCCGCAAAACAGTCCCAAAAACATGATTCTATAATAATAAATATCTTCAAGAGCTAAAAGCGACTCAATTAATGATGATACAACAACATAAGAGTCATGCAAACAAACAAGTGTCCGTTCTGACATTCTTAAAGACCCAGAGAGCTCCACTTGTGGTCGTTGTTGTTGTTATTGTTATTGAGTATTTGTAAAAAGAGTAGAAGTACGAACAGGAAGTGCAGCTTTGTCAGCACGTGATGTGTTTAAGGAAGTGCGTGAAATGAGTTTTCCAGGGAACATCATCCGCGCTGAACATCCGCCCTGAACATCCGCCCTGAACATCCGCGCTGAACATCCGTGCGTTCTGTCGACTGTGCAAAGTTCACTGCATCGTATCATTTGAAATAAGCAGCGGATGTTTCAAATGTAAATGAATGACAACTGAGCAATAAACTAAAACTACACTCACTTTGATGAGGTTTTTAATCATGTTTTATCAAGATATGTCACTAGAGGCGGGACATTTAAAAAAATATCTGCAACATTTTTATATTGAGTAGATCATTTATAGTTAAAAAAAACAAACAAACCCTGATTTAAAAATGAAAGAGATAAAAAGTTATGTTGTAAACGTTGAAATAAAAGATTTAATGTGATATGTCTGAACTTTAGTGATAAATATGACTGACATTTCACATTTGTCTGATAATTAAAACCTCAACAATGTGTTTAAAGTCATGTTTAACACATTTCTGGTGCATTGATGTAATAATATGTATACAATATAAAGAAATATCCTGATTTTGAAATGACTCACAAACGTTGACATCGTGATTAAACAAAAGTTAAATCTTTCATTCGCAAAAAAAATTCAAAAACAACAACTTTCTGAATGAAAAATGAATTATATCGTGACACAAACTGCACTATATATTTTTTAAGCATAAATTGAACTAAAATGTGTTATTTTTGCTTCTAACGAGACTCGGGATGATTATCTTTTTGCTTTTAAGATTAAAGTGTGATTTGAGTTATAACTATTATCCATAATCCCAGTAATCTTCATCAAACACACCTGCAATTTTGTTTCATTTATACTTGGTTGTTGGTTCTAATCCTGCTTAATGTCTTCTTTAAACACGGTCCACTCGATGCTCGTGCAGTAAAAGCCTCGACCTGCACGACACAGGAAACGTGTTGGTCACTAATCTAATGATGCTTTTGGTTCCACCTCATTTCCTCACGACGGCTGTAACGGTGAAACCGCAGCTCCAAGTGAAACTATTATTATTGTGCAGCGTCAGGACTTTCGAGCCGTGGAAGCTGTTACACAAGAACTCTACTGCATTTAAGACACTTTGAACTCTACTGCGTTTAAGACGCTTTGAACTCTACTGCATTTAAGACACTTTGAACTCTACTGCGTTTAAGACACTTTGAACTCTACTGCGTTTAAGACGCTTTGAACTCTACTGCGTTTAAGACACTTTGAAATGGTTCCAGTTTTTAGCATAAATACTGCAATGTTTTGTATGTTCATTTTCAACTATAAAGCTACAATAAACTGAGAATAATAAAGTAATAAATGTACTAAATAATATGACTTACTAAATGATGTTGGCTCATAATGTCTCATAATGTTTACAAAGCTGTTGAAGGATAATTAACACATTGTGTATGTTTTAATGAAGTAACTGTTACTGTCAATGATTATTTTACCCACATTATGTTGTTGTTTAGTTTCAAATCAAATCAAATCAATTTATTTTTGTAAGGCCCAAAATCACAACAACAGTTGCCTCTGAGGGCCACAGGGAGAAATGAATCAACAATGTCTGTGGTGGCGATGGAGTCAGACAATGTCTGTGGTGGCGAGGGACGATGTCCCAGAGTCCTCTGTCCTTAGACTCTCCTTCTCGGCCAGGAAAAACTACAAAAAAACCTCTTTGGGAAAAAAGCGTAGAAACCTGGAGGAGTTCCAGTGAAGGAGAGATCCGACTCTCACAGACGAACAGACGGACACGAGGAGACTGGAGCTGGACCCACTCTTCAGGCAGAAGAGGGACCGACTGAGGCGAACTGGAGCCACTCTTCAGGCAGATGAGGGACCGTCCACACAGGGCAGGGACCACTTCACCAGGAGAGGGGCATCTGGGTCCACAGGTCCTCAGGAGTGAGAGAAAGAAAAGAAGGCGGTGAACAGTTTGCAAGTGGAATCAAAAAATAAATATTGTTTGATAGCATAAGTAGTCAGAAGAAGAAGAGGATAGTGCTCAAGCTGTCATACTTCCCCCAGCATAGTTACTCCTAGGGCAGCGTAGCTAAAGCTGTGGGTTTATGTTTCTGTTCCTAACTACTCTGACCATAAGCGATTTCGAAGAGGAACGTTTTAAGCCTGGACTTAAATGAAGAGACTGTGTCAGCAGATTTAACATGGGTCGGGAGCTGATTCCATAACACAGGAGCTTGGTAGCTAAACGCTCTACCTCCTACAGTACTTTTAGAGACTCTTGGCACCACCAGAAGGCCGGCATTCTGAGAGCGAAGAGCTCTGTTTGGATGATATGGTTCTATAGCATCTTTGAGGTAGGATGGGGCCATGTCATTTATGGCTTTGTACGTCAAGAGTAGAATTTTGAATTTGATTCTAGACTCGACGGGGAGCCAGTGAAGAGACTTCAGCACCGGCGTAATGTGCTCTCTTCTTTTTGTTCCTGTTAGTAATCTTGCTGCTGCATTTTGAACCAGTTTAAAGCTTTTTATGGAGCTTTTAGGACACGCTGCAAGCAGGGAGTTACAGTAGTCTAATCTAGTCGTTACAAATGCATGGATAAGCTTTTCAGCATCACTTTTAGGCAGGATTCTTCTGATTTTGGCTCTTGTTGCGCAAATGGAAATAGGCTGTTTTACAAGCTTGATTTATATGAGCTTTAAATGAGAGCTCCTGGTCAAATAAGACTCCAAGGTTTCTTACAGTAGAACTGGAGGCTACACTGACATTGTCCAGTGTGACTATCTGCTCAGATAGAGAGTCTCGTAGATGTTTCAGCTCTTAATATTCCTGAGCAGGTTCTTTATACGTGTGAGAGAACATGGATGTGTACCGTATTTTCTGGACTATAAGTCGCACCTTTTTTCATAGTTTTTGCAGGGGTGAGACTTATACTCCAGAGTGACTTATATATGTGGTTTAGGTTTTTTTCTTCTCTATTATGCATTTTTTGGCTGGTGCGACTTACAGTCCAGAAAATACGGTAGTTCAGAAACATGCCATCTACATAAACGTTCTGAGAGCTCCTCCAGTCTCTCCCTCTCTCTCTCTCCGTCCTCTTCATCTCTTTCTCCATCCTCTCCGTCCTCACCTCTCTCCGTCCTCTCTCCTCTCTCCGTCCTCCTCACCTCTCTCTCCGTCCTCTCACCTCTCTCCGTCCTCCTCACCTCTCTCCGTCCTCCTCACCTCTCTCCGTCCTCCTCACCTCTCTCTCCGTCCTCTCACCTCTCTCCGTCCTCTCTCCGTCCTCCTCACCTCTCTCTCCGTCCTCTCACCTCTCTCTGTCCTCCTCACCTCTCTCTCCGTCCTCTCACCTCTCTCCGTCCTCCTCACCTCTCTCTCCGTCCTCCTCACCTCTCTCTCCGTCCTCCTCACCTCTCTCCGTCCTCTCACCTCTCTCTGTCCTCCTCACCTCTCTCTCCGTCCTCTCACCTCTCTCCGTCCTCCTCACCTCTCTCTCCGTCCTCCTCACCTCTCTCTCCGTCCTCTCACCTCTCTCTCTGTCCTCCTCACCTCTCTCTCCGTCCTCTCACCTCTCTCCGTCCTCCTCACCTCTCTCTCCGTCCTCCTCACCTCTCTCTCCGTCCTCCTCACCTCTCTCTCCGTCCTCTCACCTCTCTCTCCGTCCTCTCTCCGTCCTCACCCCTCACCTCTCTCCGTCCTCTCTCCGTCCTCACCTCTCTCCGTCCTCACCCCTCACTTCTCTCCGTCCTCACCTCTCTCCGTCCTCTCCTCTCTCCTCTCTCCGTCCTCTCCTCTCTCCTCTCTCCGTCCTCTCTCCGTCCTCTCTCCGTCCTCACCTCTCTCCGTCCTCACCTCTCTCCGTCCTCTCTCCGTCCTCTCTCCGTCCTCACCTCTCTCCGTCGTCTGTGGCAGGACACGGAGGCGTACAAGGGCTCGGTGAAGGAGGACATGCTGCGATGGCAGAACAGCCTGAGGACGCACAGTTCCGCTGACTGGGTCATCATCGTGGTGGAGAACAACGAGACCAAGAAGAAGAACAAGACCAACATTCTGCCGCGCTCGTCCATCATCGACAAGATCCGCAGCGACTTCTGTAACAAGCAGAACGACAGGTGAGCGCCGACTCCTCTTAAAGTGACAGTAACGTCCAAGCGGCCCTGAACTTCTCGTCCAAAGACCCCCAAAGACCCTCACCTCCCAAATCGAATCGTCAAATCCTTTTACATTTGAGTAGTTTGTGTTCTTTGACCTAATTGCCATAAATATTCCATTATTATTGTGAAATTATTAGTGCTTTTATTCATTTAGTCCATTAATTATTTTGTCGATTAAGTATTTTATGTAAATTATGAGGATTTAAAAGAGGGAACATTAATGGAGTGAGTTAGCTGAAGATTTGGGAGTTAAATCTGCTTTTTTTTACCCGCAAATACAAGTACTTTTCTGTGTAAATATTGTGTAGTAATAATTTTTGCATGAATTTCGTTGTCTTGTGATGGCAGTTTGGGTTAAATAGAGGTTGTTTTTTTTCCACACGTCTATCTGGCATTCCATAAAAGCATGTCTCCGTCGTTCTGGGGGCGGGGCTTGGCGTCCACATTTGTTCTTGGCAAATGTTTATGTTTAGGAACAGTTGATAAGGTGAACGTTGGGGATTTTTAACCTTCATAACGCCCTACAACGAAATACCACACGTTAAAAGAACTTCTTGAACTCGACGACAGCCCTGGAAATTATATCCTCTTTTCATCTCATATCTTTTTTTGTGGTTTAAGAATTTTACTTCCTCATTAAAACATTATGTGGCCGTAGGATTTATCCGACAGGGCAGGGTGAAATGGAGCGAGAGAAGGGAGGTCATTCAGCAAATTTTCACGAGCCAAGAATTGAACTCCCGGCACAGAGCCTGGCATACGTGCTGCCGCTTCAACCACTCGGCCACCGGGCAGCACACTTCCTGTACAACACCATCGCACGCTGTCGTTTCACTGTTGTTAGACTTTGACACTGCGGCGCCCCCTATGGTCCAATTTAATATGACGGGTCAGACCACACATGTCACTAAAATGTACTGAACACAATTATATTTCACATTTGACTTTAAACATTTTGCATATTCGTTTACAATTGTACTTCCTGGTTAGACGCGAGCACAAATATACATGGGTTGAGGTAATTCCACAACGGTTACCTGGCAACCATGTGCGCACACGTATTGGTGGTATAATAATGTATTCGGAGACATTCTATTGTAAGTGTTTCCTTTCATAGTTTTGACCGAAATATGCCTTAATGTTCTCACCCCAAAGTCCACTCTTAGTCCCCTCTAACTTATAAAATACACCACAATGTAGGAAATTGAATCTGATCTTTTATTATTTTCTGGGGAAGGGCCCTCAGACCCCCACAGTCTTCTAAATGTCCTAAAATATGTACGTCTCATGATTATTGTATATTGCATCTGTTTTCACACATCGTTTTGATAATTTGCTTTAACCGCTGACATATACGATTATCATTAAACGTATAGAAGTGCTGCATTTAATCTGTAATAAATGTAGAGGCAATAAGTGACAACTACCGTATTTTCTGGAGTATAAGTCGCACCAGCCAAAAAATGCATAATAGAGAAGAAAAAAACATAAGTTGCACTGGAGTATGAAATGCAGTTGCAAGTGTGAAAATAACAAATAATATCACATAAGTCGCTCCGGAGTATAAGTATATAAGTATAAATATAAGTATAAGTCGCACCTCGGCCAAAACTGTGAAAAAAGGTGCGATTTATAGTCCGGAAAATACGGTAACACAAACTTTTATTAAATGAATAGATCTAGATTATGTCATAACGGCTTCTCCAGCACCAAACTCAACAGGACCGGTCAATAAAGTTCAAGACGTTCCCGTTGCTTCGTTCCCGTTGCGTCGTTCCCGTTGCGTCGTTCCCGTTGCGTCACCACAAGCCGTAAACACCGTGATAAAAGGGCGTGGTCTTTGTCCCGCCGCAGGTGCGTGGTCCTGTCGGAGCCGCTCAAGGACTCGTCGCGCTCGCAGGAGTCGTGGAGCTCTCTGCTGCTCAAGCTCCGGACGCTGCTGCTCATGTCCTTCACCAAGAACCTGGGCCGCTTCGAGGACGACATGAGGACGCTGCGGGAGAAGAGGACGCAGCCGGGGTGGAGCTTCTGCGACTACTTCATGGTCCAGGTAAAAGAGCGGCGAGGAGATGGACAAAGTACTGCAAAAGTCACGCAGATGTAGGCGGATACATAAAGAGGGAGGCGGGGGGGAAAGTAGACTGGGCGGAGCTTATGCGACATCCCATGATCCAGATTTATTCAACTAGTTCAAGGAAAGAATTCATTTTATCTGAAGAAATACTTTATATATAACTTTTTTTTTAATTTTTACTTGTTGGATGTTATATTTTCAAGTCAAACGGTTATTTCTGTGGCACATTGACACTTTATAAATACATTTTTAACCAAATAAAGGTGGAAATGCAGCGACTGGAAGCTTCTAGATGGAGATTATTCACAAATGAAATGCATTCGTCAGCTTTTGTTTAGTCTTTTTTGACATTTGTATTCATTAACATAACATATTCTAATATTTATAGCGAACATAATTTCCCACGACATTAATGCCACTGTCTTTGTTTTAAAAAAGTTTTTCCCATGCGTAAATCCAGATTATAATTATCGGTATTTGTTGCATTCTTAGATAAAATGTGTTACTAACTTCCCGTTTGGTGTTTTCCAACCATAACATGACATATTTTAATATTTATAGCTTACATACATTTCCAACAACATTAATATTATCCAATAATTGCAATAAATTATAAATAAATTCAATTAATCATCATTAATTGTAGCAGCGAGTCCTTTTAAACGTATATTTTAAAGTGAAAAGGCTCGAGAGTTGAAATAATTGGTGGAAAATCCTAGTTTTTGCTGTAGATTTTCGTACTTTGTGTTTTGCGCTCGTATAAATGAATAATTTCTTGTACTTTCTGTTCAGGAGGAGCTGGCGTTTGTGTTCGAGATGCTGCAGCAGTTTGAGGACGCTCTGGTCCAGTACGACGAACTGGACGCTCTGTTCACGCAGTACGTCCTCAACTTCGGAGCCGGAGGTGAGAACCGCTTCTGATTAACACTAATTAGAGTCAAGTCAAGTTAAATGACTCACTCGGGTGTTTCTCATGTGTCATATTTACACAACAAAACCCATGAATCACCCGGGCAAAGTGGAATCCGTGAAACAAAAGAGAAAAATGTATTTACGTGATTATAAATGTGAATATGTCGTCCTCCTAGACACTGCGAACTGGCTGGGTTCGTTCTGCGCGCCTGTGCGATGCTGGAACGGCCTTCTGCTGCGGAGGCCCATCGACATGGAGAAGCGGGACCTCATCCAGAAGGGCGAGGCCAGTCTGCTGGACCTGAGGACCTACCTGTTCTCCAGACAGTGCACGCTGCTCATCTTCCTGCAGCGGCCGTGGGAAGTGACGCAGAGGGCGCTGGAGCTGCTGCACAACTGTGTACAAGAGCTGAGGCTGCTGGAGGTACGATGCAGGGCCCCTAAACATGCACAACTGTGTGCAAGAGCTGAGGCTGCTGGAGGTACGATGCAGGGCCCCGAGTCAGTCCTAAACATGCATAAGGACACAAGAAGGACACAGAACAAGACACAGAGAGACGGCATTTAAAGCTGACTATATTAACAGGTGTTCCTCTGGGGTCCGTCCTTGGACCACTGCTATTTGCAAATTATATAGACTCGATTGGTCATAATGTAAAAGACAGTAGCATCCATTTATGCAGATGATGTGATTCTATATGTTTTTCAGACTTCCTATAAGTGATCTGTTCTTCTGGATCTACCTCTGTATCTACCTGCGTTGCACCAATGAAATTTCCCCATGTGGGACAATAAAGGAATATCTTATCTTATCTTATATGTGAGGGCGCCTTGTGCACAAGTGATTCAACATATTCAAGAGGATTTTCAACTCCAGCCAACAAAACTTTTCATTCATTAATTTTTAATTGTTCAAGAATTCAAGTAAAACAAAATGTATGCTTCTCTCCAAAAGACACTCTAGTGACTCAAAACTTTGAACGAGTACTCCATTACAAATATTTGGCTTCTGGGTCGATGATAAACTCTCCTTCAACAAACACGTACAAGACCTGATAAATCATCTTAAAGCCAGACTGTCATTCTGCTTTAGAAATACAACGTGTTTTCATCATTGTAGAAAACATTTAATCCAGGCCACATTTCTCCCAGTTCTAGATCATGATCATATTATTATTATTATATTATATTATTAATATGCATTCAGCTCTAAGGGCCAGCTCTAAGGGCCAGCTCTAAGGGCCAGCTCTAAGGGCCAGCTCTAAGGGCCAGCTCTAAGGGCCAGCTCTAAGGGCCAGCTCTAAGGGCCAGCTCTAAGGGCCAGCTCTAAGGGCCAGCTCTAAGGGCCAGCTCTAAGGGCCAGCTCTAAGGGCCAGCTCTAAGGGCCAGCTCTAAGGGCCAGCTCTAAGGGCCAGCTCTAAGGGCCAGCTCTAAGGGCCAGCTCTAAGGGCCAAATGAATACAAATAAATACAATCAAATAATAATTTGTAAAATCAACTTGTGAAAATGTTTTGTTACAAATGATCTAAATGCACCTTTTGAAAACACTTCTCTAAATCCACAGCTAAATAATTTGTACTGTTCATTTTGGACACTAAATCTGCCTGTGGTTGTTCAGGTGTCTGTCCTGGAGGGGGCGCTGGACTGCTGGGTGTTCCTCAGCTGTCTGGAGGTTTTGCACAGAATCGAAGGCTGCTGTGACCAGGCTCAGCTGGCAGCCAACTGTTCACACACGGTGGGGCTGTGGGCCTACGCCACTGACAAGGTAACGCCGTGTAATCACACTTTTCCACTTCTGTTATTCATGTTCTCACAGTTCTAACCTGCGTTTAGTTGAAGAGTCTGGGCGAGCTGTGCGGCCTGATCTCAGAAAAGGGCCCCACATCTGAAGACTTGAACAGGACCGTGGATCTGCTGGCCGGACTCGGAGACGAGAGGCCGGAAACTGGTACTTTAACTTTTAGTGTATTTAACCTTTTCTTTTTATTTGTATTGATTGTGTCCACTACTTAAAGTGCCTATGCCAGGTTTTTACGATGTTCTAGTGTTGACTTTATTTGGGTATTTATACCTGTTGTACATGTAAATTATAGTTTTACTCCAATCGAGCAGGAGAAAACTTTGAAAAATCTGTTGAAAATGACAGGAAGTGACATCACAGTAGGAACGCTCATTCCAGTCAAAGTTTAGGCAGAACTTACACAAATGAACAACTTTTTTGACGCTAAACTTTAATTCAACACAATTGAGTCGCTCTCATATATTTTTATTTGTCAATTTTTTTTAAATTGTGACATTAGAAGAGTTTTGGCCCAGTGTTTGCTGGGTAATTTCCTACTATGATGTCATCAATTACAAACAGGAAGTAAAATGATGAACCTAAAAAATTTGCTATTTTGTGATAACATTTTTATAATTTCGCAAAATTCTAAATATTTTTATCTTAACTGCATTTTAGTTCAATGAGTTGTCCGACCTGTAGGGGGCGCTTTAAATATATTCATAATTCATTCAACACTTCCCACAAGCTTGAACTATGCACTTTGTCAAAATGTTTCTTGGTACTTTTGAAGTATTTTGTAACGTTCAGTATTTCCATTTTTTGCTCATGTCGTTGTTGTTCACTCTTTTCGAACACGTTTTGCAACCTACAAATGGCGAATTAACTAAACCCAATCACATTTAAGCTTAAAAACCCCTCTACGATCTACAACGCTCTGAAATGCTTGCGATTCTTGTGTTAGTTTAGCAGTGTCGGTCGAAGATAAATGCTTAACTATGTTTTGAGTTGACGATTGTTTAAGTTGTGTCTGTTCTTTTTTTGACAGTGAACAGCCTGCAGAGTCCGTACAAGAAACTGAAAGAAGCGTTATCGTCGGTCGAAGCGTTTGAGAGACACTATCTGGTAAGTACAGAAGTAAAAGGACTGCGTGTAAGCGTCTGTACTTTTACTTCAGGACGTTCTACAGTGGATACTTTTTACTTGAGCTCTCTTGAGTCTCTACTTTCTACTCCACTGCTGGACTGAAAAGTACATTTACCGTACTTTTCAGACTTTAAGCAGCTACTTTTTTACCCCCCACGCTTTGAACCCTGCGGTCATGACAACGCTGCGGTCATGACAACGCTCCGTCTAATTTATAGATTTTACTAGATAACGGCCACCAGGGGGCAGTCTTGTTTTTATTTTTTAGTCGTTTTTTTGTCTATTCTGTATTTTTCTTTAATAATAATAAAAATAAATAATAACAATTACCAAAAATCATTAATACTATTTTAAAGGTTCTCAAGATCTGTATGAAATACTTTAAAAATGTACGTTTAGAGTAAATAAAAGTGTGGTTTTACGTGATACTTTTACTTAAAGGCACAGTGTGTAACTTGCGTACTGGACAAATACTTTTTACGCAGTACCATGGAATATTACAGCTAAAGAAACAACATTTCCACAGAAACCTGCAGGTTGTACTTATTTTCTAGTGCAATAAAACCACCTAAAAGAAAAAATAATAATAAACGGGCTATTTTTGGGCGAAAACGTCACGTACTCGGCCTTTTAACGCAGTAATTTTCAGCGGTCGTATCTGAACACGGTCTTTGTTTGTTTGTTTGCTTGCGTGTTGTTTTGCAGGAGCTTTCTCACGCTGCCATGGAGATGTACCAGGCCATCAGCCGGATGAGGTCTGCGAGGCTCGTGGGGAAAAGCCTGGCCGAGTTTTACATGTAAGAAACACGCTCGCAATAATGTTCAAATCGTAGAATCAGAGAAAAGTGTAACTCGTTCCAATGATCACACTCGACATGAAAACCGCGGCGTGATCGTTAAAGCTGCGCAGACGTCATCGTGCGCTGTGTGTCCTGTGTTTCTGTGTCAGGAGGAAAGGCGAGCCCGAACGCGCCGAGTCCTTCCTGCAGGAGGCGCTGAAGTGCTATGTGTCCGAGGGCTGGGGTCTGCCGCTCACTCACACCCGGAAGCAGATTGCGCAGTGTCAGCGGCTGCTCGACCGCACAGAGGAGTATCCTGAAGAGAGTGTTTGGTCGTTTAGTCGATATATCGATGGGTTTTCCCTCCAAAATGACTGCGCAACCGACCCGCGGCGCCCCCTGCAGGGTGAAAATGAAAGTGGTAGTAATTTAAAGCGTGTCAAATCAAGTTTATTTATTTCGTTTATTATGGCAATGGACCTTATTTCACCAAAAAATATACAGTTTTATATTTAAAAGTATATTAAATGGTGTTTATTAGTACCGTATTTTCCGGAGTATAAGTCGCACCAGCCAAAAAATGCATAATAGAGAATAAAAAAACATATATAAGTCGCACTGGAGTATAAGTCGCATCTTTTGGGTTAATTTATTTGATCAAGACCAATAATTAAAATAATAAGAGATGAGAGAACATGGTGAATAGGTGTACGTATGCTAACGCTAACAACTTCAGCTACATGACGTATGCTAACGCTAACACCTTCAGCTACATGACGTATGCTAACGCTAACACCTTCAGCTACATGAGGCACAGACAGAACTGTGGTAAGTGTCTGGTATGTTAACGTAACATATGAACAGTTATTCAGATAACTATAGCATAAAGAACATGCTAACAAGTTTAGCAAAGCATCAGTTTTACCCCAAATCACTAAATCCACTGAATTCTTCTTCCTCTGTGTCACTTCTAAACAACTCCACAAACTCCAGAGGAAGAGGAAGTGCAGATTCTTCTTCTGCGTTGCTTAGAGCCGAGAGCGCCCTCTTGTGGTTGACAGTGTGAAAATAACGAATAATATCACATATAAGTCGCTCTGGAGTATAAATCGCACCCGGGCAATATACGGTATAGTGTAATACGGTATTATACTTTTTTTATGGACTACAGCAGAAAGACACAGTGAGTTAGTTTTAGAAGTAACCGATCCATTTATTCAGCTTTTCTGCGCAGTTTTTGGTACTTTAATGTGCGCACAGTTGTTGTTGATTGGACTTAGGTGATTTTACGATCTTTTGTGTGTATTTTGGGTCGGTTATAGTACAGATTATAGAAGCTCCTCCCACACTACACTCCCTTTTCGTCGACTAATCCACGCCACACTGTCCTGTCTCGCTGTGTAAATGTGAAACGAGGCGGTGTCGAGCCTTAACGACGCCCGCAGTTACCTTCAGACCAGTGCCTTGTTGGCCGGAGACGAGAACCTGAGCGCGGAAGAGAGGCAGCACTTTTGTCAGGAAATCCTCAACTTCGCGTCCAAGTCCGGAGAGCAGGGTGAGTCGCATGCAGGGACGCCACCATATACGATGCCACCATATACGATGTCACGATATATGATGTCACGATATACGATGCTACGATATATGATGTCACGATATACGATGCTACGATATACGATGCCACGATATACGATGGCACGATATACGATGCCACGATATACGATGCCACGATATACGATGCCACGATATACGATGGCACGATATACGATGCCACGATATACGATGCCACGATATACGATGCCACGATATACGATGCCACGATATACGATGTCACGGTATACGATACCACGGTATACAATGCCACGATATACGATGCCACGATATACGATGCCACGATATACAATGTCACAATATACGATGCCACGATATGCGATGTCACGATATACGATGTCACGATATGCGATGTCACGATATACGATGTCACGATGATTGTGAGGAAAAAACTTCATGATTTATCGAGACTGTGACCAAACAACAGTGAAATAAAACCAAAAAATGTCCAGTTCCAGTGCTCTGACATGTGACTGTTGCCCAAGTTTGTGAGCAGCTTTACAAAACTGAACATTCTGAAAGACTAAATAAAGTAAAATTAGGCAAAAACAGCCAGAAAAAATATCATTACATTTACTTTACATATATTTGTTTCAAGTAACTAAAATACTTGATTTTGCTTCTAACATTGTCATGATTATTATTTTTTGGTTCTTACGATTATTGGTTAACCTAATAATCCAGACATTCCTAGTGTCACATTTGTGATTGATTGATTGATTGATGTTGTACTAAGCTTTAAAGTCTATTCTCTGAGCTAAAATCTAAATATCGGTTTTGGCAGATGTCGTATCGGCTCAAAAACATCCAAATTACACCATCCCTATAATGAAATTGGAATGAATCTAGAATAGTCTTTTTTTTTACTTCGACTTCACTGACACAATTTTATCTTCAAACTAATTAAACGTCTTTTGTCGTCTTTTTTTCACCGCGTTTGGCTCCGGAAGTCGCCTTGTCCTTCGGCGTCTTCGCTCACCTCACCCGACTCCAGTTCCACCCGTCCACCGCCTCCGTCCACTCCGGCGCCGACCTCCAGGTGGAGCTGGTGCTGCGCTGCCTCATGCCCGTTGCCGTGCACCTGCAGCAGCTCGTGGCCAGCGTCCATTTCGACGTGGAGCCGAGCGGCGGGACCCTGGGGCGCTCCAAGAGACTCGCCAACTCCGGCACGGTGGAGTTCACGCAGACCGCCGGCTCGCCCTCCTCGAGCGGGACGCCGGCGCTGGAGCTGGACGAGATTCACGACCGAAGCCCCACGGACAACTCGCTCAACTCTACGGGCGTGGTCTGCAAAAACACGCACCTGCTCGTCCGGAGGCACAACAGCCCGTCGCCGTCGGAAACGCCCGTCGCCGCCAGCCCGCTGGTCATGAAGGAGGAGGCGCAGATGTTGACGGTCCGGGACGTGACGCTACATCCAGGAGTCAACAGCATCAAGCTAAAAGCGCCGGTGAGATCTTGAGCGTTTTACTTTTGGTTTAAGGGTGAATCATACTTAACGCTGCTGGATCTGCTGGTCCAAACTGTAAAAGTGTCGTTGAAATCTAACCATTGTGCCACTGCTGTTGTTGTCAGAGCGCTGATCCGGGCACGTACACTCTGCGGCAGCTCTGTGCGACTCTGGGACAGGTGCAGTTCATCCTGCCTCACGTTTATCCTTCGGTTCAGTATGAAGTCTACTCTCAGGAGCCACAGCTCACCGTGGAGCCGCTCGAAGGTTTGGACTTTGCCTTTATATTTAAAAAAAAGAAGTTGGCATTCCCTTGTTGCCGTTGTCGACTGTGCAAACACGATTACTGGCTGAGCGGGGAAATGCTAACGGTGCTTTGAGAGAAGCTTAACGCTCTTTAATTTGTCAACAGTTAGTCTCTAGATCTGAGTTAACCTTAATTTAAAAAATATATAGATATTAATTTGAAATGTTGCGTTTGGGGAGGTTCAGATCGCCACCACAGTTGAGGGTTTCCTCAGAGTGGTTCGCGATCAGCTCTAGTACATTAAAGAGCATTACAGACATTAACTTCATGGAAGTTAATGTCACTTTCTATACTATGTTCAAAAACGACTGTATTTTCCGGTCGCACCAGTCAAAAAATGCATAATAGAAGAAAAAAACATATAAGTCGCACTGGAGTGTGAAATGCGGTTGCAGTATATAAGTACAAATATAAGTATAAGTCGCACCCCGGCCAAAACGATGAAAATAGGTGCAACTTAGTCTGGCTATAATAGTTTCATACAGAATACAGTATTTTCCGGACTATAAGTCGCACCTTTTTTCATAGTTCTGGCCGGGGTACGACGTCTACTTATATTTATACTTATACTACACTCTGTAAGTACGACTGCCACGGAGGCCTCGCTGACCGGTCTGTTCCTCTCCAGAGCCTCTGTTGGCGGGCCTGCCTCAGTTTGTCAAGTTCACCCTCTTGACGGGACACTACACTGTGAAGAAGGGCGACGCTCTGCAGCTCAGCAACACGGAGTCCATGCCCATCCTGCCCTCGGGCGCCTGCACCGCCAAGATCTCCAACACGGCAGGAGGTAACCGCCACGAGCCCGTGCTGAACGCCCAAATATCTAGCGCCGTGTTTCTCCATGCCAACGCGGAATGTATTTATCGTAATATTCCCTGTCGCGGTCCCCAGAGCTCGTGGCGGAGCAGGCGCTGTCCGTCCAGTCCTCGGAGAAGGTGACGAGCATCAGCCTCCCCCCCGCGGCGCCCTACCACAGCCTGGTGTTCCAGCTGGAGGTCCTGTGCCTGATCCCTTCCGGAGCCGAGCGGCCGCCGAACGAGAGACTCACCAACGGAGAGGTGCGACACCGGCCGCGGCGCTACAGCCACCCGGACACGCCCATGACCGCCATCGACCAGAGGGTGAGCAGAAGCCCCGCTTGAAAAACCTGCGCCGCCAAAACAGCGCTAGTAGCCCGAGCAAGGTTATTTTACCGTGTGGAGAAATGGATGTGTTATGTCTCTGTTGTGACGATAGGTCTGTTCTAGTGAAGCCGTTATATTATTGTTCTCGCGGAATTAGACGTTCGGTTCCGTCGACGGGATGAATGTTTTTACCGTGTGTCTTCTCGCCTCTTCAGATGTCCATCGACTGTCCGTGGTCCATCTACTCCACGCTGCTCGCCCTCACCTTCTACATCCCCTTCAAAACCAAGCACGCGCTGCTCTCGGCTGGAAACAGGTGCGATTGAAACCTCTAGACCCTGAAGCATGCCCTAAAGGTCTAGACCCTGAAGCCCTGAAGCATGCCCTAAAGGTCTAGACCCTGAAGCCCTGAAGCATGCCCTAAAAGTCTAGGCCCTGAAGCATGCCCTAAAAGTCTAGACCCTGAAGCCCTGAAGCATGCCCTAAAAGTCTAGACCCTGAAGCCCTGAAGCATGCCCTAAAGGTCTAGACCCTGAAGCCCTGAAGCATGCCCTAAAAGTCTAGACCCTGAAGCCCTGAAGCATGCCCTAAAAGTCTAGACCCTGAAGCCCTGAAGCATGCCCTAAAAGTCTAGACCCTGAAGCCCTGAAGCATGCCCTAAAAGTCTAGACCCTGAAGCCCTGAAGCATGCCCTAAAAGTCTAGACCCTGAAGCATGCCCTAAAAGTCTAGACCCTGAAGCATGCCCTAAAAGTCTAGACCCTGAAGCATGCCCTAAAAGTCTAGACCCTGAAGTGATGTTTTTCCTTTTGTCATGCGACCGAACAGGAAGTACGTGCAGGTGTGTGTGCAGAACGTGTCGGACGAGGACTTCAAACTGGAGGAAATGAAACTGTCGGAGAAGCAGCACTCGTCGCTACAGCTGCTGTGCCTCAACAACAAGACACAGCAGGTGAGAGCAGTGATGTGACAGGTGAGAGCAGTGGTGTAACAGTGACGTGACAGGTGAGAGCAGTGATGTGACAGGTGAGAGCAGTGATGTGACAGGTGAGAGCAGTGGTGTAACAGTGACGTGACAGGTGAGGGCAGTGGTGTGACAGGTGAGAGCAGTGGTGTGACAGGTGAGAGCAGTGGTGTGACAGGTGAGAGCAGTGGTGTGACAGGTGAGAGCAGTGGTGTGACAGGTGAGAGCAGTGGTGTGACAGGTGAGAGCAGTGGTGTGACAGGTGAGAGCAGTGATGTGACAGGTGAGAGCAGTGATGTGACAGGTGAGAGCAGTGGTGTGACAGGTGAGAGCAGTGGTGTGACAGGTGAGAGCAGTGGTGTGACAGGTGAGAGCAGGGATGTGACAGGTGAGAGCAGGGATGTGACAGGTGATGTGACAGGTGATGTGACAGGGGATGTGACAGGTGATGTGACAGGGGATGTGACAGGTGATGTGACAGGTGATGTGACAGGTGATGTGACAGGTGATGTATATGTTTATTCTAGTTCTGATAAAACACATGATCTTTTTAACACTGTCCAGGAAATGTCCAATTTTGTCCTGTTTATGTGATTTTTTTAGTATCGATACTTGTTCTTGTCGTTTTGCTTGGGACAAACTCTATTTTTGAGATTGGTTCGATCTAATTTACTCCTGCACAATAAACTATTTTACTGATGTATACTTGCTGCAAAAAGATATATATTTAAACAAAAGATATGTATTTAAACTGTGGATACGCGTTAGAGAACGGAGCAGACACTCGACGGAACGCGCCATTATCACGTTTTAAACCGGTGAAACGTAAGATCAACGGCGGCGAGGGCTGACGCGTCCCGGATGGTCAGAACTAACCTCTTCCTCTCGTTGGTCAGACGTTGTGCAGCAAACACAGCCTGTTCTGTCTGTGGGAGGTTCGATGGAGCGACGAGCTGCCTCCGGCGCTGCAGTGCCTCTTCTCCGCACACTTCTCGCCCCTCGACCACCAGCTCTCCAGTTCCAAGCCCTTCCACTACAGCTTCCAGCTTGACCGAGTCACGGTGAGTAGCAATGGCACGAGGAGCCTGAATACACGGTCATATCCAAGCGGGATTCAGCACGGATTAAGTCGAGATATTGAGCCAGTATTTGTGCTTTTTTATCAGTTGTTGGGTTTAATTCTCCAGCAGAGGTCAGTGTTTAGTTTGACATCGTCCACGTGAAGCTTTACTGAACACTTAAGGAACTGCTTTCCTTTCCTTTCGGGTTTGTAGTAAAAAACGGTTTGTGGATGGGTTTATAGTCAGTTTTACGTTGTGTATTTAGAGGGAAAATAATGAAAATTGCCTTTGGTTTTTCTGGATTCTGAACAATCGTCTAAACCAGGTCTAAAGCCAAAATAAAACCGGGGTCAAATTTGTGCAAAACCAGAACCAAGTAAAATACACCAGTTTTGGCCGGGGTGCGACTTATACTTATATACTTATACTCCGGAGCGACTTATATGTGATATTATTTGTTATTTTCACACTTGCAGCCGCATTTCATACTCCAGAGCGACTTATATATGTTTTTTTCTTCTCTATTATGCATTTTTGGTTGGTGCGACTTATACTCCAGTGCAACTTATAGTCCGAAAAATACGGTATTCTGTATGAAACTATTATAGCCACTTCCCTCTGTATGTTTTACACTTGTATGAGGAAAAACACAGTCCAGTACCAACCAAATTCACTTCATTTTTCATGTTCTGGGTGTTCAACAATAATAAATATTTGACACGATTCTCACAAATGTTTGTAGAAAACGTGGACCTAAACTAAACACAAACATGACTTTGCGTTGCTGTTTACAGACGGTGTACAGTGTGCGAGCGGAGATACTGCCCCCTGCTGGAGAGCCTCACTGTCGCTGCGGCCTGCTCTGCGCCCTGGAGGTTCACATCACCAGGCTGAGCGAAGTGCCGGCCGAGGGCGAAGTCATCGACGAGGGCAAGGGCGAAACAGAGGGGCCCAAGACCACAAAGCTCATGTATGAAGGTACGAGCCGCTGTCCCCGAGCCGCTGTCCCCGAGCCGCTGTCCGCCAGCCGCTGTCCGCCAGCCGCCGCTGTCCGCCAGCCGCTGTCCGCCAGCCGCTGTCCGCCAGCCGCTGTCCGCCAGCCGCTGTCCCCGAGCCGCTGTCCGCCAGCCGCTGTCCGCCAGCCGCCGCTGTCCCCGAGCCGCTGTCCGCCAGCCGCTGTCCGCCAGCCGCCGCTGTCCGCCAGCCGCTGTCCGCCAGCCGCTGTCCCCGAGCCGCTGTCCCCGAGCCGCTGTCCCCGAGCCGCTGTCCCCGAGCCGCTGTCCCCGAGCCGCTGTCCGCGAGCTGTCGTTGCGTTATCGGGTCGTTATGTGAGAAAATCCTTGTGAAAATCAGGATTCGGTCACTTCTAATCGTCAATGATCAGTTTTGGTCGTTGTAATCAAGAGTTCCACAGCCAAACCTGATAGAAAAAGCAGATTTAGAGGCGTAAATTTGACTATTTCTTTGTGTAAAATTGCACTGTAACTTTAGAATAACTACGCTTAATTTAGAGTTTGGTTCATTATAAATTAAGTCTTTGTCCATGCTTTACGAGGGCAGGAATAAGTGTAGTTACTGACCTCTAGTCTCGCTGGTGACCTCTCGTCGCTTGTTCTGGCTGGTGACCTCTCACCGTTTGTTCTGGCTGGTGACCTCATCGCTTGTTCTCGCTGGTGACCTCTCACCGTTTGTTCTGGCTGGTGACCTCTCACCGTTTGTTCTGGCTGGTGACCTCTCGCCTTTTGTTCTCGCTGGTGACCTCACGTCGCTTGTTCTGGCTGGTGACCTCTTGTCGCTTGTTCTGGCTGGTGACCTCTTGTCGCTTGTTCTGGCTGGTGACCTCTTGTCGCTTGTTCTGGCTGGTGACCTCTTGTCGCTTGTTCTGGCTGTTGACCTCTTGTCGCTTGTTCTGGCTGGTGACCTCTTGTCGCTTGTTCTGGCTGGTGACCTCTTGTCGCTTGTTCTGGCTGGTGACCTCTTGTTGTGTTTTCTCGCTGGTGACCTCTTGTTGCTTGTTCTCGCTAGTGACCGCTTGTTGTGTTTTCTCGCTGGTGACCTCTCGTCGCTTGTTGTCGCTGGTGACCTCTCGTCGCTGGTGACCTCGTTGCTCGCTCTTGTTTTGCATGACATGACCCTTTAACATGACCCTCTTGCCTCTCCCCAGTGGCGGACAGCAGCAGTAACTGGGCGGTGTGCGGCCGCAGCTCCGGGATGGTCCTGATGCCGCTGAGTCCCAACGCCACGCACAAAGTCCAGATCGAGGTCATGCCTCTGTTCGGGGGTCATCTGCCTTTCCCCAAGATCAAAGTGCTGAAATATCTGCCTCACTCTGCAGCCTCCAACATCCAGCCTGACCCCGGTGAGGACCAGCCAGGTTTGACCTTTCACATGAACCTTTATGTGAAATCTCATGTTTGAGAGGAGACCATGAAGCACTGATGGAGCTCTGAACCACAGGGTCAGGAAGACGCTACAAGCAAAACTAATTATTCTAAAGGTTTTGTTCCTAAGTCAGTTTAATTTCTCACTGGAACATCAGAGTAAAACTGGCCAATCTGCACCGAAAGATGTTTTATTTCATCCGATGTAACGGCAAATCCATTTTTATCCCACAAAGTCATAAAGATCAGGCCTTAAAGCAGCACCTGCTCACACCAGACGAGTGTGACCGATCCTAAAGAAGGATTTAGAATATCTAATTCTAACCCTGGTTTATTAAATGTTTAAATCCAAAAGATAAGGCAAAATTACATTTTTTACTACCGTTTTTAGTCTGATCTAGTGTAAGAAAAAAGTGTAAAAAATTGCCAAAATTGCACATATTTGGAACATTTAAATCTGAAAAATGGACAGAACCATGTTTAAATGTCATGTTCATTTTGTTGACATACTAGAAAAATTAGAAGAGAATTTGGCTTCAACTAGATCAGACTGAAAATTGGCGTAAAAATTAAAATTTCGCCTCATTTAATTAATTTAATTTAAAACTTTAAAAAATCAGGCTCGGAATTAGATATCAACAAATCCTTCTTCACATTGTGTCAAACCCTTGTTGAGTCTAAGAGTGTGCAGTTTGATGTGTGTAGGTTTTTAAAAAAATTGACCAAAAAACAAAAACAACATTTAAAAAAGTGTTTGGCCTCGCTTTAAATACTAAATAAAATATCCTCGGTACATTTTTTTAATCCGTATCAACAAAATGAAGCGAGAGACTTGTAATATTGTGTAAATTACAAGTGAATCTCTCTCTTTATCTAACCTTTACGCCTCTTTGCTGTCGCCCTGCAGACAGCTGCGTGGAGAACGACAGCCTCTCGCTCCTGGACAAGTCCCTGGACGACCAGGCCGACACGGCCAGC
The DNA here is from genome assembly GCF_026437365.1 of Eucyclogobius newberryi. Taxonomy (NCBI): domain Eukaryota; kingdom Metazoa; phylum Chordata; class Actinopteri; order Gobiiformes; family Gobiidae; genus Eucyclogobius; species Eucyclogobius newberryi. Next base: position 33,077,786 of record NW_027315768.1, read on the forward strand.
ATCCGGAGCCGGGGCAGCGTCCACTCGGTGGGCAGCAGCTCCGACCCGGCTGCGCCCTCTTCCCACCAGCAGAGGGCGCTCAACATGCCCCGCCTGGAGCCGTTCAGCCTGGGCCAGGTCTTCAACCACAGCCTGACGCAGCAGGTGCTGGTCCTGCCGGCGCCCGACGACCACATCATGGAGGTCAACGCCACATGACACCGATACCTCGCAGTACTTTTACTCTAGGACTCTTAAACCCGGGACCGCACCGGGGAAAATCCTGCGCCAGTCTCCGCGGCGACGGGCGCCGGGGGCGGGGCGGGGGGGGAAGGCGAGCCCCTCCCACCCCGCGCGATCGCTCCGGACCACGCGGGAGCACTACAGACCGACGGAGCGGGGGGGATATTTAAATAGCGAGTTTCTTTGCCATATCGTGTACATAGCTCATCGAAAAAGGATTTGTAGGTAATTCTAAATATATAAAGATCTTTATTATGGACCGATTTTACGATTGCACCAAAGCACCGCGCGCGACGCTTTTCAGCACTGTGTTTCCGACTCGGGGGAGAGCGCCCGGGCGGTCGAGTGGGGGCGATTCGAAAAGGTTTGCGCGGAAAACCCGGGCGACGGAAAACGGGAGAAACGTATGGGTGCGTTTGCCGCGAAGCCCGTCCTCCGTCGCCCGGTCGCCTTTGTTCGTTAATGTGTCCACTTCTTCTTCTTCTTTAAAGCGGCGCTGTGTAACATGTCCGCGCGGACGTGTTCTCGCTTCGTCTAGAATGTTCCGCAGTGTGACGTTGTGCGGTTACGGTAGCGGCAAAAAGAAACGGGAACTACACAGACCATGATCCTTTGCTCAGTACGGGACAGACGCTGATGATTTATTTAGCACGTTTATATTTCAAGTCCGTGGAATATGACGGTAATGAGCTCTGTGCTAGCTCAGTGTTAGCGTCCGTACTTCCCGTCTTGATTCTGTCCCTTTCGCAAAGTCTAAAATGGAATGAATATCATAAAATCAGGCGGGGAACAGAGAGCTGTGGCGGGTTTCTGTGATGACACAAAGACTTTACGAAAACGGATGAATCGTGTGTTCATAAAGAGGCGTGTTTGTGTCGCTATGCTAACGCTAATTCCGCCGTTGAGGCCTTAAAAACAAATTAAAAATCAAGCTGAAATTAACTTAACATAAAACAACACGACAGTCTTCACTTTGGTTGTTATTTTAGATTTTGATCACAGTTAGCGTTAGCTGTGAGAAACGGTTAGCTTAGCGTAGCTGCTGCTGTGCTCAGAGCCCATTATTGACACCACAGGCTCGTTAAGGCATTTTAAAAGGAAAAAGTATAAATACGTTTTAAGCATAATAATCCACGAAACTGTAATGAACCAAATTCTGTAACTTCTTTAAAATATCCCAATAAATATTGTACCGTGAGATGCTAATTGTTATAATGGCTTACAGAGAGGTTACGGCGCTACGATTTTTAAGCAATAAACGCCAGGAATGTTAAATAGTGCATCTTTAAAATGCCCAGTTTAATATGTCTGGATTAACGCGCTAAGCTAATGTGTTAAATTCCTGTTTCAGCTTAGGCTTTTCTGTTTGCGGCGTTTGCATCTTCTCCCACGTCTTCCTCTTTGCACCCTAGCTTCCCCTTTAGCTCGGCAGGCTAATCCTCCAGCTAGCTTCTCCTCCTGGCCTTGATCCTGGCCCAAAGTCTGGGTTTTGGGTCCCTGGGTGCTGCGCGGCGGTCGCCAACTGCTCCTGACAGGCTTGACCCCGCCTTGACCCCGCCCACAGACATCGCAGGACGGGTCAAATGCAGTCGCAGTGTCCAGTTAGCATAGTAGGTTTGGTAGCGAGTTTATGCTCAGTGTCTCAAGGCGTCGATGGATCCAGGTTTACTTTAGGACGCTTTCTGGTCTGTTTGTTTGTTTGTTTTTGGTCACATTAATCATAAAAAACAGAAGTGAGAAACTCCAAACCGCGATTAAAAAGGCTGATCACAGACGGTTAGAAAAAACTGAATCTCGATCTCGCACTGGAGAAAAATATGTATAAATGTTCAAAATGAGTAGTGTTTATCTTGTTTTGAGTATATCTCGACTGCCTTAAAGTAAGTTTGCCAACGGAACGAGCTTAAAATGTCTCGTTTTACTCAAAACAAGAAAAATACACACGTTTTCTGACTTAAAAATGGGGGGGAAATGCTACTACACTTGAAAAACGTTCTTGTTCTATGAGTTAAATATACTAAAATCAAGATAAATACAACTTATATCAATCACTTTTGAACTTATTGTACATTTTTCCAGTGCGATCAACATTGTCTTAATTCTTACCCGACTATATTGCACTTAAAAGAAACCCCCTCGTTGCAGCATTATCTCTTATGATTATTATATTTTTAAATGTACTTCATATATATATATTGTGCAAAACTGGCTCTATTTGTGAGCTTTCATCCAGATCTTTATTTATTTCTCCTCAAAAAACACACGCTCGGAGTTGTGTTTTGTCTCATTTGCACAACAAGTCCGTTCATTAAGATGAAAATGTGACTCAGTTCTGCTTTAATGCTAAGAGTATGTTCGGAGGGCACAATTTTCTCTCCGCTCCATCGTAAAACTCGCAAAAACACTAAACTTTTCCAGATTTGCGACGTCAAAAGTAGCTTGGATTAGCCTTTTCGTCCCCTTTACACGCAAATGCTCTGATCGCTGCTGTAAAGATCTTATTCCGAGCATTTCCGCCTCAAATCGCCTGTCGGGGGCAAGCTAGCTTTTGTCCATTTCCCCCGCGGTAATTTCCTCTGCTGCCAGTAGATGGAGCGCTAACACAAGCCATTGCAAACATTGTCATATGTGTCCTTTTGAAACGATACAACCAGAAATTTTTCTTTTGTCGTAAAATGGACTTGAATATTCGACAAACCTTTTAGAATCGCCGCCGTCACCCGGTTTCGCTGTGTGTCCGTCCCGTCTCTTACGTCGCGACTTTCGAAGGATAAACACTGTCTTTTGTGTCTTTGTAAATGGATGTGTATTTATTGTGCGCGTGTCCGAGCAGCTATGCACGCGGCGCCCTCTGCTGGTCACAAACACACTGGAGTAAACGGACGGCCGAACGCGCCCGGTCGCCGCTGTACATAACTGTAAATAACGATTCAGAAATCATCTTTGGTTGCCAACTATATTAAAAAAAAATATTGGAACTCAACGATTTGTTTCGAAGCTTTATTGTGTCAGTGTTATTATTTTGTTTATTTTGATAGGCTAAACTCTCATTGCAGTTTTTGTCACAAACAAACACAATCACGCAAGATTGCACACAAGAAAGAGGAAATGTGAACATGACAAAACAGAATTACTGTATTTTCCAGACCTTTTTTCATAGTTTTGGCCGGGGTGCGACTTATACTTATACTTATATTCATACTATATACTATATACAAGGCAAGGCAAGTTTATTTGTAGAGCACATTTCATACACAAGGCAATTCAAAGTGCTTCACAGCAGGAAAAATGCATTCAAGTCACAAAGAAATTACAGAAACAGAAATACAATAAAATTAACTAAATTAAAAATTATCAATCCAACTGATTTTCTAAACTAATAAAATCACAAACAAAAGAGAAGAGTGCAAAGAAAAAATCCTTTCAGTCATATGCGCAGCTAAACAAAACTGTTTTTAGCTTAGATTTGAACATTGTCAGAGTAGAAGCCTGTCTCACATCTTCAGGAAGACTGTTCCAGATTTTAGCTGCATAAAACTGAAACGCAGATTCCCCATGTTTTGTCCTGACTCTGGGCACCAGCAGGAGGCCGGTCCCTGAGGTCCTCAGAGTCCGAGATGGTTCATATGGCACTAACATATCCAAGATGTACTTTGGTGCTAGGCCATGGAGAGACTTGTACACAAGCAGAGCTGCTTTAAAGTCTATTCTCTGAGCCACAGGAGCCAGTGCAGAGACCTGAGAACAGGACTAATGTGATCGTACTTCCTGGTTCTAGTCAGGACCCGAGCAGCAGCGTTCTGGATGAACTGCAGCTGTTTTACAGCTCGTTTGGAGAGGCCAGTGAGCAGGCCGTTACAGTAGTCTAATCTACTGGAGACAAACGCATGGATAAGTCTCTCTAAATCTGGTTTTGACACTATATTTTTGATTTTGGCAATGTTTTTTAGATGGTAAAAAGCTGCTGATGTTATTGATTTGACGTGGCTATTAAAGTTCAAGTCTGAGTCCATTATTACCCCCAGATTTCTAATTTGGTTTGTAGGTTTTAGAGCGAGACTCTGGAGGTGACCGCTAACACTTTCTCTTTGTTTCTGTGGGCCAAAAACGATTATTTCAGTCTCGTCTGAGTTCAGCTGGAGAAAGTTGTTTTGCATCCACACACTGATCTGTTGGATGCAGTGACAGAGTGAATCTACTGGTCCATAGTCACCTGCCGATAGTGAAACATAGATCTGAGTGTCGTCTGCATAATTGTGATAGGACACATTTTCACTGCGTATCAACTGACCCAACGGCAGCATGTAGAGGTTGAACAGAAGGGGACCCAGGACTGACCCTTGGGGCACTCCACAGGTCAGGGTCATGTGGTCTGAGACACAGCTACCAATTTCAACAAAGTACTTCCTGTCTTCCAGATAGGACCTTAACCAGTTTAGGGCAGTGCCAGTGATGCCCACCCAGTCCTCTAGTCTCTGTAAGAGGATCCCATGATCGACAGTGTCAAAAGCAGCACTCAGATCTAACAGAATTAAGACTGAGGCTTTGCCCGTGTCAGTGTTCAGGCGGATGTCATTTGTCACCTTGACAACAGCAGTCTCAGTGCTGTGATGAGGTCTAAAACCTGACTGAAAAACATCAAATGAGTTGTTTATTAAGAGGAAATCTGTGAGCTGTTGGTAAACAACCTTTTCAAGGACTTTGCCCAAAAATGGCAGATTAGAGATGGGCCGGTAATGACTCAGTACTGCGGCATCAAGACTGCTCTTCTTTAGGAGAGGCTTTATGACCGCAGTTTTCAAAGACATTGGGAATGTTCCAGATTGAAGCGACATGTTAACTATGTGAGTGAATGGTGCTAACAAACTGTTCAGCACAGACTTTAGAAATTTGGTGGGTAACACATCAAGGCAGCATGTAGATGAACTCAGACTGGTGATGGTCTCATGGACAGTTTTGTCAGTTACTGGTGCAAAGTGAGTTAGTTCTAAGTGTCTTGGTGGTTTTAGGGTAATTTTTTGCATTGTGGGGTTTATAGCATTTTTAATGCCCTGAACTTTGTCATTAAAGAATAATGCAAACTCATTACACTTGGATGTGGAAATGAGTTCTAATGGCAGCTGAGCTGGAGGGTTTGTTAATCTGTTTACTGTGGCAAACAGGACACGCGAGTTGTTACTGCAGCTTCCAATTATTTCAGAAAAATATCTTTCCCTAGTTCTACATAAGATTAGGTTGTACATATTCAGCTTTTCTTTGTAAATCTCTTTTTGAACCTGGAGCTTTGACTTGCGCCATTTCCGTTCGGCCCTGCGGCACTCCCTTTTCTGTGCCCTGACCAAATCATCATTTCTCCACGGCGCCTTCTGCTTATTTTTAACCATTTTAGCCTTTATAGGGGCGATGGTGTCCAGAACATTCAAAACACTAGATGTAGCAGAGTTCAACAAATCATTTACATTAGAACATGAGACATTTTCAAAGTTTATCATTTCCATAAACAGTGCACCTGTGCCATCACTTATGTGTCTCCTCTGAACAACTGCAGGACCAACCGGAGGTTTGGGAGAAACAGACAGGTCAAAGAAGACACAGAAATGATCAGACAGAGCAACATCGATCACATTAACATTTGAAATATTTACCCCCTTTGTAATTATGAGATCTAGAGTGTGTCCTTTGCTGTGGGTGGGGCCTCTCACATGCTGAGTAAGACTGAAGGTTTCAAGGACAGCATCAAGCTCTTTAGCGTTTCTGTCACAAACATTATCAACATGCACGTTGAAATCACCTGTAATGACCAAACCATCAAAGTCTGTGCATACGACTGAAACATCTCAGTAAAATCATCAATAAAACTTTGGCAGTGCTGGGGAGGCTTGTATAAAACAATGAAGAGAATGGATGGAGACCGTTTTAGCTCCATTTTAAAGGATACATACTCAAATGATGAAAACACCCCAAAAGACAACCTGCGGGTAATTATTTCATCTCTAAAGACAGCACAGACTCCACCCCCTTTTTTGTTTTCTCGTGTTTCAGATTCAAACTTAAAGTTGGGTGGAGCAGATTCTATCAGAACTACATTTCCTGTGTTTTTGTCAAGCCATGTTTCAGTTAAAAACATAAAATCAAGATTATAAGAAGAAATAAAATTATTAATTAAGAGAGATTTGTTACATAAGGATCTGACATTTAGCACAGCAAGTTTCAGACTAGTTTCAGTGGGACTGGGCGTTATCTTTTCACAGGGAATATGAATCACATTTCTCAGATTGGGCCTGACTCGCATTTTGTTTTTCCATCTGTGTGATGATGTGACTACAGAAATAGCACTAGGGGGGGCTCTTTTTACATAGGGCCCCGGGTTGGTTTGATTTTTAATGTGACAATAAGTCCCGGCAACGCTGAGACCCAGTGCATCCTAGCTATGGGAGATACCAGGTAAAAGGCGAGGTTGGATGGGTGGTGGGGCTTTTGTAGCCAAGGAGAGTTTGGGACCAGGTGAGAGGCGAGGGGGGATGGGTGGTGGGGCTTTTGTTGGTGTAGTCGGCATAGCCCTTGCTATATTGGGCGTGAGTGGAGCCATCTTAATGCCTGATTTGATCAGACTTTCAAAATGGCTGGGAAGGCCCATGGGTGAGAGTGGAGATGAGAAGGAGAATGATGAATCTTTAGTGGGAGTAGATGTTGCAGGGGGAACCCAGGGCTGGTGTGAAGGCAGGGGCGATGACAGGGATGTTGTTGGGCTTGTCACAGATGGGTGTACTCCGGAGCGACTTATATGTGATATTATTTGTTGTTTTCACACTTGCAACCGCATTTCACACTCCAGTGCAACTTATGTATGTTTTTTATTCTCCATTATGCATTTTTTGGCTGGTGCGACTTATACACCAGTGCGACTTATACTCCAGAAAATACGGTAGAAGTGGATGGAGTCGCCAAACATGATACTTAAAGCCGGGGCACCTTTAGCGTACATTTTCAGGCGCATGTTGGAACTGCTTTTTCCGCCCCTAGCAAAGCCAATCAGAGCGCTGCGTTCAGCTCGTATGTTCAGATTGACAAGAAATACTATTATAAGAAGCAGAAAAGGCACAAATCAGTCTCATGTTTGTCAAAAAGTGCTTTAAAATATATATATATAGCTTTGATTGTATTTTAATGGTTCCTTTTCCGTGCCATTCAACCAACGTAAGAGCTGGACAAGAACAAAATAAAAAACAATTACATTTTGTCCGTTAATTCTCCGTATTTCGAGCTCATTACATTAGTACAATTTTTTTTTTACAACATATTTGTCAATTAAACATTTCAAATCGTTCATGAATACAGTCATTTTAACTACAGAACTTGAATGTGATATTATTTGTTATTTTCACACTGGCAACCACAAGAGGGCGCTCTAGGCTCTAAGCGACGCCGAAGAAGCTAGATTCTTGAGTTTCAACGCGTTTTGCCCATGTTTTCACCATTTATCGTTCACATTTCTTTGCTTCTTTTCCTTAGTGTCAAGTAGACTTCCGTGTTACGGCCACTTCCGGTCACACAGGAAGTTACCAAAATAAAAGCAAACCCCTACAATACAACATAAATGTGTCAAAATTACTTTTACAGTAGGTTTAATTGAGATTTTGAACAAAGAAAAAAAGGTTGGACTTGGATGACTGAACCTTCTCCCGTGACGACCGGTTGAAGGGGGTGTGGCCAGTAACGACGACATTTATACAGCGCTTTTCTGACATCAAAGAACCAATCACACACCGAGGATCCGTCCGCTCAACCAGGATGTGAATGTCGAGAGCGGGATTCAAACCGACAACCTTCAGAAGACGAGCTCCCTGCCATCGAGCTACTGCCGCTGGCTCCATAGCTTCATAGAAAAACACAGCGACGTAGCAATAGACGGTAAAACGATAGAAAACGAAGGGTTTTGTGCTCGGCCCGGTGGTTGGGAACCCTTGAGTTCTCTAAAATAATAAAAATGCCACTGTCTTTGATATGAAAAGATCTGTTGTGTGAGTTTATAGACCAGATGACGACCACAATTATCAAAATACGCTATGAATCTGAATTTTTCAATCTAACTTTATATGTGTAGCACATTTTAAACTAGTTTCTAAAGTGCTGCACAATTCAAACAGGCATTTAGCTCTAAAAGTCTGCCAAACTTTAAAATTAATTACTGTCAAATTATAGTTTTTTTTCTAATAATGACTAGATTAGAAGAAATTTTGTTTTTAAATCTTATTTTATTACTTTTACCCTATTTATGCCTCTGCTGTCTTTTACCTTGCTGTGAAGCACTTTGGAACCCTCTGGTTGTGTAAATCGTGCTATATAAATAAAATGGATTGGATTGGAAATGACAAATAAACTGAGCAAAATGCACTTCAACTGTAATTTGTTTTCAATATTAGGATTATTAATTAAAGACTATTTATTTGAGCCTTTTCATCTGATAAACTCCAAAATAAACTTATTATTTGAAGATGTGTAGCTTTACCTGTGTAGACGAGATGACCCCGCCCCTCCCCGCGTCATCAGCGGGGTCACGGGGTCAAACTCGCGCTTCTTTCACACCTGCACGTCCCGCAGCGCAGACGCACGCGCCCACGTCCCGCGCCATGCTTCCCGGTGTCGCCGCGTGCGTCCTGCTGGCCTCGTGTCTGCTCTCCGTCACGTCCGCGGCGCAGGAGCGGGACTCGCGCGCGCAGGAGCGGCTTTTCCTCTCGTCCCTCGGGCTGAGCTCCAGGCCGCGGCCCCCCGCCCCCGCAGCCGCTGCTGCTGCTGCTGCTGCCGGGGCCGGAGGCCGCCAGTCCCGCCAGCCGCGCCGCCACGTGCCGCCCGCGCTCTGGAAGATGTTCCGCGGTTCCGAGAAGAGGAGGGAGCAGGACAGTGACCCGTGCACCGTGGAGGAGTACGGCGTGAGGGGCAACGTCATCCGCTACGTGCAGGACCAAGGTGAGGCACGTGCGCGGAGGGAAAGATGAACCGCGCCATTTTGGCCCAGGTCAGCCTGAAAGTGACTGTTCATCTGACCATTAAAGTGACCGTTCATCTGACCATTAAAGTGACTGTTCATCTGACCATTAAAGTGACCGTTCCTCTGACCATTAAAGTGACTGTTCATCTGACCGTTAAAGTGACCGTTCATCTGACCGTTAAAGTGACCGTTCATCTGACCATTAAAGTGACCGTTCATCTGACCATTCCTCTGACCATTAAATTGACCGTTCCTCTGACCATTAAAGTGACCGTTCATCTGACCATTAAAGTGACTGTTCCTCTGACCATTAAAGTGACCGTTCCTCTGACCATTAAAGTGACCGTTCCTCTGACCATTAAAGTGACCGTTCCTCTGACCGTTAAAGTGACCGTTCATCTGACCATTAAAGTGACCGTTCATCTGACCATTCCTCTGACCATTAAAGTGACCATTCCTCTGACCATTAAAGTGACCGTTCATCTGACCATTAAAGTGACTGTTCCTCTGACCATTAAAGTGACCGTTCATCTGACCATTAAAGTGACCGTTCATCTGACCATTCCTCTGACCATTAAAGTGACCATTCCTCTGACCATTAAAGTGACCGTTCATCTGACCATTAAAGTGACCGTTCATCTGACCGTTAAAGTGACCGTTCATCTGACCGTTAAAGTGACCGTTCATCTGACCGTTAAAGTGACCGTTCATCTGACCGTTAAAGTGACCGTTCATCTGACCATTAAAGTGACCGTTCCTCTGACCATTAAAGTGACTGTTCCTCTGACCATTAAAGTGACCGTTCATCTGACCATTAAAGTGACTGTTCCTCTGACCATTAAAGTGACCGTTCATCTGACCGTTAAAGTGACCGTTCATCTGACCGTTAAAGTGACCGTTCCTCTGACCGTTAAAGTGACCGTTCATCTGACCGTTAAAGTGACCGTTCATCTGACCATTAAAGTGACCGTTCATCTGACCATTCCTCTGACCATTAAAGTGACCATTCCTCTGACCATTAAAGTGACCGTTCATCTGACCATTAAAGTGACTGTTCCTCTGACCATTAAAGTGACCGTTCATCTGACCATTAAAGTGACTGTTCCTCTGACCATTAAAGTGACTGTTCCTCTGACCATTAAAGTGACCGTTCATCTGACCATTAAAGTGACTGTTCCTCTGACCATTAAAGTGACCGTTCATCTGACCATTAAAGTGACTGTTCCTCTGACCATTAAAGTGACTGTTCCTCTGACCATTAAAGTGACCGTTCATCTGACCGTTAAAGTGACCGTTCATCTGACCATTAAAGTGACTGTTCCTCTGACCATTAAAGTGACCGTTCATCTGACCATTAAAGTGACTGTTCCTCTGACCATTAAAGTGACCGTTCATCTGACCATTAAAGTGACCGTTCCTCTGACCATTAAAGTGACCGTTCATCTGACCGTTAAAGTGACCGTTCATCTGACCGTTAAAGTGACCGTTCATCTGACCGTATCAATTCTTAAGTCGGAAAGTTTGATTAAGTATTTCACTTTTTTTTTTGTTAAAATGTCAACAATTGTGAAAGTTGTGATTTTTATTTTATTTATTAATTGATTTGCTCACAACACTTTAATCAGTAATAATTACACAGAAGGGCATGTCGCCCCATAACCCTGCGCTGTGGTTGCTCCTGTCGCCCCCTGCAGGCCGGGAGGCGTCGGGCTGGAGCGGCCTGGAGAAGCAGCTCTTCTTCAACATGTCGGTTCTTCAGTCCGTGGAGGAGCTGACTCTGGCCCAACTCGAGCTGAACTTCCACTGGAAACCGCTGCTGGCCTCCGACCTCCTGACCTCAACCCGGGCGCTCAGTGTCGCCCTCTACAGGGTACTACGCGCCACGCTCAAAGGTGACTCCCCCATAGACCCTTTTAAAAATGTGAACAAATGTATCTTAACGTCCAAAATCGATTCAACTGTAGAAACTTGTGAGTCCAAAGTATGAAAATCGCATTCTTCCAACGGAACTTTTTCCAGATTTAAAATGTGCTCGTGGAACTGTTTGTTCAGAACTAAAGGTTTTATGTGTTTGGGTGATTTTCTCGTCCTCGTCTGGTTTAAAGGAGCCGACCGCCAGACAAACCGACGCCTGCTTCTGTCTCAGTCCGTCCAGCTGCAGCCCGAGTCAGCCACGGTGACCCTTGACCTCAGCTCCGTGGCCGAGTCCTGGAGGAAACCCGGGAGGAACCATGGGCTGGTCCTGGAGATGGTTCCTCTCAGCGCTCACCCGGAGGAACTGCTGGCCTTTCACCCAGGTACAGGAAGTGAATGAACTCCAGATGCCTTTGTGCACAGACCAGAGGAAACGTGGAGGAAACGTGGAGGAAACGTGGAGGAAACGTGGAGGAAACGTGGAGGAAACGTGGAGGAAACGTGAAGGAAACGTGAAGGAAGGTCTGACAAAGTGACGATGAGGTGACTGAAGGTGGCTGATGGAGACTAAAAGGGACTGAAGTTGACTCCATACATACATACACACACTCTTTATAAATGAGACCCCGGGTTACCCCCTCACTCTTTATAAATGAGACCCCGGGTTACCCCCTCACTCTTTATAAATGAGACCCCGGGTTACCCCCTCACTCTTTATAAATGAGACCCCGGGTTACCCCCCTCACTCTTTATAAATGAGACCCCGGGTTACCCCCTCACTCTTTATAAATGAGACCCCGGGTTACCCCCTCACTCTTTATAAATGAGACCCCGGGTTACCCCCTCACTCTTTATAAATGAGACCCCGGGTTACCCCCTCACTCTTTATAAATGAGACCCCGGGTTAACCCCACACTTTATAAATGAGACCCCGGGTTAACCCCACACTTTATAAATGAGACCCCGGGTTAACCCCACACTTTATAAATGAGACCCCGGGTTACCCCCTCACTCTTTATAAATGAGACCCCGGGTTACCCCCTCACTCTTTATAAATGAGACCCCGGGTTACCCCCTCACTCTTTATAAATGAGACCCCGGGTTACCCCCCTCACTCTTAATAAATGAGACCCCGGGTTACCCCCTCACTCTTAATAAATGAGACCCCGGGTTACCCCCTCACTCTTAATAAATGAGACCCCGGGTTACCCCCTCACTCTTTATAAATGAGACCCAGGGTTACCCCCTCACTCTTTATAAATGAGACCCCGGGTTACCCCCTCACTCTTTATAAATGAGACCCCGGGTTAACCCCACACTTTATAAATGAGACCCAGGGTTACCCCCTCACTCTTTATAAATGAGACCCCGGGTTACCCCCTCACTCTTAATAAATGAGACCCTGGGTTACCCCCTCACTCTTGCCCTCAGGCTCGGGTCAGCCGGACCTGTCCCTGCCACTGGTCCTGTCGTCCCTGGTCCTGGTCTCGTTGAACCCGGAGCAGTGCCGGTCTCGTCAGAGGAGGAGCGCCATGCATCTTCCCGTCTCGCTGTCCAACGTGTGCAAAGCGCGGAGACTTTACATCGACTTTAAGGACGTGGGCTGGCAGGACTGGATCATCGCGCCGCAGGTAACGCCGCTCTACACTAAACTACCGCATTTTCTGGAGTATAAGTCGCACCAGCCAAAAAATGCAGAATAGAGAAGAAAAAAACATATAGAAGTCACTCTGGAGTATGAAATGCAGTTGCAAGTGTGAAAATAACAAATAATATCACATAAGTCGCTCCGGAGTATAAGTATATAAGTATAAGTTGCACCCCGGCCAAAACTATGAAAAAAGGTGCAATTATAGTCCGGAAAATACTGTAAATAATTTCTTTCTTCAAAGGCCTTTTCATTGTTTTGCTTCAACGCTGCATTTATGTAACGACCTGAAAGTGGAACTAAACACTTTATTTATTTGATATGGACATAACTGACACTGGTCGACCCCTGATGCTTTGTTTTAAGTGGCTCTTGTTGAATTTGTTTGATTTTAAGCCTATTTTAGTCTTTTTGTCAATTCTCCTGAACTTTGAAATCTTGTCCCAACCACAACTCGACAGAAACGTTGCGATTCAGTATTTTTGTCAAAGCGCTCAGCCACAACACAACCACTATTCAGATGTCCAGCAGAGGGCAGTCTCGTTCTGATGTTACTCGCTTCACATTTAGTTAAAACGCTGAATCGAAACGACCTTAAAGAAGTAGAGGTGGTCAGCGTTTCCTTGGTTGTGATCGAAGAAGGAAATGTACAATTTGTGTCGTCATATTTTATTTTATAATTTATCATAGCGACTACATGTATTAAAGTGTAATGTTTCAAATTAAAACTGTAAAAATGACCTCCATAAAGAGACATAAATGTTCATTGTCCTCAAACAAGGGTTAGTCGGCATCGGAAAATTGGTTTATTCCCATTGTCGGTGAATAAAAACAAAAAGTCCCAAACTCTGGTGTTGCTTTGGAGATACAAAATGACAAAAATAGCTAAAAATATATACATTTAAAAGAATAAGGCATGAATTAAAAACTGTGGGAGAACGCCCTCTTGTGGTTTTCAGTGTGAAAATAACAAATAATATCACATAAGTCGCTCTGGAGTATAAGTCGCACCCCGGGCAAAACTATGAAAAAAAGTGTGACTTATAGTCCAGAAAATACGGTAAATGTGACAGGTAATTTACATTTAAAGTCAATTTTTTTGGACGACGGATTGATCTAAAAATACTTAATTTTGCTTCTAAAACCGTCCCGATTACTGTGACTTGACTCATAATAATTATCGATTGACCTGCTCAGGGCTACATGGCGAACTACTGCCACGGCGAGTGCCCGTTCCCCCTCAGCGAGACCCTGAACGGGACGAACCACGCCATCCTGCAGACGCTGGTGCACTCGCTGGACCCGCAGGGCACGCCTCAGCCCTGCTGCGTGCCCGTCCGCCTGTCGCCCATCTCCATGCTCTACTACGACAACAACGACAACGTGGTGCTGCGCCACTACCAGGACATGGTGGTGGACGAGTGCGGCTGCAGGTGACCCCGGGGGCGGTAGAGCTACAGTCGGGAAACGGACGCGAAACCTTTTCGTTATCAAAATGAGAAAGTTTAATCACAAACAAAAACGCACAAATGTAAAAACAGAGTCAGGGTTTCTCAGAGGAGTTGTCTTCAGGTGGCGGCGAGGCTGGTGTTCCGCCCAGAGACAGCAGGGGGCGACGACGGGACTCTCCAAATGCCCCAAAAATCAGTGACTTACAAAGACGTGTAATAAGGTGAAAATGTTTCTTAGTTCTGCTTTAACGAGCACATGACGGCTTTTCGTGTTCTGATTACGACTTTGTTCAGTCATTTGTAAATATTCACTGTAGTTTTGCGTCGGTCGAGTGGCAATTTGTGAAGAAAATGTGAAAAAACGAGGCAGAGTTGAGTTTTTGTGATGTCATCAACGTGCGCCGTGCCATCCAAAATGCCGTAGCACTTTTCTCGCAGTTTAAACGATCATTTTAACAAAATAAAGGTTGTTATTTGTCAAATCATTGTTGAGTCATTTATATTTTAATGTTGGCCCTTTGTTTACAGTATGGTTGCTAAGTAACAGTTGTGAAAAACTGTTAAAAATATACTTAAATCCCACCGACTGTGCAAAGTAAAGTAAACTATAAATATACAGCATTATTGTGAGACGGTTTAGACGTGAATACCTCTCACTCTTCTTCTGAGCTCTTCCTCCTCTTTTTGCTTTCTCACTGCTTTTTTCTCTTCCTCAGTTCTTTCCTTCTCTCACTCTTGCCTTTTCCCCTCTTTTTCAACTCTCCCATTCTCTCTCTTCTCCATCCATCCACTTTGTCCCCCCCCTCGCTCTCCCGCTCTTTCTCCTCTCCTCTTCCCTCCACTCATTAAAAACCTCTTTCTCACTCTCTCTGATTAAAGTCGTTCTCCCTCTCTTCCTCTCTCTCTCTGTCTGTCTGTCTGTCTGTCTGTCTGTCTGTCTGTCTGTCTGTCTGTCTGTCTGTCTGTCTGTCTGTCTGTCTGTCTGTCTGTCTGTCCTCGTCTGGTCTCGTCTCGTCTCTGCACTCTCAATCATTGATAATGGTGGTGAGTGTTTTCTGCCCGGCAACACAACATCAAAGGATCAAGAGGAAACTACTACTGCAGGTCCCGTGCTGGAGGTCCCGTACTGGAGGTCCCGTACTGCGGGTCCCGTGCTGGAGGTCCCGTACTGGAGGTCCCGTACTGCGGGTCCCGTGCTGGAGGTCCTGTACTGGAGGTCCCGTGCTGAGGTACTGGAGGTCCCGTACTGGAGGTCCTGTACTGGAGGTCCCGTGCTGAGGTACTGGAGGTCCCGTGCTGGAGGTCCCGCACTGGAGGTCCCGTACTGGAGGTCCCCTCTTCACGGGCCCCGCTGTGTCTAAACTGTAATGAGGCAGGAGAGACATTAACCGGACACAGGTCAGTGAACGCACCATGAGGCGGGCGTGGCTGATGAACGCACCATGAGGCGGGCGTGGCAGATGAACGCACCATGAGGCGGGCGTGGCTGATGAACGCACCATGAGGCGGGCGTGGCTGATGAACGCACCATGAGGCGGGCGTGGCTGATGAACGCACCATGAGGCGGGCGTGGCTGATGAACGCACCATGAGGCGGGCGTGGCTGATGAACGCACCATGAGGCGGGCGTGGCTGATGAACACACCATGAGGCGGGCGTGACTGATGAACGCACCATGAGGCGGGCGTGGCTGATGAACACACCATGAGGCGGGCGTGACTGATGAACACACCATGAGGCGGGCGTGGCTGATTGACTTCATTGAAATCACATTTGAGTAAAAGCAGAGGATTTAGACCAAATATGAGAGGATTTTAGGAAATGATTAAAACGTAAAATCACATCTGAGCTTGTAATACTCACTCACACGTGTCACTCTCACACGTGTCACTCTCACATGTGTCACTCTCACATGTGTCACTCTCACACGTGTCACAGTCACTCACATGTGTCACTCTCACACGTGTCACTCTCACACGTGTCACTCTCACATGTGTCACTCTCACACGTGTCACTCTCACACGTGTCACTCTCACATGTGTCACTCACATGTGTCACTCTCACACGTGTCACTCTCACACGTGTCACTCTCACATGTGTCACTCTCACACGTGTCACTCTCACATGTGTCACTCACACGTGTCACTCTCACACGTGTCACTCTCACATGTGTCACTCTCACACGTGTCACTCACACGTGTCACTCTCACACGTGTCACTCTCACATGTGTCACTCTCACACGTGTCACTCTCACATGTGTCACTCACATGTGTCACTCTCACACGTGTCACTCTCACACGTGTCACTCTCACATGTGTCACTCTCACATGTGTCACTCTCACACGTGTCACTCTCACATGTGTCACTCACATGTGTCACTCTCACACGTGTCACTCTCACACGTGTCACTCTCACATGTGTCACTCACACGTGTCACTCTCACACGTGTCACTCTCACATGTGTCACTCTCACATGTGTCACTCTCACACGTGTCACTCTCACACGTGTCACTCTCACATGTGTCACTCACATGTGTCACTCTCACACGTGTCACTCTCACACGTGTCACTCTCACACGTGTCACTCTCACATGTGTCACTCACACGTGTCACTCTCACACGTGTCACTCTCACATGTGTCACTCTCACACGTGTCACTCTCACATGTGTCACTCACATGTGTCACTCTCACACGTGTCACTCTCACACGTGTCACTCTCACATGTGTCACTCACACGTGTCACTCTCACATGTGTCACTCTCACATGTGTCACTCTCACATGTGTCACTCACACGTGTCACTCTCACACGTGTCACTCTCACATGTGTCACTCTCACACGTGTCACTCTCACACGTGTCACTCTCACATGTGTCACTCACATGTGTCACTCTCACACGTGTCACTCTCACACGTGTCACTCTCACATGTGTCACTCTCACACGTGTCACTCTCACACGTGTCACTCACACGTGTCACTCTCACACGTGTCACTCTCACATGTGTCACTCACATGTGTCACTCTCACACGTGTCACTCTCACACGTGTCACTCTCACATGTGTCACTCACACGTGTCACTCTCACACGTGTCACTCTCACATGTGTCACTCTCACATGTGTCACTCTCACACGTGTCACTCTCACACGTGTCACTCTCACATGTGTCACTCACATGTGTCACTCTCACACGTGTCACTCTCACACGTGTCACTCTCACACGTGTCACTCTCACATGTGTCACTCACACGTGTCACTCTCACACGTGTCACTCTCACATGTGTCACTCTCACACGTGTCACTCTCACATGTGTCACTCACATGTGTCACTCTCACACGTGTCACTCTCACACGTGTCACTCTCACATGTGTCACTCACACGTGTCACTCTCACATGTGTCACTCTCACATGTGTCACTCTCACATGTGTCACTCACACGTGTCACTCTCACACGTGTCACTCTCACATGTGTCACTCTCACACGTGTCACTCTCACACGTGTCACTCTCACATGTGTCACTCACATGTGTCACTCTCACACGTGTCACTCTCACACGTGTCACTCTCACATGTGTCACTCACACGTGTCACTCTCACACGTGTCACTCTCACATGTGTCACTCACACGTGTCACTCTCACACGTGTCACTCTCACATGTGTCACTCTCACACGTGTCACTCTCACACGTGTCACTCTCATGTGTCACTCTCACACGTGTCACTCTCACACGTGTCACTCTCACATGTGTCACTCTCACATGTCACTCTCACACGTGTCACTCTCACATGTGTCACTCTCACACGTGTCACTCTCACACGTGTCACTCTCACATGTGTCACTCACATGTGTCACTCTCACACGTGTCACTCTCACACGTGTCACTCTCACATGTGTCACTCACTCGTGTCACTCTCACACGTGTCACTCTCACATGTGTCACTCTCACATGTGTCACTCTCACATGTGTCACTCTCACACGTGTCACTCTCACACGTGTCACTCTCACATGTGTCACTCTCACATGTGTCACTCTCACATGTGTCACTCTCACACGTGTCACTCTCACACGTGTCACTCTCACACGTGTCACTCTCACACGTGTCACTCTCACACGTGTCACTCTCACACGTGTCACTCTCACATGTGTCACTCTCACATGTGTCACTCTCACACGTGTCACTCTCACATGTGTCACTCTCACATGTGTCACTCTCACATGTGTCACTCACACGTGTCACTCTCACACGTGTCAATCTCACATGTGTCACTCTCACACGTGTCACTCTCACACGTGTCACTCTCACATGTGTCACTCACATGTGTCACTCTCACACGTGTCACTCTCACACGTGTCACTCTCACATGTGTCACTCTCACACGTGTCACTCTCACATGTGTCACTCACACGTGTCACTCTCACACGTGTCACTCTCACATGTGTCACTCTCACACGTGTCACTCTCACATGTGTCACTCACATGTGTCACTCTCACACGTGTCACTCTCACACGTGTCACTCTCACACGTGTCACTCTCACACGTGTCACTCTCACATGTGTCACTCTCACACGTGTCACTCTCACACGTGTCACTCTCACACGTGTCACTCTCACATGTGTCACTCTCACACGTGTCACTCTCACACGTGTCACTCTCACATGTGTCACTCTCACACGTGTCACTCTCACACGTGTCACTCTCACACGTGTCACTCTCACAGCACCTTTAAGTTACATGGGAAATACTAAAGGTTTAAAAAGCCAAACAAACAGCTTCATATTTGCCTGAAAAAAACATTCTGCAGTTTGTTTGTTGTTTTCTTCTCAGATGTTTTCAATCCAGTTTGTTTCGCTCGGAGCTCGTGCTAATTTAATCCATAATCTGTAAATGTGGCCGGCTGCTCACGCCGGGCCGGAGGTCGTCCCGTGTGCAGGAGGTCGTCCCGTGTGCAGGAGGTCGTCCCGTGTGCAGGAGGTCGTCCCGTCCCGTGTGCAGGAGGTCGTCCCGTGTGCAGGAGGTCGTCCCGTGAGCAGGAGGTCGTCCCGTGTGCAGGAGGTCGTCCCGTGTGCAGGAGGTCGTCCCGTGAGCAGGAGGTCGTCCCGTGTGCAGGAGGTCGTCCCGTGAGCAGGAGGTCGTCCCGTGAGCAGGAGGTCGTCCCGTGTGCAGGAGGTCGTCCCGTGTGCAGGAGGTCGTCCCGTGTGCAGGAGGTCGTCCCGTGAGCAGGAGGTCGTCCCGTGTGCAGGAGGTCGTCCCGTGAGCAGGAGGTCGTCCCGTGTGCAGGAGGTCGTCCCGTGTGCAGGAGGTCGTCCCGTGTGCAGGAGGTCGTCCCGTGTGCAGGAGGTCGTCCCGTGAGCAGGAGGTCGTCCCGTGAGCAGGAGGTCGTCCCGTGAGCAGGAGGTCGTCCCGTGAGCAGGAGGTCGTCCCGTGTGCAGGAGGTCGTCCCGTGAGCAGGAGGTCGTCCCGTGTGCAGGAGGTCGTCCCGTGAGCAGGAGGTCGTCCCGTGTGCAGGAGGTCGTCCCGTGTGCAGGAGGTCGTCCCGTGTGCAGGAGGTCGTCCCGTGTGCAGGAGGTCGTCCCGTGAGCAGGAGGTCGTCCCGTGTGCAGGAGGTCGTCCCGTGTGCAGGAGGTCGTCCCGTGTGCAGGAGGTCGTCCCGTGAGCAGGAGGTCGTCCCATGTGCAGGAGGTCGTCCCGTGCGCTGCCTTTTATTTGTTTTTAAGGCTCTAATTTGCATTTTGCCTCATTATTTCTAAAGTTGATTAAACTTCAGGTCAAGTCTTCACCGTTTGAAGTCTTAGGACATTTTTATCTCATCGTGTCAACACAGAGACAGGAAATGTGTTTTATTTATTGGTTAATTTTATTGATTGTTTTATTTGTGTTCTATTTACATATGATGTGTTTGTTTGTTTGTTTGTTGTTTGTTCTGTGTTTAACAGAGACTCGTGAAAAAGAGAACAGGTCACATCAGGTTTTTGCCGTATAAATAAATAAAATGAATGAAGTCACCATTTCACGGCCTCAAACGCTGCACTGCTCAGTCCAGTTACAAAAGTGGTGCAGTAGAAAGTACAAACACTGCATTCAAATATTTGAATGCAGTATCATGGAAACCTGTAAAAACCTGCTTAATTAAGCCCAGATCGGATTCACGAGAGCGTTTTGTCCCGGAGGCTTCGGCTGGAGACGGATGCGGCCTCAGATTGGAAAAGAACCGGAATAGAACGAGGGGGAGGGACCCTGAAGGCATCGCGGGACGTCACGTCACACACACCACACTTACAAACGTGTAGCGCCCCCTTGAGGCCGTCTGACACATCACAGTATCGATTTATGGTCCGTACTGTATTAATACGGTCTGGAGTTACGCGGACTCAAAATGGAGGTTCAGGTTTGGTAGTTTCACACTGTTATAGTCCATATAAGGGTGGGGGCGGAGCTAGTCATTTTAGGACATGGTTTTGATTAAAGGTTGAATGGACGATTTTTTTGGCCCATATCTGAGTCTTATTTCCTCGTGGTGAGGACGGCCCATTAGTCCTGCCACGTATCAATCATAAAACGCACCTATCGCTCACCTGCAGCCGCGTCAGGCTCTTCCCCACGTTTCTGCGTGTCTAAGCGCATGGATCTATCATAATATAGTTCCCTCAGTGTACAGGGCAAAATGAAGACGGAGAAAGACAGTTCGAGCTGACGCAGAAGAAATCTACGGGAGACGAGAGATGCGATGTGATCCGCTAATAAACAAACGCACGTGTGTGTTGTATCAGTCCGCACGGGGGAGTGGCATGAGCACGGGGGGAGTGGCATGTGCACGGGGGAGTGGCATGTGCACGGGGGAGTGGCATGAGCACGGGGGAGTGGCATGTGCACGGGGGAGTGGCATGTGCACGGGGAGTGGCATGTGCAAGGGGGAGTGGCATGAGCACGGGGAGTGGCATGTGCACGGGGGAGTGGCATGAGCACGGGGGAGTGGCATGTGCACGGGGGAGTGGCATGTGCACGGGGGAGTGGCATGAGCACGGGGAGTGGCATGTGCACGGGGGAGTGGCATGAGCACGGGGAGTGGCATGTGCACGGGGGAGTGGCATGAGCACGGGGGAGTGGCATGAGCACGGGGGAGTGGCATGTGCACGGGGGAGTGGCATGTGCACGGGGGAGTGGCATGAGCACGGGGGAGTGGCATGAGGACGGGGGAGTGGCATGTGCACGGGGGAGTGGCATTTGCACGAGGGAGTGGCATGTGCACGGGGGAGTGGCATGTGCACGGGGGAGTGGTATGTGCACTTCCACCTGAGTTCTCAAATCGCCGAAAAATCGTCCATTGCGCCTTTAAGTCATGAAGTGAAAGAAAGAAATGATAAAGTGGAAGTGTTGGAGGTGGAATGATGCAGAAATGATCATATATTTATTCGTTTTTACAGTGTGTTTTTGTCAGAAAGTGTGTTTTTTTATTCATTTTTTAATATAATTTGTCACTGTCACAGCGGAACACATCGGACAATAAAGTGTTCTCCGTGAATAGAACGCACATTTCAGTTTTCGTTCATACATTTTTAAACCAGTGTAGATTTTTAGTTTGTTCAGATTTTAGAATTAAAACGTGTGGAATTTTTTTCTTTTAGATTTTTTTTGTTTCTGAATATTTTTTTTATTTTTTTCGTTTTTTGAATTTTTTCGTTTTAGAATTTTTTCGTTTTAGAATTTTTATAATTGTATGTGTTTTCGAATAACTAATTACAAAAAATATTTTACAAAATTAAAACATAAAATAAAAATAGTAATAATGCACAAAACAAACCAAACCAAAAAATCCCTGGCCAGAGAAAAACAAATTGGGTAAAATTGAAAATAACATTTTTTTTTTTTTTTTTCAGCTGCTGAATTTTGCAGTGCACCTCTTCATCGTTTAAAAATTCAACATAAAATATGAACCTTTTAAATATTCGATGCCGCTCATGAATATTAAACGTATCGGACTGAGAAAAACAAAGCCAATCAATGATTTCAGGCGAAGAACTTTTATTTCTTTATCCAGTGAAGATGAAAAGAATAACGCGGTCGACTCGTTTTATTCTTTATTTTTTCAATTGCAAACCCAAAAGTAACAGATAAAGTCCTAAAATGAAGCTTATACGTCTCCTTTAATACAGATGTTATAGAACAGAAAATATGAAATGCTTTAAAGATGGATCGAGTTTGAATAACGGTTTGATGTTGCTAAAGGGAGACTTCACTCGCCGCTGCGTAAACTCCAGGTTCGTGTAACGATTTAACCCAGATGCCCCGCCGGCTAATTAAAGTCTTCCTCTGCCGTGTTTGTGCTGACGGATCCAGAACTGAGCCCAGCGTCGCTGCAGAGACCGCACTCTACCTTTGAATCAAAGACTTTTACAGGATCTAAACCAGCCGCAAATCAGGACTAAACCAGCCGCAAATCAGGACTAAACCAGCCGCAAATCAGGACTAAACCAGCCGCAAATCAGGACTAAACCAGCTGCAAATCAGGACTAAACCAGCCGCAAATCAGGACTAAACCAGCTGCAAATCAGGACTAAACCAGCCGCAAATCAGGACTAAACCAGCTCCAAATCAAGACTAAACCAGCTTCAAAAAACAGCTGCAAATCAGGACTAGACCAGCTCCAAATCAGGACTAAACCAGCTCCAAAAAACAGCTGCAAATCAGGACTAAACCAGCTCCAAATCAGGATTGATCCAGCTCCAAATCAGGACTAAACCAGCTCCAAATCAGGACTTAAATCAGCTCCAAATCAGGATCCGAACCAGCTCTAAATCAGGACTTAAATCAGCTGCAAATCAGGACTAAACCAGCTCTAAATCAAGACTAAACCAGCTGCAAATCAGGACTAAACCAGCTCTAAATCAGGACTAAACCAGCTCCAAATCAAGACTAAACCAGCTCCAAAAAACAGCTGCAAATCAGGACTAGACCAGCTCCAAATCAGGACTAGACCAGCTCCAAATCAGGACTAAACCAGCTCCAAATCAGGATTGATCCAGCTCCAAATCAGGACTAAACCAGCTCCAAATCAGGACTTAAATCAGCTCCAAATCAGGATCCGAACCAGCTCTAAATCAGGACTAAACCAGCTGCAAATCAGGACTAAACCAGCTCTGTTCGTGTTTTCTGCCGTTAAAGTGTGAAAAATATTAATTATCAGACGCCAACTGAGAATAAAACCAGTATTAAAACAACTCACTCAATTGAACAAAGAAAATCACACGAAGAAGACAAAATGTGACTTTTCCTGAACACTTTTAGAACGATCTTTAACTAGAATCAAACCACACGTGAACACACTTTTAAAGCGTCTAAAACCAGCACAGCCTGTTTTTGAGTGGCCCCTCCTTTCTCTGCGGGCCCCGGGGACACGAGCCAAATGCCACTGCAGGAAAACGTTTGCTGGACGTTCTCTGAGCGGTCAGGTCAGAAACGCTCCCGTGTCCCCAGTGTCCGAGGGGACGTTTACTCCATGTCACTGTCATGAAGCGCGGCCGAGATTCCACTTTTGAAGAACATTATTGAGCCGTTTTTGGACGAACGAACGTGCTGGAGATCGATTAAGTTGTTCAGAACGCCGTAAAATCCCATAAATATGAGATTTTCACCCAGATGAAGCTGAACTGAAGCCGCTCGGGACGTCCTGGCGGAGAATGTCGGGTGTTTTCATTAAAAACACTCAGATTACACATTTCCCGTGTGGCTTTTGTGTGATAAAACCTCCGCTCGCTGCTCGTGGCACGTTTGGCCGTCCGTGTATTGACCCGTTGAGGATTATTCGGTGACTTAACCAGTCGATAACGCTCTCTGTCATCGATTAGTCGCGATTAATCGGTGATCTTGTCGCAGTTTGGACCGTGAGGTTTGGACACTATAATGAAAGCCGTCATGTCACTCTTGTCTTTGCTGTTAGTGTCCACAGATGACACGGGCCCCTGATAATGATGGTCCGGGGCCCCTGTGTCCTGCCTATAGATATTTACTGTGCTCGAGTAAATAAAGATCCAGCTTCTGAGAAAAACAAACTGTTCTTCATAATCGTTTGCAGGATTTCCACAACAGTCCCCAGTTTGACCATTTTTGTGAAGTTTATAATTGTACTTCCTGTTTGGACGTGAGCACAAATATGACATAGAGGTGATTCCACAGCTGTTACCATAGCAACCGGACTGTAAACAAGAGCCAAACTCAACATAAATGACACAACAGTTCTGATCTGACACAATAATACCATAAAACACCTTTTTTTAGTCCAACCGTGGTTTAAACTGTCTCTGTGTCGCACACTGATGACATCACAGAGGGATTCAGCTCCACTTCCTGTCATTTTAAACTCTTATTTGTCAAACTTTCTTCACAAACTGCAACTGAACGGAAGTAAAACTATAATAAATATTCACCACAGGTTCTTTACCACCAAACTAAGTCATAATTAGAAAAACAGGAGAACCTTCTTTTAGACTTTAATCGTTTGGCCTTTCGTTGCGGGGCGATATAAATGCTACAAATCCCTAAACTTAACCAGATAAACTGCTTATAATCATAATCATAATGGCTCCGACCAGCCGCAGTGGAATACTATCACTCGACATGTGACGAAAAAACGGTTCTGAAATCTTCCCGGACTTGCCAAGTTGCTGCTAAGCCACCGTTAGCATTAGCATTAGCGTCGAGCGCGGCGTCTGGTTCCGTCTGTGGGATTAAGGCTAAACGTCTGAACTTCCCACAAAAACATCTCCACGGAGAGAAGAAGTGGACCTTCTTTTAGTCGTTTTCCTTTGTTGGTTTCCACTTTAGAATTTGTCCCGAATGACAAACGGAGCAGGTGAAGCCTCGACGCCGCTGTGGGTGATTAAAAGTGTTTCTGTGGTTTATGTGGTTCATTCTCACGGTTTATGGTCCGAGAGCGACCTGAGGGCTCCTCTGCTCTGACGGAACCCGACTCTGCGGCTCACAGTTTAAGCCGTTCTGTTTAAATTGGCTTCAGTTTTGACATGAAAAGCCCTGGTTTAGTTCGTCCGTGGTTAGTCCTGGTTTATCGCTGGTGAGACTTGGTTTAGCCGTAATATTGATGTTGAAGAGAGAAGAATGTACTTATTTATGGGTAACTACATCTGCAAGGAGAAAGTGTGGTGCATTTAAATGTCTCAAAAGTAAAATGTTTAATCCTGTAGTTAAACTCTGCCTCGTGTGGACGGGTGTCTGCTCCTAGTGTTCCCCAGGTGAGTGTCTCAAGAGTCCCAGGTGTCCTAAGTCTTGAGTTCCAGTTCCGCGTGACCCAAACCACACGGAAAGTTACAGGTTCCTCAGACAAATTCCAGGTACAGAACACAGACGCAGGGTGGAATGTCACATTTACATCCTGGACGCCTTTAGAAGCACAAAGGACGCCCGGGGCTCCTCCCATTTGCACGGAGAGAGAGCCACCGACTCTGAGGAACAAAAGGAGGTGATCGCCTTCCCCGCCCGGGCCGGGACGGGGGACAGTGACTGGCAGAGAGAGGGTGTTAAAATCAGCTCGTCTTGGGCTCCCGGTCTCTCCCTCTCGAATATTAAGAGACAACAGGGCGTCGGCACATGGAGAACAGGAAAGGCCATTTCACATACAACTGTTGAGCCTGGTATTTTCTCCCACTATGGGGCCAGATGATATTTTTCCATAACAAGTCTCCAGAACATACTTATTATTTAACTCCAAAAACACCACAACAGTCTCCTCAATGTGATTTAAGATTTAAGACACAAAGAGGATTAAATCTTGGACGTTTTCTTCTTCACTAAAGATGTTTATGGTTTTATTAGACAGGAAAGTACAGCGTGAAATGGGGGTTGAGAGAAGGGAGGACATGCAGTAAACTGTAAAGAGTCTGCGGCCGAGTGCACCTGGAGCCTGGCATACGTGCAGTGCCTTAACCACTCCACCACCACCGGGCTGCACTCTGTCACTGCTCTGTGTGAAGTGAACTCATGTGTAAACTGTAAATGATAAATAAAATATGTATAAAAGACTTGGAGACAAAGTGGGTCTGGACTTTATTAAAATACAAATGAACATTAAGTCTGTTGTGATGATCGAGGCCGAACAGAAAGACCAAAGGTCGAGGGTCAATATTCTCTTTTAATCATCAGTTTTCAGGACATATTTGTGTGTTTGATGGAAGTGTCTTGACCTCCATCAGAACAGACTCACTTAATGAATCAACACAAAAATAATCAATAAAACTCCATTGATTCCACACAATACACTTCATAGTTTTGTTCAAACTTCATAAAAAACACCTGCAGCATGTGTCTTCCAAATAATAAAGTTGTTTTTGTGTCACTATTTCAAAATAAACGTGGCTCTGTCGTTTTCTCAGTTTAATCATGTTTGAGCTCAGTTGTGTCTCTGATCTGGACGTCTTCGTCCTCAGCTCGCACTGGAGCTCTCTATTCTTCATCATCGTCAGGCGAGTTCTCCGTGAGGTCCTCAGACTCAGAGTGGAACTGTGGCTCCGCCCTGACGTCCTCCGGCCTGACGTCCTCCGGCCTGACGTCCTCCGACCTGACGTCCTCCGACCTGACGTCCTCTTGTTTGGGCTCAGTTTGAGGCGGCGGCTCTTTGTCTTCACACACACAGTACCGGCCCCTGGGACGGCCCTGAAAAGGACTACAACAGCATTATGTGGAGGCGTAACAACACCTGAAGTCATTGGGATCTCCTGGGTCGGGTCCTTGGTTGGGCCCCAGGTCGGAGCCCGTCTGGTCGGGCCCCGGGTCGGGCCCTGTGTTGGGCCCCGGGTCGGGCCCGGGCCCTGGATCTGCCCGGGCCCTGTTAATGGAGGGGTCTTCACACAAACGCCCCCCGGGTGCTTTTTGATGTGCAAGTTTAAATGACCCTTTGTGGAAAAAGCCATGTTACAGGTTGAACAGCTGAAAGGTCTCTCTCCAGTGTGAAGTCTTGAATGGTTCTGTAGAGACGCTTTAGTGGACAGAGTCTTTTTGCAGATGGAACAGCTGAAAGGTGTCTCTCCGGTGTGACTTCTTGAATGGTACAAAAGAGCGGATTCACTGGAGTCTTCTTGCAGATGGAACAGCTGTAAGGCTCTCATGTGAACCTTCAGTTGGAACTGTTGGCTCTATTCTTTTTTACAGATGGAGCAGACGAATGGTCTCTCGCCTGTGTGCGTTCTTTTGTGACTATTTAAATTACTTTTCTGTGAAAATGTCTTTGGACAGATTGGACAGCTGAAAGGTCTCTCTCCAGTGTGAAGTCTCATGTGTCTATGAAAATTACCTTTATCTCGTATTGTCTTTACAAATAGGGCACTGTTTTCTAGCTCCTTCAGCTGTTCCTGACATAGTCTCTGGAGCAGACTTGTGTTTGGGGGCCAGACCTGCAGAGGTCGTTGTGGCTCTGATCTGGACGTGGTTGTGGTGGTCTTCATCTGCAGCTCTCACTGGAGGTCTCCGGTCTTCATCGTCAGACGAGTTCTCCGTGAGGTCCTCAGACTCAGAGTGGAACTGTGGCTCCGCCCTGACGTCCTCCGGCCTGACGTCCTCCGGCCTGACGTCCTCCGACCTGACGTCCTCCGCCCTGACGTCCTCCGGCCTGACGTCCTCCGGCCTGACGTCCTCCGACCTGACGTCCTCCGGCCTCACGTCCTCCGACCTGACGTCCTCCGGCCTGACGTCCTCCGACCTGACGTCCTCCGACCTGACGTCCTCCGACCTGACGTCCTCCGGCCTGACGTCCTCCGGCCTGACGTCCTCCGACCTGACGTCCTACGACCTGACGTCCTCCGCCCTGACGTCCTACGACCTGACGTCCTCCGGCCTGACGTCCTTCGGCCTGACGTCCTCCGACCTGACGTCCTACGACCTGACGTCCTCCGACCTGACGTCCTACGACCTGACGTCCTACGACCTGACGTCCTCCAGCCTGAGTCCTCTCCCTGAGTGTCTTCTTGTTTGGGTTCAGTTTGAGGCGGTGGCTCTTCGGTCTTCACACACACAGCACCGGCCCCTGGGACACACACAGCACCGGCCCCTGGGACACACACAGCACCGGCCCCTGGGACACACACAGCACCGGCCCCTGTGTGCACCGGCCCCTGGGACACACACAGCACCGGCCCCTGGGACACACACAGCACCGGACACACACAGCACCGGCCCCTGGGACACACACAGCAACGGCCCCTGGGACACACACAGCACCGGCCCCTGGTACACACACAGCACCGGCCCCTGGGACACACCTGAAAAGGGTTCAAACTTAGTCGTCTGGACACTGTTCTTTTGTTTTTTTAAACAAGCCGTCATCCAAAAGTCTTTCTCAATTTGCATCTCGTCTAAGAACTCAATATATTTATACTAATGAGCTACATAAGGCCTGCCCACTGGGCGGAGCCTCCTATAATAGCCTGTTCTGTTTATCGATGGGTCAAGTTTCCCCTGAAGCTGATCTTCTCTCATTATAATCCAGGGAATAAGTCAGATCCTTGTGATGCAGCGATAACGGTTTAATTACTTCTGGTTTTCATGTTAAATGGTCACATTTATATAGCGCTTTTCTACCGTCAAGGTACTCAAAGCGCTTTACATCAAGGAACCAGTCACCCATTCACACACACATTCACACCCCAGATGTACGCAGACACTGGGGGGCAAGTTGGGTTAAGTGTCAGTACAACGGCAGTATTCACATGAGGCAGCTGCGATCGCACCGCCAACCTGCGGGCCAGTGGATCTGACCGCTCTGACTGAGCGGGGAGTCCAACCGCCCACCTTTGGATCAGAAGACGAGCACTCTACCACTGAGCTACTGCCGCCCCTGCCGCCTGTAACGAACATTAAACAGAAACATTGCCTGAAACTGTGAAACTGAAACGCTGAGGAAATGTCACTGAAGCTCTCGACTTTTAAACTAATAAATCCTGCACTAAACATAACTTATAATAATTAATTAATAACATAATTATAATCTCATCTCAGTTATTTCAGGTTAACGGCGCAAGGGACGATTTTTCGCCGATTTGAGAACTCAAGCGGACGCACAAAAAACACACGTGCGTTTGTTTATTAGCGGATCGCATCACATCTGTCGTTTCCGTAGATTTCCGTCTTCTTCTGAGTCAGATTGAACTGTCTTTCTCCGTCTTCATTTTGTCCCGTACACTGAGGGAACTATATTATGATAGATCAATGCGCTTAGACACGCGGGACCGTGCTGCTCATGGGGACGAGCCACACGAGGCTCTGCAGGTGAACGAGGCTCTGCAGGTGAACGAGGCTCTGCAGGTGAACGAGGCTCTGCAGGTGAACCAGGCTCTGCAGGTGAACGAGGCTCTGCAGGTGAACGAGGCTCTGCAGGTGAACGAGGCTCTCCAGGTGAACGTGGCTCTGCAGGTGAACGAGGCTCTGCAGGTGAACGAGGCTCTGCAGGTGAACGAGGCTCTGCAGGTGAACCAGGCTCTGCAGGTGAACGAGGCTCTGCAGGTGAACGAGGCTCTGCAGGTGAACCAGGCTCTGCAGGTGAACGAGGCTCTGCAGGTGAACCAGGCTCTGCAGGTGAACGAGGCTCTGCAGGTGAACGAGGCTCTGTAGGTGAACCAGGCTCTGCAGGTGAACGAGGCTCTGCAGGTGAACGTGGCTCTGCAGGTGAACGAGGCTCTGCAGGTGAACGAGGCTCTGCAGGTGAACGAGGCTCTGCAGGTGAACGAGGCTCTGCAGGTGAACCAGGCTCTGCAGGTGAACGAGGCTCTGCAGGTGAACGAGGCTCTGCAGGTGAACGAGGCTCTCCAGGTGAACGTGGCTCTGCAGGTGAACGAGGCTCTGCAGGTGAACGAGGCTCTGCAGGTGAACCAGGCTCTGCAGGTGAACGAGGCTCTGCAGGTGAACGAGGCTCTGCAGGTGAACCAGGCTCTGCAGGTGAACGAGGCTCTGCAGGTGAACCAGGCTTTGCAGGTGAACGAGGCTCTGCAGGTGAACCAGGCTCTCCAGGTGAACGTGGCTCTGCAGGTGAACGAGGCTCTGCAGGTGAACGAGGCTCTGCAGGTGAACGAGGCTCTGCAGGTGAACGAGGCTCTGCAGGTGAACGAGGCTCTGCAGGTGAACCAGGCTCTGCAGGTGAACGAGGCTCTGCAGGTGAACGAGGCTCTGCAGGTGAACGAGGCTCTCCAGGTGAACGTGGCTCTGCAGGTGAACGAGGCTCTGCAGGTGAACGAGGCTCTGCAGGTGAACGAGGCTCTGCAGGTGAACCAGGCTCTGCAGGTGAACGAGGCTCTGCAGGTGAACGAGGCTCTGCAGGTGAACCAGGCTCTGCAGGTGAACGAGGCTCTGCAGGTGAACCAGGCTCTGCAGGTGAACGAGGCTCTGCAGGTGAACGAGGCTCTGTAGGTGAACCAGGCTCTGCAGGTGAACGAGGCTCTGCAGGTGAACCAGGCTTTGCAGGTGAACGAGGCTCTGCAGGTGAACCAGGCTCTGCAGGTGAACGAGGCTCTGCAGGTGAACCAGGCTCTCCAGGTGAACGTGGCTCTGCAGGTGAACGAGGCTCTGCAGGTGAACGAGGCTCTGCAGGTGAACGAGGCTCTGCAGGTGAACCAGGCTCTGCAGGTGAACGAGGCTCTGCAGGTGAACGAGGCTCTGCAGGTGAACCAGGCTCTGCAGGTGAACGAGGCTCTGCAGGTGAACCAGGCTCTGCAGGTGAACCAGGCTCTGCAGGTGAACGAGGCTCTGCAGGTGAACCAGGCTCTGCAGGTGAACGAGGCTCTGCAGGTGAACCAGGCTCTGCAGGTGAACCAGGCTCTGCAGGTGAACGTGGCTCTGCAGGTGAACCAGGCTCTGCAGGTGAACGAGGCTCTGCAGGTGAACGAGGCTCTGCAGGTGAACGAGGCTCTGCAGGTGAACGAGGCTCTGCAGGTGAACCAGGCTCTGCAGGTGAACGAGGCTCTGCAGGTGAACCAGGCTTTGCAGGTGAACGAGGCTCTGCAGGTGAACCAGGCTCTGCAGGTGAACCAGGCTCTGCAGGTGAACGTGGCTCTGCAGGTGAACGAGGCTCTGCAGGTGAACCAGGCTCTGCAGGTGAACGAGGCTCTGCAGGTGAACCAGGCTCTGCAGGTGAACGAGGCTCTGCAGGTGAACGAGGCTCTGCAGGTGAACCAGGCTCTGCAGGTGAACGAGGCTCTGCAGGTGAACCAGGCTCTGCAGGTGAACGAGGCTCTGCAGGTGAACGAGGCTCTGCAGGTGAACCAGGCTTTGCAGGTGAACGAGGCTCTGCAGGTGAACCAGGCTCTGCAGGTGAACGAGGCTCTGCAGGTGAACGAGGCTCTGCAGGTGAACCAGGCTCTGCAGGTGAACGAGGCTCTCCAGGTGAACGAGGCTCTGCAGGTGAACGAGGCTCTGTAGGTGAACCAGGCTCTGCAGGTGAACGAGGCTCTGCAGGTGAACCAGGCTTTGCAGGTGAACGAGGCTCTGCAGGTGAACCAGGCTCTGCAGGTGAACCAGGCTCTGCAGGTGAACCAGGCTCTGCAGGTGAACGAGGCTCTGCAGGTGAACCAGGCTCTGCAGGTGAACGAGGCTCTGCAGGTGAACGAGGCTCTGTAGGTGAACCAGGCTCTGCAGGTGAACGAGGCTCTGCAGGTGAACCAGGCTCTGCAGGTGAACGAGGCTCTGTAGGTGAACCAGGCTCTGCAGGTGAACGAGGCTCTGCAGGTGAACCAGGCTTTGCAGGTGAACGAGGCTCTGCAGGTGAACCAGGCTCTGCAGGTGAACGAGGCTCTGCAGGTGAACCAGGCTCTGCAGGTGAACCAGGCTTTGCAGGTGAACGAGGCTCTGCAGGTGAACCAGGCTCTGCAGGTGAACGAGGCTCTGCAGGTGAACCAGGCTCTGCAGGTGAACGAGGCTCTCCAGGTGAACGAGGCTCTGCAGGTGAACCAGGCTCTGCAGGTGAACGAGGCTCTGCAGGTGAACCAGGCTCTGCAGGTGAACGAGGCTCTGCAGGTGAACCAGGCTCTGCAGGTGAACGAGGCTCTGCAGGTGAGCGGTAGATGAGTTTTATGATTGACACGTGGCAGGACTAATCGGCCGTCCACGCCACGAGGAAATAAGACTCAGATTTGGGCCCAAAAAATCTTCCATTACGCCTTTAATTTAGAACTTTTGATACATTAGTAAAAGTAATATTTGTTCTATTGTTATAATACTGCATGAATTCATTAACCATCCCATCAGTGACTTTATTATATTTAATAATTACATTTGTAATTTATTTACACTGCATATTTTCATGTATTATGTGGTCTCGGTCCCTGTGGTCTCGGTCCCTGTGGTCTCGGTCCCTGTGGTCTCGGTCCCAGTGGTCTCGGCCCCTGTGGTCTCGGACCCTGTGGTCTCGGTCCCTGTGGTCTCGGTCCCAGTGGTCTCGGCCCCTGTGGTCTCGGTCCCTGTGGTCTCGGTTCCTGTGGTCTCAGACCCTGTGGTCTCGGTCCCAGTGGTCTCGGTCCCAGTGGTCTCGGTCCCTGTGGTCTCAGACCCTGTGGTCTCGGTCCCAGTGGTCTCAGACCCTGTGGTCTCGGTCTTTGTCTGGGTTACTGGGTCTTGACCTCTAAACTAGTGTCAGCTTTAAGCTGGTGGATCTTACCCTGGCAGATGTTCTTCTGGCTCAGCTTTAATTTGAGAAGTCGCTGGGATTTCCTGGTGCAGACCCTGGTGCTGGTTCAGACCCTGGTTCAGACCCTGGTTCAGACCCTGGTTCAGACCCTGGTTCAGACCCTGGTTCAGACCCTGGATCAGACCCTGGTTCAGTCCCTGGTTCAGACCCTGGTTCAGACCCTGGTTCAGACCCTAGTGCAGACCCTGGTGCAGACCCTGGTTCAGACCCTGGAGCAGACCCTGGTGCAGACCCTGGTGCAGACCTTGGTTCAGACCCTGGTGCAGACCCTGTGTGTGTCTCTGGTGCAGTTCCTCCTCATATTCCACTATAATCCTCTCAAACATCGCAGAGATGTGTTCAGCCGCAGTTTTCAGCCGCGCGGTCATTAAACCTCTCAGCACTTCAGCTTTAGACATTGTAACGGCTGTTTTTAGCTTTAGCTCCACGCTAACAACAAAGAAACCGAGATGAACCGGAAGCGCAGCGGCCCCGACACCGATCATCAAACTATATAACAAGTATACAGTAGTACAAGTATACAGTAGTACAAGTATACAGTAGTATAAGTATACAGTAGTACAAGTATACAGTAGTACAAGTATACAGTAGTACGTTCAGTATTTAAACCAACAAATACTCGATAAAACAAAGGGAGACGTGTTTACATGGTGGAGCTTACACTTTCCTCCTCTGACTCGTCTTTAATCTGTGTCGTCTCTAGGACTTACTGGTTGGGACCGGGCCCTGAACCGGGCCCTGGACCTGGCCCTGGACCTGGCCCTGGCCCTGGCCCTGGACCTGGCCCTGGACCTGGCCCTGGCCCTGGCCCTGGACCTGGACCTGGCCCTGGCCCTGGACCTGGACCTGGCCCTGGACCTGGCCCTGAACCGGGCCCTGGACCTGGCCCTGGCCCTGGCCCTGGACCTGGCCCTGGCCCTGGCCCTGGCCCTGGACCTGGCCCTAGCCCTGGCCCTGGACCTGGACCTGGACCTGGCCCTGGACCTGGCCCTGGACCTGGACCGGGCCCTAGACTTGGGGACCACACAGACGCACTTCTCCCTCGTGCCGTCTTCGGTGAATATTGAACGTGTCTTTCTTACAGGTTGATCAGCCGAATGGTTTTATCCCTGAGTGCACTTTCATGTGATGGTTCAGTCCACGTTTTACGGCATATTTTGTCATACAGATTGAACAGCTGTAAGGTCTATCTCCAGTGTGAATTCTTGAATGTTCAAGTAGAGAAGCTTCAACGGGAAATGCCTTGTTGCAGATTGAACAGCTGAATGGTTTCCCCCCTCTGAGTGAACTGTTACATGATCGTTAAATCCACTTTTAGCAGTGTATTTCTTCATACAGATGGAACAGCTGAGTGGCTTTTCCCCTGTGTTCACGCTCATGTGACATTTAAGCTGTAAATGTCTAACCAAGGTCAAAGTTTAACCAAGTGAACACATTTTGCCCGCTTAATTGGTCCGTTTAATTTGTTGATAATCCTACTTACAATACCCCATTGCTCCACCAGGAGGCGCTCGAGTTTGTCATCTCTCACAGGATGAATCTGATACAAAGTTGTGCCTAGTGTTAATGTTGTTCTTTTAAACCTCTTGACTGTGTTCTTAATGTTCAAACGCTGCGTGTTTGGAGAGATTCCAGAACCAGGGCCCGACTTCTGTCAGAACAGCACGAGTCTGAGAGTCCAAACTGTCGGGAAAACAAAACTAAAACATGTCCTTCATCAGAGGACCAAACGCCTTCACCGTGTCCCACAAGACGTCGCGTACGGGTTTGGGTTCTCGTAAAGCGCTCGAACAGCACTTTCCGAGGCTAATGTTTTGGCGGGACCCTTCACCATATGCCCGCCCCGTCGTCCGCCGAGTCGCAGCTGCCCCACAGCCGTGCCAGGGCCGCCAGGGGCCGCGTTACCAAGTTAAGAGTCGGACAAATCGGGTTAATCCCAAACACCGGCGACACGTGGCACAGAATCGCACCTGCCAACACCTGAAGCGCTCAACCTGCTCCCGGGCGGTTCTCCACCCGCTTGAGACACGTACTCGAGTAAACGTTCCGGCTCGCGCACAACCAGGACTATCACAAACATAACCTATTATCCCGAATTACACTTGAGTCATTCCTGGACCATCACTGTGTCTTTCTACATGAGTGATATTATTTATGAATGAACGTCCCTCTTTTTTGAGTGTAATACTTGCTGTACTCTGTGTTTTAGCCCTAGCATAGCGCGGTGAACAAAGCTGCGCGTTTAAATGTTCCGGCTAATTGTACATTTAGGTCTTGCATGAACGTGACTGATTCAGGAAACGATGAGCGCGTTGCTTTAATGAGCTTTAATTGAGCCGCCGTCTGTTCACATCTGGGACATGAGTAAAGAATAAAGAGGGAAGACGAGACGGGCGGGGCTGATGGGAAATGTAGTTCATCACACGGCGCGGTTTAAGAGGACAATTCATTCTAAATAGGGTTAATAAAGAGAAACCACAAAACAGCAGTGGTGGAAAGAGTACTGAATATTTATACTCATTTAAAAGTACTATTACATGACAAAAAAGCTGCCTAGCTTAAGTACACGCACAAACATTACTCTGAATACTAGTTGCTTTTTACACGGTTTCGGTGTAATTTTAGATCCGTTTTTTTTGTACAAAACGTCATTTAAATTAAAGAATTTCAAGCGTGGAAAGAAAAAGTCGTTTCGGACGACAATCTGCGTCTTCTCTGAGCTCCGTCCAATCAGAGCAGGCGACGATTGGAGCCGAGACAGCGAGGGGTCGGACAGGGGGACGTTTGGGACTTCAGCTATTCTCAGGACAACAAAGTTCTCATATTTGTTTGGAGCGTCTTGATTAGTTTAGATTAGTTTCTTCTTCTCCTTTAGATGTTTCCTCTGCTCGATGCCAATGACTGGACCCTTCTCAAACACACCGACATCTCGCCTCCATGACCACAAAATCAGAACACGTAAAAAATCAAACAAACAGGGTGAAATGTGACCTTTCCGGAACAGTTTTGGAACGACCTCGAGCGTCATCAGAACGATTGTGAGATCACGTGAGAACATACAGAAAGTGCTGTTTATTTCATGTTGTCTTTTGTACAAAACGAGCACTTTCTAACGACTGCGGCATCGAGAAAGGAGCGTAATCTTAAAGGAATAATGGAGGATGTGCGGAAGGGAACTATATTATGATAGATCCATGCGCTTGGACACAGGGAAACGTGCTGCTCTCCCGGGGACGCGCTGAACGAGGCTGCAGGTGTGCGGCAGGTGCGTCCTATGATTGTTTCATCATTATTCCTTTGATATCAGAATCCAAACTCTGCACTTCTGGTTTGTGAGCGCGATGAGAGGAAGACGAGGAGGAAGAGAGCGAGAGAGGGAGAGAGAGGGAGAGAGAGAGAGAGAGAGAGAGAGAGAAGAGAGAGAGAGAGAGGGAGAGAGAGAGAGAGGGGGAGAGAGCAAGAGAGGGAGAGAGAGAGAGAGAGAGAGAGGGAGAGAGAGAAGAGAGAGAGAGAGAGAGAGAGAGAGGGAGAGAGAGAAGAGAGAGAGAGAGAGAGAGAGAGGGAGAGAGAGAGAGAGGGGGAGAGAGCAAGAGAGGGAGAGAGAGAGAGAGAGAGAGAGAGA
This sequence comes from Eucyclogobius newberryi, assembly GCF_026437365.1. Classification (NCBI taxonomy): domain Eukaryota; kingdom Metazoa; phylum Chordata; class Actinopteri; order Gobiiformes; family Gobiidae; genus Eucyclogobius; species Eucyclogobius newberryi. Next base: position 33,114,308 of record NW_027315768.1, read on the forward strand.
GAGAGGAATAGAGAGAGGGAGAGAGAGGGAGGGAGAGAGAGGGGAGGGAGAGGGCAAGAGAGGGAGAGAGAGAGAGGGAGAGAGCAAGAGAGGGAGAGAGGGAGAGAGAGAGAGGGAGAGAGAGAGAGAGAGAGGGAGAGAGAGAGAGAGAGAGAGAGAGAGAGGAGAGAGAGAGGGAGAGGGAGAGAGAGAGAGAGGGAGAGAGAGAGAGAGAGAGAGAGAGAGGGAGAGAGAGAGAGAGGGAGAGAGAGAGAGGAGAAGTAAAGAAGAGCCTGAGTCCGGGAGTCAATCGTGACACTTTTAGACTTGTTTGGACAGAGAGGGTTGAAAAGACCCTCCAGATGCACACGCCCCCAAACCGCCCTCACAAGCCCCCACCCCCCTTCTGACCGCCCCGTCACCCCGCCCCCCGCCCTCACCCGTTCACCCTCTGGTCCCGTTCAGCCTCCATTTCACCCTCATTTTAAACATGGTTCTCTGTCTTTCGTCTTCGATGCTGTCGTTTTAAATCAACGTTTTCTCGATCTTTTGAGGTAAAATGTCCATCGTTTTGTCGTATAAAGTGAAGCACAAACACGTTCCCGCGGCGACGTGAGCCGGGATCTGTTTACGCTCTGCATGATTCACGTCCGCTGTCGTCGCTCTTTCAGTTTAATGTCTTTTACGTGTAACATCATTATTTATACACCTGGTTTTAATGTTTCATGATTTAAGAGTCACTGAAATCTACAAGTCTGACGACCAAATGTAATAATTCATTTTTTATTTGTCTTAAATTTAAAGATTTGAAACTAAACTGTCATTTACGAACATAAATGTGAGAAAAAACATGTGTTACAAGCTTTCATCATCGTTGCGTCCCTTCGCCTTAGGGTGGGGGACAGGTCTCTCACTGTTGTGGCGGCCTACGGGCCGAACAGCAGTGCAGAGTACCCGGCCTTCTTGGAGTCCTTGGGAGGGGTACTGGACAGTGCACCGACCGGGGACTCCGTTGTTCTACTGGGGGACTTCAATGCCCACGTGGGCAATGACAGTGACACCTGGAGATGGGTGATCGTGAAGAACGGCTTCCCCAATCTGAACCCGAGCGGTGTTCAGTTATTGGACTTCTAGCCACGGATTGTCCATAACGAACACCATGTTCAAGCACAAGGGTGTCCATCAGTGCACATGGCACCAGGACACCCTAGGCCGGAGGTCAATGATCGACTTAGTTGTCGTGTCATCAGACCTCCGGCCGCGTGTCTTGGACACTCGGGTGAAGAGAGGGGCAGAGTTGTCAACCCGATCACCACCTGGTGGTGAGTTGGATCCGCTGGCGGAGGAGGAAGCCGGACAGACTTGGCAGACCCAAGCGCATTGTGAGGGTCTGTTGGGAACGTCTAGTGGAGTCCTCTGTCAGTAGGGTATTCAACTCGCACCTCCGGGAGAGCTTCTCCCATGTCCCGGGGGAGGCTGGGGACATTGAGTCCGAGTGAACCATGTTCTCCGCCTCCATTGTTGATGCGGCTGCTCGGAGCTGTGGTCGCAAGGTCTCCGGTGCCTGTCATGGCGGCAACCCCCGAACCCGGTGGTGGACACCGGAAGTAAGGGATGCCGTCAGACTGAAGAAGGAGGCCTATCAGGCCACTCTGGCTTGTAGGTCTCCGGAGGTCATCGACAGGCATCGGCAGGCCAAGCGAGCCGCAGCTCGTGCTGTCGCAGAGGCAAAAACCCGGGCCTGGGAGGAGTTCGGGGAGGCCATGGAGGAGGACTATCGGTCGGGACCAAAGAAATTCTGGCAAACCGTCCGGCGCCTCAGGAGGGGGAAGCAGTGTCTCACCAACACCGGTTACGGTGTGGGTGGAGGCCTGCTGACCTCGACTGGGGATGTCGTCGGACGGTGGAAGGAATACTTTGAGGATCTCCTTAATCCCTCAGTCACGTCTTCCGAAGAGGAAGTAGAGACCGGGGACTCAGGGGCTGGCTCATCCATCACCCAAGCTGAAGTCACTGAGGTTGTTCGCAAACTCCTCGGTGGCAGGGCTCCGGGGGTGGATGAGATCCGCCCTGAGTACCTAAAGTATCTGGATGTTGTAGGACTGTCTTGGTTGACACGTCTCTGCAACATCGCGTGGCGGTCGGGGACCGTGCCTCTGGACTGGCAGAGCGGGGTGGTGGTCCCTCTGTTCAAGAAGGGGGACCGGAGGGTGTGCTCCAACTACAGAGGGATCACACTCCTCAGCCTCCCAGGTAAGGTCTATTCCAAGGTACTGGAGAGGAGAATCCGACCGATAGTCGAACCTCGGATTCAGGAGGAGCAGAGTGGTTTTCGTCCCGGTCTTGGAACACTGGACCAGCTCTATACCCTCCATCGGGTGCTCCAGGGTTCATGGGAGTTTGCCCAACCAGTCCACATGTGCTTTGTGGATCTGGAGAAGGCTTTTGACCGTGTCCCTCGGGGTGTCCTTTGGGGGGTGCTCCGGGAGTACGGGGTCCGGGCCCTTTGCTCAGGGCTGTCCGGTCCCTGTATGACCGGAGCAGGAGCTGTGTTCGCAAGACATACAAGACATCCAAGACATCCAAGACATCCAAGACATCCAAGACATCCAAGACATACAAAACATACAAGACATTCACTTCTAGTTGAATAAATACTAGATGGTGCTGCACTGTGGAATATTTCAGAGACGAGCAGGACGAGCATCATCTCATTTCCCTAAGCCCCGCCTCTGTCCTCCTCTTAGCCCCGCCTCTGTCCTCCTCTTAGCCCCGCCTCTGTCCTCCTCTTAGCCCCGCCTCTGTCCTCCTCTTAGCCCCGCCTCTGTCCTCCTCTTAGCCCCGCCTCTGTCCTCCTCTTAGCCCCGCCTCTGTCCTCCTCTTAGCCCCGCCTCTGTCCTCCTCTTAGCCTCGCCTCTGTCCTCCTCTTAGCCCCGCCTCTGTCCTCCTCTTAGCCCCGCCTCTGTCCTCCTCTTAGCCCCGCCTCTGTCCTCCTCTTAGCCCCGCCTCTGTCCTCCTCTTAGCCCCGCCTCTGTCCTCCTCTTAGCCCCGCCTCTGTCCGCCTCTTAGCCCCGCCTCTGTCCTCCTCTTAGCCCCGCCTCTGTCCTCCTCTTAGCCCCGCCTCTGTCCTCCTCTTAGCCCCGCCCTCTGTCTCCCCCTTAGCCCCGCCCCCTGTCCTCCTCGTAGCTCCGCCCCTGCGCTCTTGTGCCTCACATGAATTAAAGATGGAGCAGCTCTAGTCGATGCTGTTTCCTTGAATGATTCATCAGAGTTAGTCTAACGTCTGGTTCCGGGTCAGTGACTCCAGACCAACAGACGCCTCATATTTATGATATATTTACTGTCTATAAAACTAACACTTTCCACTTATGAGCGTTCCACACAAACATGGTGGTTTGGTTTTAAGAGCGTTTCTGGTTTTTTGACACATTTTAAAAACACAGCGAGAGTTCTTATCATTTCCAAATAAATATTGGGCTGAATAAAAACAGAGTTTGAAGAAGAAGAAGAAGAGGAAGAAGAAGGTCAGACTCAGACCAAGAGAGAAGAAGTCACGATAGATCCAACTGTAGACACATCAGACACATCCTCCTCCTCCTCTTCCTCCTCCCCTCCTCCTCCTCCTCCCCTGCTCTTCTCCTCCTCCACCTCCTCTTCCTCCTCCACCTCCTCTTCCTCCTCCTCCACCTCCTCCTCCTCCACCTCCTACACCTCACCTCCTCCTCCTCTTCCTCCTCCTCCACCTCCTCCTCTTCTCCTCCTCCTCCTCCTCCTCCTCTTCCTCCTCCACCCTCCTACACCTTCTCCTCTATTCCTCCTTCTCCTCCTCTCCTCCTCCTCCGACACCTCCTACACCTTCTCCTCTTCCTCCTCTTCCTCCTCCTCCTCCTCCTCCTCCTCCTCCTCCTCCTCCTCCACTTCCTCCTCTTCCTCCTCCTCTTCCTCCCTTCCTCCTCTTCCCTCTCCTCTTCCTCCTCCTCCTCCACCTCCTCCTCACCTCCCCCTCTTCCTCCTCCTCCACCTCCTCCACCTCCTCCTCTTCCTCCTCCTCCACCTCCTCCTCCTCCACCTCCTCCTCTTCCTCCACCTCCTCCTCTTCCTCCTCCTCTTCCTCCTCCACCTCCTCCTCTTCCACCTCCACACACCACCTCCACCTCTCCTCCTCCTCCACCACATCCTCTTCCTCCTCCACCACCTCCTCTCCTCCACCTCCACCTCCTCCTCTACCACCTCCTCCACCACCACTCCACACACCACACCACCTCCACCACCTCCTCCTCACCACCTCCACCACCACCACCTCTCCACCTCCACCTCCTCCCTCCTCCTCCTCCACCTCTCCTCCTCCACCTCCACCTCTTCCTCCACCTCCCTCCTCCTCCTCCACCTCCTCCTCTCCCTCCTCCTCCTCCACCACCTCCTCCTCTTCCTCCTCCTCCTCCACCACCTCCTCTCCACCTCCACCTCCTCCCTCCTCCTCCTCCACCTCCTCCTCTCCTCCTCCTCCTCCTCCACCTCCTCCTCCTCTTCCTCCTCTCCTCCTCCTCCTCATCCTCCTCCACCACCTCCTCCTCCTCTTCCTCCTCCACCTCCTACACCTTCTCCTCTTCCTCCTCCTCCTCCTCTTCCTCCTCTTCCTCCTCCTCCTCTTCCTCCTCTTCCTCCTCCCACCTCCTACACCTGCTCCTCTTCCTCCTTCTCCTCCTCCTCCTCCTCCTCTTCCTCCTCCTCCTCCTCTTCCTCATCTTCCTCCTCCTCTTCCTCCTCTTCCTCCTCCTCCTCTCCTCCTCTTCCCTCTCCTCTTCCTCCTCCTCCTCCACCTCCTCCTCTCCTCCTCCTCCTCCACCTCCTCCTCTTCCTCCTCCACCTCATCCTCTTCCTCCACCTCCTCCTCCACCTCCTCCTCTTCCTCCTCCTCCACCTCCTCCTCTTCCTCCTCTTCCTCCTCCTCCACCTCTTCCTCCTCCTCCACCTCTTCCTCCTCCACCTCCTCCTCTTCCTCCACCTCCTCCCTTCCACCTCCTCCTCCTCTTCCTCCTCCTCCACCTCCTCCTCTTCCTCCTCCTCCACCTCCTCCTCTCCTCCTCCACCTCCACCTCTTCCTCCACCTCCTCCTCTTCCTCCTCCTCCACCTCCTCCTCTTCCTCCTCCACCTCCTCCTCTTCCTCCTCCTCCTCCTCCTCTCCTCCTCTTCCTCCTCCACCTCCTCCTCTTCCTCCTCCTCCACCTCCTCCACCTCCTCCTCTTCCTCCTCCACCTCTTCCTCCTCCTCCACCTCCTCCTTCCTCCTCCACCTCCTCCTCTTCCTCCTCCTCCACCTCCTCCTCCTCTTCCACCTCCTCCACCTCCTCTTCCTCCTCCTCTTCCTCCTCCACCTCCTCCTCTTCCTCCTCCTCCTCCTCCTCTTCCTCCTCTTCCTCCTCCACCTCCTCCTCTTCCTCCTCCTCCACCTCCTCCACCTCCTCCTCTTCCTCCTCCACCTCTTCCTCCTCCTCCACCTCCTCCTTCCTCCTCCACCTCCTCCTCTTCCTCCTCCTCCACCTCCTCCTCTTCCTCCTCCTCCACCTCCTCCTCCTCTTCCTCCTCCTCCACCTCCTCTTCCTCCTCCTCCACCTCTTCCTCCTCCTCCACCTCCTCCTCTTCCTCCTCCACCTCCTCCTCTTCCTCCCTCCTCCACCTCCTCCTCTTCCTCCTCCACCTCCTCCTCTTCCTCCTCCTCCTCCTCTTCCTCCTCCTCCACCTCCTCTTCCTCCTCCACCTCCTCCTCTTCCTCCTCCTCCACCTCCTCCACCTCCTCCTCTTCCTCCTCTTCCTCCTCCTCCACCTCCTCCTTCCTCCTCCCCTCCTCCTCTTCCTCCTCCTCCACCTCCTCCTCTTCCTCCTCCTCCACCTCCTCCTCCTCTTCCTCCTCCACCTCCTCCTCTTCCTCCTCCTCCACCTCTTCCTCCTCCTCCTCTTCCTCCTCTACCTCCTCCTCTTCCTCCTCCTCCACCTCCTCCTCCTCCACCTCCTCCTCTTCCTCCTCCACCTCTTCCTCCTCCTCCACCTCCTCCTTCCTCCTCCACCTCCTCCTCTTCCTCCTCCTCCTCCTCCACCTCCTCCTCCACCTCCCCCTCTTCCTCCTCCTCCACCTCCTCCACCTCCTCCTCTTCCTCCTCCTCCACCTCCTCCTCCTCCACCTCCTCCTCTTCCTCCACCTCCTCCTCTTCCTCCTCCTCTTCCTCCTCCACCTCCTCCTCTTCCTCCTCCTCCTCCACCTCCTCCTCTTCCACCTCCTCCTCCTCCACCTCCTCCTCTTCCTCCTCCACCTCTTCCCTCCTCCTCCACCTCCTCCTTCCTCCTCCACCTCCTCCTCTTCCTCCTCCTCCACCTCTTCCTCCTCCTCCACCTCCTCCTCCTCTTCCTCCTCCTCCACCTCCTCTTCCTCCTCCTCCACCTCTTCCTCCTCCTCCACCTCTCCTCTTCCTCCTCCACCTCCTCCTCTCCTCCTCCTCCACCTCCTCTTCCTCCTCCTCCACCTCCACCTCCTCCTCCTCTTCCTCCTCCTCCACCTCCTCTTCCTCCTCCTCCACCTCTTCCTCCTCCTCCTCTTCCTCCTCCTCCTCCTCCACCTCCTCCACCTCCTCCTCTCACCTCCTCTACCTCTTTCTTTACGTTATCATCCTTCGATCTATGACACAGCGAGAGCTCGAGAACATTCACTGCAGAAAAGAGACAAACTAAGACACATTAAGAGTCGAGTGTTTGTCTCTTTCTAAGAAGTCGAGAAACACTATTGTTTTTCTCTGGGACATGTTCTCTTTTTCAGACCTGCTTTAGCTGTGATTTATCCAGGTTCTGCTCTGGTCTGGATCCATCAGACGTGTTTTAGTCCTGGTTTGGATCTTGGTTTATTACAGGGTCAGACAGGGTTTAGTGCCGCTCTTTGTGTAGCTTTGTAGCGGTTAGCGGTCGGTGAAACCCTTAATTAAAGGCGTAACTCTTCTTTTCCCTGCAGGTGTTATTGGTTCGTCTCGTAGAATACATTATTGTGGCTTCAGTGTTGAAAAAAGAGACACGAGGCTGGATTTCTGACGCAGCAGAAGTTTGTTTTCCCGACACCGGAGACG
>NW_027315768.1:33121495-33191495 GCF_026437365.1 Eucyclogobius newberryi
CCTCCACCGCCTCCTCTTCCTCCTCGCACGCTCAGGCGGCTCGCCGCCTCCTGCCGCTCGCTCGCTCCTCAGGCCGGGGCCTCACCTCCTCCACCTCCTCCTCCTCTTCCCTCTCCTCCTCCACCTCCTCCACCTCCTCCTCCTCTCCTCCACCTCCTACACCTCACCTCCTCCTCCTCCTCTCCTCACCTCTCACCTCCTCACTCCTCCTCTTCACTCTCCACTCTCTCCTCTCCTCTTCCTCCACTCTCTCCTCCTCCTCTTCTCCTCCTCCTCCTCTCACTCCTCTCCTCCTCCTCTCCTCCTATCCTCTCCTCCTCCTCCTCTCCTCCACCTCCTCCTCTCCTCCTCCTCCTCCACCTCCTCCTCTTCCTCCTCATCCCTCCTCCTCTCCTCATCCTCCTCCTCCACTCCTCCTCTACACCACCTCCTCTTCCTCCTCTCCTCCTCCTCCACCTCTCCTCTCCTCCACCTCCTCCTCCTCCTCCTCCTCTTCCTCCACCTCCTCCTCCTCTCCTCCTCCTCTTCCTCCCTCCACCTCCTCCTCTTCCTCCTCCTCCACCTCCTCCTCTTCCTCCTCCACCTCCTCCTCTTCCTCCACCTCCTCCTCTCCTCCTCCTCCACCTCCTCTCTCCTCCTCCACCTCCTCCTCTTCCTCCTCCTCTCCTCCTCTTCCTCCTCTTCCTCCTCCACTCCTCCTCTCCTCCTCCTCCACCTCCTCCACCTCCTCCTCTCTCCTCCTCTCTTCCTCCTCCTCCACCTCCTCCTTCCTCCTCACCTCCTCCTCTTCCTCCTCCTCCACCTCCTCCTCCTCTTCCTCCTCTCCACCTCCTCTTCCTCCTCCTCTTCCTCCTCCACCTCCTCCTCTTCCTCCTCCTCCTCCTCCTCTTCCTCCTCTTCCTCCTCCACCTCCTCATCTTCCTCCTCCTCCCTCCCCTCCTCCTCTTCCTCCTCCTCCACCTCCTCCTTCCTCCTCCACCTCCTCCTCTTCCTCCTCCTCCACCTCCTCCTCTTCCTCCTCCTCCACCTCCTCCTCCTCTTCCTCTCCTCCACCTCCTCTTCCTCTCCTCCACCTCTTCTCCTCCTCCACCTCCTCCTCTTCCTCCTCCACCTCCTCCTCTTCCTCCTCTCCACCTCCTCCTCTTCCTCCTCCACCTCCTCCTCTTCCTCCTCCTCCTCCTCTTCCTCCTCCCCACCTCCTCTTCCTCCTCCACCTCCTCCTCTTCCTCCTCCTCCACCTCCTCCACCTCCTCCTCTTCCTCCTCTTCCTCCTCTCCACCTCCTCCTTCCTCCTCCACCTCCTCCTCTTCCTCCTCCTCCACCTCCTCCTCTTCCTCCTCCTCCACCTCCTCCTCCTCTTCCTCCTCCACCCTCCTCCTCTTCCTCCTCCTCCACCTCTTCCTCTCCTCCTCTTCCTCCTCTACCTCCTCCTCTTCCTCCTCCTCCACCTCCTCCTCCTCCACCTCCTCCTCTTCCTCCTCCACCTCTTCCTCCTCCTCCACCTCCTCCTTCCTCCTCCACCTCCTCCTCTTCCTCCTCCTCCTCCTCCACCTCCTCCTCCACCTCCCCTCTTCCTCCTCCTCCACCTCCTCCACCTCCTCCTCTTCCTCCTCCTCCACCTCCTCCTCCTCCACCTCCTCCTCTTCCTCCACCTCCTCCTCTTCCTCCTCCTCTTCCTCCTCCACCTCCTCCTCTTCCTCCTCCTCCTCCACCTCCTCCTCTTCCACCTCCTCCTCCTCCACCTCCTCCTCTTCCTCCTCCACCTCTTCCTCCTCCTCCACCTCCTCCTTCCTCCTCCACCTCCTCCTCTTCCTCCTCCTCCACCTCTTCCTCCTCCTCCACCTCCTCCTCCTCTTCCTCCTCCTCCACCTCCTCTTCCTCCTCCTCCACCTCTTCCTCCTCCTCCACCTCCTCCTCTTCCTCCTCCACCTCCTCCTCTTCCTCCTCCTCCACCTCCTCTTCCTCCTCCTCCACCTCCACCTCCTCCTCCTCTTCCTCCTCCTCCACCTCCTCTTCCTCCTCCTCCACCTCTTCCTCCTCCTCCTCTTCCTCCTCCTCCTCTCCACCTCCTCCACCTCCTCCTCTACCTCCTCTACCTCTTTCTTTACGTTATCATCCTTCGATCTATGACACAGCGAGAGCTCGAGAACATTCACTGCAGAAAAGAGACAAACTAAGACACATTAAGAGTCGAGTGTTTGTCTCTTTCTAAGAAGTCGAGAAACACTATTGTTTTTCTCTGGGACATGTTCTCTTTTTCAGACCTGCTTTAGCTGTGATTTATCCAGGTTCTGCTCTGGTCTGGATCCATCAGACGTGTTTTAGTCCTGGTTTGGATCTTGGTTTATTACAGGGTCAGACAGGGTTAGTGCCGCTCTTTGTGTAGCTTTGTAGCGGTTAGCGGTCGGTGAAACCCTTAATTAAAGGCGTAACTCTTCTTTTCCCTGCAGGTGTTATTGGTTCGTCTCGTAGAATACATTATTGTGGCTTCAGTGTTGAAAAAAGAGACACGAGGCTGGATTTCTGACGCAGCAGAAGTTTGTTTTCCCGACACCGGAGACGTGAACCCGGAGACATTGCGACTGAGATGGCAGTGTGCGCAATGACTATTCCACGGTATGACACTCAGGTTATATCAATCAGTTTCCAGTTACAAGTCCCACAGCTTTCAACAAAAAGTGGTCACTAGATGTAAGTGTAGTGCTTAGTCCTGACTCTGGCACCAGCAGGAGGCCGGTCCATGTTTAGTCCTGACTCTGGCACCAGCAGGAGACCGGTCCATGTTTAGTCCTGACTCTGGCACCAGCAGGAGGTTGGTCCATGTTTAGTCATGACTCTGGCACCAGCAGGAGGCCGGTCCTTGTTTAGTCCTGACTCTGGCACCAGCAGGAGGCCGGTCCATGTTTAGTCCTGACTCTGGCACCAGCAGGAGGCCGGTCCATGTTTAGTCCTGACTCTGGCACCAGCAGGAGGCCGGTCCTTGTTTAGTCCTGACTCTGGCACCAGCAGGAGGCCGGTCCATGTTTAGTCCTGACTCTGGCACCAGCAGGAGGCCGGTCCATGTTTATTCCTGACTCTGGCACCAGCAGGAGGCTGGTCCATGTTTAGTCCTGACTCTGGCACCAGCAGGAGGCCGGTCCATGTTTAGTCCTGACTCTGGGCACCAGCAGGAGGCCGGTCCATGTTTAGTCCTGACTCTGGCACCAGCAGGAGGCCGGTCCATGTTTATTCCTGACTCTGGCACCAGCAGGAGGCCGGTCCATGTTTAGTCCTGACTCTGGCACCAGCAGGAGGCCGGTCCATGTTTAGTCCTGACTCTGGGCACCAGCAGGAGGCCGGTCCATGTTTAGTCCTGACTCTGGCACCAGCAGGAGGCCGGTCCATGTTTAGTCCTGACTCTGGCACCAGCAGGAGGCCGGTCCATGTTTAGTCCTGACTCTGGGCACCAGCAGGAGGCCGGTCCATGTTTAGTCCTGACTCTGGCACCAGCAGGAGGCCGGTCCATGTTTATTCCTGACTCTGGCACCAGCAGGAGGCCGGTCCATGTTTAGTCCTGAACATACATTAACTGCGTATAACAGGTTTTTACGATTTCCTAATATTGACTTCATTTGGTGTGTTTACACCTGTTGTACATATAAATCACACTTTTACACTAATTGAGCAGGTATTTGTAGAGAAAATATGGAAAAATCTGTAAAAAAAAATGACAGGAAGTGACATCACACCAGGGACACAAATTCCAGTCAAAAATAACTTTTTTGACTTTCTTAACATGAATTCAACACAAAAAATACTTTTTACTGCCAAATAAAAATAATGTTTTTTGCCCAAAAATAGTTTTTGCTATTCTGTGATGACACTTTTACTGAACTGCATTTTAGTTCAATGAGTCGTCCGACCTGTAGGGGGCACTTTATTGTGTTTCCTGTATTTGTATTTCTGTTTCTGTCATTTCTTTGTGATTTGAATGCATTTTTCCTGCTGTGTGAAGCACTTTGAATTGCCTTGTGTATGAAATGTGCTCTACAAATAAACTTGCCTTGCCTTTCCTGAAACCATGAAATACAACTTAAATTAACTTACAAAATAATTATGATTGAACTCAAGAGACAAAGATACAACGAAGACACAAAAATAGCTGAGATTTTACATTTCTGTGGCTTTTGTTTTCTTCAGACAGAGAACTGGATTACAAAAGTGTGACAGGTGTCTCCCCTCTCGCCCTGATCTCCCCTCACGCCCCGGTGTCTCCCCTCTCGCCCTGGTCTCCCCTCACGCCCCGGTGTCTCCCCTCTCGCCCTGGTGTTTCCCCTCGCACCCCGGTCTCCCCTCGTGCGCCGGTCTCCCCTCCCGCCCCGGCCTCCCTTTGCGCCCCGGTCTCCCCTTGCGCCCCGGTGTCTTCCCTCGTGCCCCGGTCTCCCCTTGCACCCCGTTGTCTCCCCTCTCGCCGTGGTGTTTCCCCTCGCACCCCAGTCTCCCCTCGTGCCCCAGTCTCCCCTCCCGCCTCCGTCTCCCCTTCCGCCCCGGTCTCACCTCGTGCCCCGTTTTCCCCTCACGCCCCGGTCTCACCTTGCGCCCCGGTCTCCCCTCACGCCCTGGTTTCCCCTCGCGCCTCCGTCTCCCCTCGCGCCCCGTTTTCCCCTCACACCCCAGTCTCACCTCGCGCCCCGGTCTCCCCTCACGCCCTGGTTTCCCCTCGCGCCTCCGTCTCCCCTCCCACCCCGGTCTCACCTCGTGCCCCGTTTTTCCCTCACGCCCCGGTCTCACCTTGCGCCCCGGTCTCCCCTCACGCCCTGGTTTCCCCTCGCGCCTCCGTCTCCCCTCGCGCCCCGTTTTCCCCTCACACCCCAGTCTCACCTCGTGCCCCGGTCTCCCCTCACGCCCTGGTTTCCCCTCGCGCCTCCGTCTCCCCTCCCACCCCGGTCTCACCTCGCGCCCCGTTTTCCCCTCACACCCCGGTCTCACCTTGCGCCCCGGTCTCCCCTCACGCCCTGGTTTCCCCTTGTGCCTCCGTCTCCCCTCCCACCCCGGTCTCACCTCGTGCCCCGTTTTCCCCTCACACCCCGGTCTCACCTCGCGCCCCGGTCTCCCCTCATGCCCTGGTTTCCCCTCGCGCCCCGGTCTCCTCTCGCGCCCCGGTCTCCCCTCGCGCCCCGGTCTCACCTTGCGCCCCGTTTTTCCCTCGCGCCCGGTCTCCCCTCGCTCCCCGGTCTCACCTTGCGCCCCGTTTTTCCCTCGTGCCCCGGTCTCCCCTCGCGCCCTGGTCTCCCTTCGTGCCCCGGTCTCACCTCGCGCCCTGGTCTCCCCTCACGCCCCGGTCTCCCCCCCGCGAACGTTCAAATCTCTCCACAATCGAGGCCCTAATATCGAGTTCGATGAACGCTCCGGAGTGCGGCGCTGTAAAAAACATCAACAGCGTCTCTCCGATCGATAAGCGCACCCCTCTTCCTGTTAGCGCGCCGCGTGCGAGCGCGCGCGATGAGCCGGCACCAGCTGGAGAAGAGACGCATGTAATTTTAATGAGGGCCGTGTTTCCGAGTGTTTACTGTTCACAGAGAGAACATTTACCACAAAGACAAAGCTTCATGTTCTGACTTACTTTAAAGTGGATTATATCAGACTTTATTCACAGGGATTTTGTTCCACAGAAGCTAAAAATGCGATATACTATTTTTTTACATTTTAATCTAAAAGGATGAATAGAACTCTGAATAATATAATAATGGCAAATAATTTAGGCCAAATCAGGAGTTTAAAACGAAAGGACGACATGTTAATGCAGAGTATAATGATTATTTAGAAATGAGACTTCACATTTTTATATTATATATTTTCAGCTTAAACTACAAACAAACAAACAAACAAACAATAAATTAAGATATCTATTGTACTGAAATAAACTGAAATATGACCAATATTGGACATGACAGTGTTTTTAATGAATGTTTTTCATTCAATATGTGAAACTTAAAGAAGTCTTATAAATGGGTTTGATTTTTTTACTAACTAACAAAATCAAAGAGGTTTTCAGGTGTGGTGGCCAAGTGGTAAGGCATTGGTGTCATAGACTAAAGATCATGGGTTCAATCCCCATCCACTCTTTTAAATAATATTCCATTAGTTGAGGACTAGCTGTTCTTGTCCTACAAAAGCATGAAAACAAATCAGAATTAGTTCTAATCGTCTCCTAATGTTGGTTTTCAAATATCTGGATGATTTAAACTTCTTGTCTGACAAAAGCAGGAGAAAAGACAGATGGGGCTTGAGCCCATGATCTTTGGTTTACATGACACCTTCTCACTCAGACACCACACCTGAAAATCATGCACAATTTGGGAAATAACAAAGTTTTTCAATCATGATTTCAGCCTTCAAGAGTCTGGACTTATTCTACATTCAAAGACTGATTATGTCAGTAGAGGTTTGATGCAGAGGAAAACCTCAGAGCTTCTTTGCTTCTCAAAAGTGAAGACACTAAACCCTTCAAGACTTTTGAACATGGACTTTAAAAACCTGTCCTCTATAGAGGTCTGAACATGATTTAAAGAGTGTTTTATCTCAGGTGTGGTGGCCAAGTGGTAAGGTGTTGGTCTTGTAAACCAAAGATCATGGGTTCAATCCCCATCCAAGCCTTTAAATGTGACAAGCAACTACAGAAGCAGGATGAGGATAGAGATATTATCCTTCTTTGAACACACAATACCATTTAAAGGCTTGGATGGGGATTGAGCCTAATCATATTTTGGGAAACAACAAAGTCTTAAAATCCTCATTTTAGCCTCAATTATGGAAACATAAAAGCTTTTCATACAATTTGTGAGAACGGTCAAAGAAGTCTTCTAGTGATGGTTTTCAACAGTCTGAACAGGTTTAGGATTCTTGTCTGAAAGAAACAAGAGAAACACTGAAGATCCTGAGGTGGTCAAATGGTGAAGTGTTGGTGTTGTAAAGCAAAGATCATGGGTTTAATCCCCACCCGTGCTTTTAAATGTGATATTATGGTCAAAGAAGGAAAATATCTCTGTCCCAGAAATATGTGGTGAAGTTCAGTGTTTCTCCTGTGTCTGTAAGAGAGAATTCTAAACTAAACCAAAGGTCACAGGTTCCCATCCCTGTCTTTACACGTTATAGAACATTCAGAGATCGATCATGGCAGTAGTAGTTCCCCCCAGAGGAAAACTTCAGTATTTTTTTCTCAAAGCGACGTAGTGTCTTGGACATTTCCAGAATATGGTTTTGTTTACAGGCGTGGTGGCCAAGTGGTAAGGCGTTGGTCTCGTAAACCAAAGATCATGGGTTCAACCCCCATCCATGCCTTTAAACACTATGTACTTTTAGAACTAACTATTCTTTTTCCTACAAAAGCATGAAAACAAATTAGAATTGTTTTAAATGTCTCCTAATAATAAAGGACAGTTTTTTAAAGTCCGTGTTCAAGAGTCTGGACCAATATTGGACATGACATGTGTTTTTAATGTTTAATGTTTAATATTTTTAATTACATGTGTGAGAAAGTCTGAATGGGTTTAGTATTGTTAGTTTAGATAGACAGTTTGTATGGGTGTGGTGGCCAAGTGGTAAGGCGTTGGTCTCGTAAACCAAATATCATGGGTTCAATCCCCATCCACGCCTTTAATCAATATTCCAATACTTTGAGTAATAACTATTCTTGTCCTACAAAAGCATGAAAGGTCCTAATTAGGAATGATCCGATCCGATCACGTGATGGAAAATCAGGCCCGGTCACCTGGTTTCAGACTTGATTGAAATCGCACCTCATTTGATCAGCGCTCTACATTTCAAGGTTATTATTAGTCTCTCACCTCCGTGTGACGCATGAATGGATTGCGACATTTTAGTTTTGTTTTGGGCCGTGCGATCCTGCCACAGCAGAGCATCACACAGATTGTGTGGCTGAGGTCTTGTTTTTGCCGATGGTATGACTCGTGTACTTTAATTCATGAGAAATAACTCCGATGTAAAAAATGTTAACAAAGTTGGCTTATGCCTGCTGGGTATTTTAAGTTGAGCTGCAATTTTTATTGAATTCAAATGTTGCACTATTATTTCTTATTCAAGCTGCCTCAAAGAAAGGTGCACTGTTCAAGGGTTAAGAAATAAAATAAAACTGGGGACAACCTGTTTATGTTGCATTTGTGCATTTTTTAAATGTGTCATGAAAGTATCGGATCGGGACTCGGTATCGGCAGATACTCAAAACCAGATGACTCGGAATCGGATTGGGGCCAAAAAAACCTGATCGGGACATCACTAGTCCTAATGTCGGCTTTCAAATATCTGGATGGGTTTAAAATTCACTGAACATGACCAATGTGCCACGGGATTCGTCTTTCCACACGGTCGTTTCAGATCTGCATCAGTCGGGTTTAAATACTGTGTTTCAGCTGAAAGTTCATCTCCAGCAGAAGGAGACGACCTACTGTATTCACTTAGTTTAATCCAAGTTGACAAGCAGTGTATTTATATATTTGTAGTTTTTACGCACATATACAACTCAGTCCCATCGACGAGGGTAATATAATAATAATGATGATGATGGTGTAATGCTCCAGCTCAGTATAGTCTTTTTAAGAGCGTGAAATCGACTGTCCTTAGGTCGGAGCTATTTTAAAAGTGAATTCTATTGATTTTAGAATATTTCCTCACACAAATTGGTGGACAGTTCCTCCGGGTTTCCGGGCGATGAACCGCGGCAGCTTCGGGTCAAAAGGCAGAGGACAAACTGCCTTAACCTCTATTTTACTGTCTTCAAAAGCTTTAATATCCTTATAAAGCTCCACCACGTGAACTCTAAAGCCTCTGTTCAGGAGGCTTTAGAGTTCAGACAGTCCGACTCCTCTAATGGAGCCATCGATTCCAACGCGAGACGAGAGAGAGCGAACGGGCAAACGGAAAGAGGACGGGCATCAGGTTTAACGCTCTGTTCAACACGTGTCACGACAAGAAAAGAAAAAAAATCCAATAAATACAACAAAATTTGACTTTTCGCAAAGAGTTCAAGCGACGTCGAGAAATGGAATGGTGTTTATTGCGTTTCAGTGAAATGTGTTCTTTAACCTGTCACATGTCACTTCCTGGTTGGACATGAGCAGAAGATGTGACATAGGCAGAGGTAATTCCACTACTGTTACCTAGCAACCAGACTGTAAGCAAGAGCCAAAATCCACAGAAATGACACAACAATAATACCTGATTAAAAACGTATGAATTGTTTAGCTAATCCGTATGCTCCAGGCGATTCCTCATCAGGATTGGTGTTAGCGCGACGAAAAAAGCTAGCTTGCCCCGACACGGTAACGTAGGCACGCATTCGTTACATAGAAAATTTGAGGCAGAAAAAGACCTTTAGGGTCTTCAGATGATTCACAGACTTAACAAGAAAAAAATTAATCTGATCAAGCTACGTCGAAGACCACACGCGGTAAATGTAAAGAAACTCCTAATATTTCATCGATTTACGTCACATTACGTTACGTTTTTGGTTCCTCGAGCGAAACGTGCAGAAATATGAATGTTTAAACTCGTGCGACCCATTTTGGTTGAATAATCGCAACTTGGCACAGAGCGTTGAAAACAGAAACAGGATTCCCCGAACATTTACCGCCCGGGCTGAGCTTCGGCCGAGGGGCAAAACCGGCACCAAAAAAGCATAATTAAAACATCAGAAATGTCTCCCGCGACTCGCACGACGCCCGAGTCGCATTTCGCCGTAAATGCGTCTTTGGGTCACTGAAAAGCGCTATATAAATAAAAGTTATTATTATTATTTTATTAAATGAATTTCCATGGGCTCCGTGTATCGTCTCGTAATGGCCCCGGTCCCGTTCGTTAAAGAGCTCCTGTTTGCTCCTGTTTGCTCCTGTTTGCTCTTGTTTGCTCCGTACACAAAGCTATCGCGGTGGAACGGCTGAAAGCGATTAGCGTGACTGATGAGTTTACACGGCGGTTCGTATGGATCGGGCGGCAGGACAAACGAGTCGGCGCTGGACTGAATCTGGCGCTCTGACCGTTCCCCGGCGAGCGTCGTTTGTCAGTCGAGGAGGCAAAAACACTGCGTCGTACGAAGCTCGTGATGTGATTAGAAGTGGAATTATTGTCGGCGGTTGTGACGAACTGAGAAGAGGAGACGGAGTCCGGAGATGACGCTAGTTTTAATGCAAACGGTTGTACAAGATTATTAAAGTCCAAATGACAGATTCTCCTGTTTTTTCTGATTCCGACTTAGTTTGGTGGTAAAGAACCGGTGGCAAATATTTATCATAGTTTTACTTCCGTTAAGTTGCAGTTTGTGAAGAAAGTTTTGTGAAGAGTTTAAAATGACAGGAAGTAGAGCTGAAACCCTCTGTGATGTCATCAGTGGGCGACACAGAGACAGTTTAGACACTTTTTTGACACTTTTCAGTTTAAACCATAAAATAACCGACAAAATAAAGATCTTATTGTGTGTCGGATCAGAACTGTTCTGTCATTTATGTGGAGTTTGGCTCTTGTTTACAGTCTGGTTGCTATGGTAACAGCTGTGGAATCACCTCTACCTGTGTCATATTTGTGCGCACGTCCAACCAGGAAGTACAATTATAAACTTTACAGAAATGGTTCAAACTTTGGACAAACAGGCAAAATGTTTGGTCAAATCTGAAATATAATCGTGTTTATTGCGTTTTAGTGAAATGTGTAGTTTAACCCGTCATATGGACTTTAAAGGAGACACATTATGCATGATATAATGATAACATCGTTTCTTTATCAAAAACAGTGAAGTGGAGTTGTATTTTGCTTTATTCACGCTGGTTTCATGAATCTTGTTTATGCTCGGAGTGTTCACTGGAAATCACTGGAAACAGATCAGAAACCTGAAGGTCACGGCTCAGTTTCTAAGTCCGTGATTGGTCACTGTTGGTCACTGGACTCTGGGTTTCTGCTGCTGAAAGAGCGTTTGACCCGTCTGACTATAGTGAACATGATTACATTTAAGATATGACCAATTCTGGACAATATTAGTGACGAGGTAATTCCACAACTGTTACCTAGCAACCATATTGTAAACAAGAGCCAAAATCCACATAAATGACACAACAATAATACCTTATTAAAAAATTGTCAGAAAACGTGTAAATTGTTAGCTAATCCGTATGCTTAGGAACATAAAGCATAAGGCAATTCCTCATCAGGATTGGTGTTAGCACGCCATCTACTGACGACAAAAGCTAGCTTGCTCCGACACGGTAGCTTAAGCACACATTTGTTACATTAAACATTTGAGGCAGAAAATAACCTTAAGGGTCTTTAGATGATTTACAGACTTAAAAACATTGCGTCACTAAACTTATACCTCTGACATTAAGAAAAAAAATAAAAATATTAATAAAACATGTTTAAATGAGGCTCAACACATCTCCAGGTATCGTTTTGATGAGAGAACAACATTACAGTACAGTTAAAAGCTCAAAAGGTAAATTTAGCATAATACAAGTGTCCTTTAAACTGCATTCATGCGTTAGCAACACGTTACTATAGTTACCGGGGCTGTTTCCGGGCGCTGTGCAGCAGCAGCTCCTGACGGGGGTGCTCTAGAGCCACTGAAGAGCGGCTCAAATGCACAGAAGGAATTAATAAAGTCAAATTTAACCTTTAACCACAAACGGCCACGAAAAGACCTTTGTCATGGCCTGTGTATCTGACCGTCAGCAGAGGGCGCTGTGTCTCTGACCGTCAGCAGAGGGCGCTGTGTCTCTGACCGTCAGCAGAGGGCGCTGTGTCTCTGACCGTCAGCAGAGGGCGCTGTGCCTCTGACCGTCAGCAGAGGGCGCTGTGCGTCTGACCGTCAGCAGAGGGCGCTGTGTCTCTGACCGTGACCATCAGCAGAGGGCGCTGTGCCTCTGACCGTCAGCAGAGGGCGCTGTGTCTCTGACCGTCAGCAGAGGGCGCTGTGTCTCTGACCGTCCTGTGTCTCTGACCGTCAGCAGAGGGCGCTGTGTGTCTGACCGTCAGCAGAGGGCGCTGTGTGTCTGACCGTCAGCAGAGGGCGCTGTGTGTCTGACCGTCAGCAGAGGGCGCTATGCGTCTGACCGTCAGCAGAGGGCGCTGTGTCTCTGACCGTGACCATCAGCAGAGGGCACTGTGCCTCTGACCGTCAGCAGAGGGCGCTGTGTCTCTGACCGTCAGCAGAGGGCGCTATGTCTCTGACCGTCCTGTGTCTCTGACCGTCAGCAGAGGGCGCTGTGTGTCTGACCGTCAGCAGAGGGCGCTGTATGTCTGACCGTCAGCAGAGGGCGCTGTGTCTCTGACCGTCAGCAGAGGGCGCTGTGTGTCTGACCGTCAGCAGAGGGCGCTGTGTGTCTGACCGTCAGCAGAGGGGGCTGTGTCTCTGACCGTCAGCAGAGGGCGCTGTGTCTCTGACCGTCCTGTGTCTCTGACCGTCAGCAGAGGGCGCTGTGTCTCTGTCCGTCAGCAGAGGGCGCTGTGTCTCTGACCGTCCTGTGTCTCTGACCGTCAGCAGAGGGTGCTGTGTCTCTGACCGTCAGCAGAGGGCGCTATGTCTCTGACCGTCCTGTGTCTCTGACCGTCAGCAGAGGGCGCTGTGTGTCTGACCGTCAGCAGAGGGCGCTGTGTGTCTGACCGTCAGCAGAGGGCGCTGTGTCTCTGACCGTCAGCAGAGGGCACTGTGCCTCTGACCGTCAGCAGAGGGCGCTGTGTGTCTGACCGTCAGCAGAGGGCGCTGTGTCTCTGACCGTCAGCAGAGGGCGCTGTGTGTCTGACCGTCAGCAGAGGGCGCTGTGTGTCTGACCGTCAGCAGAGGGCGCTGTGTCTCTGACCGTCAGCAGAGGGCACTGTGCCTCTGACCGTCAGCAGAGGGCGCTGTGCCTCTGACCGTCAGCAGAGGGCGCTGTGTGTCTGACCGTCAGCAGAGGGCGCTGTGTGTCTGACCGTCAGCAGAGGGCGCTGTGTGTCTGACCGTCAGCAGAGGGCACTGTGCCTCTGACCGTCAGCAGAGGGCGCTGTGCCTCTGACCGTCAGCAGAGGGCGCTGTGTCTCTGACCGTCAGCAGAGGGCGCTGTGTGTCTGACCGTCAGCAGAGGGCGCTGTGTGTCTGACCGTCAGCAGAGGGGGCTGTGTCTCTGACCGTCAGCAGAGGGCGCTGTGTCTCTGACCGTCAGCAGAGGGCGCTGTGTGTCTCTGACCGTCAGCAGAGGGCGCTGTGTCTCTGACCGTCAGCAGAGGGCGCTGTGTCTCTGACCGTCAGCAGAGGGCGCTGTGTCTCTGACCGTCAGCAGAGGGCGTTCTAACACAAATGTGACTTCCTGAAAATAGAGAGATTGTTTTTTTATCGGATCAAATCAAAAATCACTGGTTTCGACCATAACTTTTGTCAACATTATGAATATAACTGTAAAAATCACATACTGAAAATAACTGTCTTGAAACTCAACTCAACAAATGTAGTTAAATAAAAACATATTCTACGTGTTTCCCATAAATAAGCCTCTTTTATTTTCCACTTGTTTCATTGTGAGTGAAAGAAACAGGAAAATCACCTTCACCCATTTCCATTTCCTTGACCCAGTTTCTCTGTTGTTCCTCTGAATGTGACACAAAAGTGTTTAAATGTGAACGGACTCAATCTGACCTGGAAAACATCTCATCGATATCAGGACTATCTATCAGGAGTAAAGCAGGACTGGTTTAATCCTGGTTTAAACCTTGTTTAGACCTGGTTTACTCCTGGTTTAGACCTGGTTTAGTCCTGGTTTAGTCCTGGTTTAGACCTGGTTTCCTCCTGGTTTCCTCCTGGTTTACTCCTGGTTTAGACCTGGTTTAGACCTGGTTTAGTCCTGGTTTAGTCCTGGTTTAGACCTGGTTTAGTCCTGGTTTAGTCCTGGTTTAGACCTGGTTTCCTCCTGGTTTCCTCCTGGTTTAGTCCTGGTTTAGACCTGGTTTAGACCTGGTTTAGACCTGGTTTAGTCCTGGTTTAGTCCTGGTTTAGACCTGGTTTAGTCCTGGTTTAGACCTGGTTTAGACCTGGTTTAGTCCTGGTTTAGACTTGGTTTAGACCTGGTTTAGACCTGGTGTAGACCTGGTTTTTGTCCCATTGGATCATGGTTTTGTCCTATTTTAGTCCAGTTTTAGTCTTTGTTTTCATCCCATTTTTGTTCTGTTTTATCCTTTTTTTATCCTGTCTTTTGTCCTATTTGAGTCCAGGTTTAGTCCTGGTTTTCCTCCCATGCTGGTCCTTGTTTGTCCTATTTTAATACTGTTTTTTGAGCCATTTGAGTCCAGGTTTAGTCTTATGTTTCAACCCTCTTTGTCCTGGTTTTGTCCCTTTTTGGCCCCGGTCCTCCTTTGGGCTCCTGGAGGACTCACTGGGACCGTCTCTGCGTGTGTCCCGTTTTCCGCTCGGCAGAATTTGGGCAGCTCTTGTTGAATAATTCAGGGTCAGACTCTGCAGAGAGCGCCTCACGCAGGGCGGAGCGGGTCTGGGGTTAGACCCGGGGCGGGGGGTCTCGCGGGGGGACGGGGGGTCTTGCGGGGGGACGGGGGGTCTCGCGGGGGGACGGGGGGTCTCGAGGGGGACGGGACAGACAGGAACGCCGCGTGCCTCTGTGGATTCCGTGCTGCGTCTCAAAAGGATTCTCAATATGAAGATCAGAAAATGCTCAAGTTTGAGTCTGAATAAAGTAAACGCTGCATTAACAGCCTTAAGTATGTGACGTTTTGATGAAATTGTATTGTATTTTCACTTTTACTCGAGTACTATTTTGTTTATTCCATTAACTCTAACTTGAGTAAAATGTTTGAGACATTTTAAACACATTATAAACAAAATAAAGCACAACTATGTCGAGTGAAGTCTTCTAAATACAAAACGTTCACAAATTGAGTGCATTATTGATTAAAATCTGTTACTGTTTTTTTTATTTTTTTAATTAACGCCGCTGTCTTTATTATAAAAAGGATTTGCGTTTGTGTTTTAGACTCTGTATAATCCAGATAACGATGTTTTTTATAGTTTTTATAATAGTGACAACAACAAAAAAGGAAGTGCAGCTTTACATACGATATGTTTTTGTGATTATTGTGTCAATTGTGTCAAAAAAATCCGTCCGATTACTTGACTTCATACATCGTTCAGTAGCATGTCATAACTTAAACCCAGTAAGTACAAAAAAAGACAGAAAAAAGAAACCAACAGCAAAGAAAGAAAGAAAAAATAGAGAAAATAACAAAGATCTCGCAAAATATTTATCCATCTGTGAAAAAAAACTAACATTTAAGTAAAAAACATATTAGTACAAAATATACTGTGCGGTAAAAATACTTCTAAATGCTTTGTTTTAACTCTCACTTAATTTTAAGTTTAATTTGCCTTCTCTACCGCTTTGAACAGCTGCAAGGTCATTTCCATCTCACGCTACAGGTCATAAATCACAGTTTAGATTATTTTCACACATGTTTTTTCAGTATATGAGCAAAATGTACATGATTATATTAGGTGTGGTTATTAAAAATGACTCGTAGAAGCTCATAGAATCCTCCATGGTGACGGGCTGGCGGTCATGTCGTTGCCGCTCTTCGTCTTCACCCCTCCTCCTCCTCGTCCTCTTCTCTGTACTGTTATTTTAGCGCCGCTTCTTCCCCTCGGGCCGTTCTCATCAGACGCTGCCCGAGTCTGAGGCGACGAGCAGCAGGTGACGAGCAGCAGGGCCCGACACCCGCGGACACGCCTTTATGAAAGAATAACTGCAAGATCTGTTATGGGTTTATAGTGGAAAGTGTGGCAGAAGTGTTTGTGCTTTTATCCTCATCGTAGTTTCTGAAACGTGAATCTGACATGGATTTTCAGCATGATGAGCGTTTAGGACTGTTGCCACTGAGGACGGAGAATCTGATCTTTAGACCTGGTTTGGACCCGATTTTGACCTGGTTTAGTCCTTGTTTAGTTCAAGTTTAGTCCTAATTTAGACCCGGTTTTGACCTGGTTTACTCCAAGTTTAGACCTGGTTTTGACCTTGTTTAGCTCAAGTTTAGTCCTGATTTAGACCTGGTTTTGACCTTGTTTAGCTCAAGTTTAGTCCTGATTTAGACCTGGTTTTGACCTTGTTTAGCTCAAGTTTAGTCCTGATTTAGACCTGGTTTTGACCTTGTTTAGTTCAAGTTTAGTCCTGACTTAGACACGGTTTTGACCTTGTTTAGTTCAAGTTTAGTCCTGACTTAGACACGGTTTTGACCTGGTTTAGTTCAAGTTTAGTCCTGATTTAGACCTGGTTTCGACCATAGAAAACTGAGGAGCTCCACTTCTTGCTCCATCTATTTCTACATCTATTGTATTGAGACTCTCTCGGGGGCGGACCCCCGAACCCCCCGGGCCCCCCAAGCCCCCCGGGCTTGTACTGGAACCTGCTTTAATGCTGTTTCAAACACACGACGCTCTTCTGTTTTCACCTGTTCTCCTCCGACACAAAAGCGATACTTGTGCTCTAAACTTTCTAATATCGCCGGGACTCACTGGAATAACAGCGGGTTAAATTGTTCGGCCATCTTGACGGCGACGCGGATCTGGCAGCCTGGAGAGCATCACAGCAGGCCGGCTAATATCTAACCCGCCGGAACAGATGTGACCGCTGGGCTAATGGAAACGCAGGCTGCCAGACTGAAGCCAGATATAATTACATCCAAGTAATGCCAGGCAAAAAACACAGCACACACAGAGTCAAAGTGGTGCAACAGCCTCCCGCGGAGAAGAGGGGGAGGAGGGGGGAGGAGGTGGAAGGGGAGGAGGAGGAGGTGGGGGAGGAGAGGGAGGAGGAGGAGCGGAAGGAGAGGGGGGAGGAAGGGTGAAGAGGGGGAGGAGGGGGAGGAGGAGGAGGAGGGGTGAGGAGGAGGAGGGGGAGTTGGGGGGAGGAGGGGTGAGGAGGAGAGGGAGGAGGAGGAGAATGAGGAGGAGGAGGAGCGAAGAGGGGAAGGAGGAGGGGGAGGAGGAGGAGAATGAGGAGGAGGAGGAGCGAAGAGGGGAAGGAGGAGGGGGAGGAGGAGGAGAAAAGCACGATCAGGAGACGATGACATCACATTAACATTAACTTCATGTCATTATAAATCAGATTTTACTGAATAAAAACATGAACAATTTCTTTGACCTCAGATTTATAGAGACGTGTTTATTATGACGCACTCGGACCATCGCAGCTCCTCCTTTTATGGACTTGACTCCTCCTCCACTTCTCGTCCCGCAGGAGGCGCAGCAGTCTCGTCTCCGGCTTCTGGAGACTTCTAGAAGTTCAGTTCAGGTTCTAAGCGTTCTAGGGTCCGGCCCCCGAGGTCATGTGATCAGCGGCTTTTAAACCATCCTCGCTGCAGACTGAAGCGGTCAGCGGGGGTCAGCGGGGGTCAGCGGGGTCAATAAGGTCAGCAGGGTCAGCGTTGGTCCTTAACCCTAACTGTGGAACTGACGCTTCTGACATTTAAGACTGTAATAAAAACTTACCTTGTTTGGATTTTAAGACAAACATTGAGCCGACGCTCATCCAGGAGCGGCCCCTCATCCAGGAGCGGCCCCTCATCCAGGAGCCGACCCTCATCCAGGAGCCGACCCTCATCCAGGAGCGGCCCCTCATCCAGGAGCCGACCCTCATCCAGGAGCCGACCCTCATCCAGGAGCCGACGCTCATCCAGGAGCTGACTCTCATCCAGGAGCCGACGCTCATCCAGGAGCCGACCCTCATCCAGGAGCCGACGCTCATCCAGGAGCCGACCCTCATCCAGGAGCTGACCCTCATGGAGCCGACCCTCATCCAGGAGCCGACCCTCATCCAGGAGCCGACCCTCATCCAGGAGCCGACCCTCATCCAGGAGCCGACCCTCATCCAGGAGCAGCCCCTCATCCAGGAGCAGCCCCTCATCCAGGAGCCGACTCTCATCCAGGAGCCGACTCTCATCCAGGAGCGGCCCCTCATCCAGGAGCCGACCCTCATCCAGGAGCCGACCCTCATCCAGGAGCGGCCCCTCATCCAGGAGCGGCCCCTCATCCAGGAGCTGACCCTCATCCAGGAGCCGACCCTCATCCAGGAGCTGACCCTCATCCAGGAGCGGCCCCTCATCCAGGAGCTGACCCTCATCCAGGAGCCGACCCTCATCCAGGAGCCGACCCTCATCCAGGAGCGGCCCCTCATCCAGGAGCCGACCCTCATCCAGGAGCGGCCCCTCATCCAGGAGCGGCCCCTCATCCAGGAGCGGCCCCTCATCCAGGAGCCGACCCTCATCCAGGAGCCGACGCTCATCCAGGAGCGGCCCCTCATCCAGGAGCGGCCCCTCATCCAGGAGCGGCCCCTCATCCAGGAGCCGACGCTCATCCAGGAGCCGACCCTCATCCAGGAGCGGCCCCTCATCCAGGAGCGGCCCCTCATCCAGGAGCGGCCCCTCATCCAGGAGCGGCCCCTCATCCAGGAGCCGACCCTCATCCAGGAGCCGACCCTCATCCAGGAGCGGCCCCTCATCCAGGAGCCGACCCTCATCCAGGAGCCGACCCTCATCCAGGAGCTGACTCTCATTCAGGAGCCGACGCTCATCCAGGAGCCGACCCTCATCCAGGAGCCGACGCTCATCCAGGAGCCGCCCCTCATCCAGGAGCCGACCCTCATCCAGGAGCTGACCCTCATGGAGCCGACCCTCATCCAGGAGCCGACCCTCATCCAGGAGCCGACCCTCATCCAGGAGCCGACCCTCATCCAGGAGCCGACCCTCATCCAGGAGCTGACCCTCATCCAGGAGCCGACCCTCATCCAGGAGCCGACCCTCATCCAGGAGCGGCCCCTCATCCAGGAGCGGCCCCTCATCCAGGAGCTGACCCTCATCCAGGAGCCGACCCTCATCCAGGAGCTGACCCTCATCCAGGAGCGGCCCCTCATCCAGGAGCGGCCCCTCATCCAGGAGCGGCCCCTCATCCAGGAGCCGACCCTCATCCAGGAGCCGACCCTCATCCAGGAGCTGACTCTCATCCAGGAGCCGACGCTCATCCAGGAGCCGACCCTCATCCAGGAGCCGACGCTCATCCAGGAGCCGACCCTCATCCAGGAGCTGACCCTCATCCAGGAGCCGACCCTCATCCAGGAGCCGACCCTCATCCAGGAGCTGACCCTCATCCAGGAGCCGACCCTCATCCAGGAGCCGACCCTCATCCAGGAGCGGCCCCTCATCCAGGAGCGGCCCCTCATCCAGGAGCGGCCCCTCATCCAGGAGCTGACCCTCATCCAGGAGCCGACCCTCATCCAGGAGCTGACCCTCATCCAGGAGCGGCCCCTCATCCAGGAGCTGACCCTCATCCAGGAGCCGACCCTCATCCAGGAGCCGACCCTCATCCAGGAGCCGACCCTCATCCAGGAGCGGCCCCTCATCCAGGAGCCGACCCTCATCCAGGAGCGGCCCCTCATCCAGGAGCGGCCCCTCATCCAGGAGCGGCCCCTCATCCAGGAGCCGACCCTCATCCAGGAGCAGCCCCTCATCCAGGAGCCGACTCTCATCCAGGAGCCGACTCTCATCCAGGAGCCGACTCTCATCCAGGAGCCGACCCTCATCCAGGAGCGGCCCCTCGGAGTCTTCCCTGAAACATGACATCATCTTTGAATAAAACATGTCCCATGAGCCCAATGAGCTCATCGTTTTACAGGAAACACGACTTCCACCGCACGATGTCATTGCACGATGTCATCGCACCATCAAATCACGCCAGGACTAAAAATACACTTACGTGGTTTCACAAAAGGCTCCAGCAGTGAGTCATGTGCATCAGAGGTTTGAGATGAAGCAGAAAGTATGTATAAGTATGTCGTATGTATAAGTATGTCGTATGTATAAGTATGTCATATGTATAAGTATGTCATATGTATAAGTATGTATAAGTATGTTGTATGTATAAGTATGTCGTATGTATAAGTATGTCGTATGTATAAGTATGTCATATGTATAAGTATGTATGAGTATGTCGTATGTATAAGTATGTATAAGTATGTACAAGTATGTCGTATGTATAAGTATGTCGTATGTATAAGTATGTCATATGTATAAGTATGTATGAGTATGTCATATGTATAAGTATGTATGAGTATGTCGTATGTATAAGTATGTATAAGTATGTACAAGTATGTTGTATGTATAAGTATGGAGGCTGAAGGATATACCAAATATTAACTTTACTTAATTGTATTAAAACTGCACTTTGATATAATAATTGAATTCCAACTACATTAACTTTAGATTGTATTATTTTAGTCACTCTAAGTTGTGCTGAAACTGGCCTCACACTCACCACATTCCTAGATAAGGACAAAGCTGCAGACCCAGGCCCAAGGACATGTCTGTGCGATGGAACAGCGACTGGAAGAATACTGAGGGAAGGCCTCAACGTTCATATCACGCCCCATTTTAAAAGGCCAGTTTCAGCACAACTTAGAGTGACCAAAATAATTCAATCTAAAGTTAATTAGATTAATTAATTAGTTGGAATTCCCTTATTATATCAAAGTGCAGTTTTAATAAAATTAAGTAAAGTTAATATTTGGTATATCCTTCAAGGCGTACTTATACATACTTATACATACTTATACATACGACATACTTATACATACGACATACTTATACATACTTATACATATGACATACTTATACATACTTATACATACTTATACATACGACAATACTGGACACACACTGGACACACACTGGACACACACTGGACACACTACTGGACACACACTGGACACACACTGGACACACACTGGACACACACTACTGGACACACACTGGACACACACTGGACACACACTGGACACACACTGGACACACTACTGGACACACACTGGACACACACTGGACACACACTACTGGACACACACTGGACACACACTACTGGACACACACTGGACACACACTGGACACACACTACTGGACACACACTGGACACACTACTGGACACACACTACTGGACACACACTGGACACACACTACTGGACACACACTGGACACACTACTGGACACACACTACTGGACACACACTGGACACACACTGGACACACACTGGACACACACTGGACACACTTCTGGACACACACTACTGGACACACACTGAACACACACTACTGGACACACACTGGACACACACTGGACACACTTCTGGACACACACTGGACACACACTACTGGACACACACTGGACACACACTGGACACACACTACTGGACACACACTGGACACACACTGGACACACACTACTGGACACACACTGGACACACTACTGGACACACACTACTGGACACACACTGGACACACACTGGACACACACTACTGGACACACACTGGACACACTACTGGACACACACTACTGGACACACACTGGACACACACTGGACACACACTGGACACACACTGGACACACTTCTGGACACACACTGGACACACACTACTGGACACACACTGGACACACACTACTGGACACACACTGGACACACACTGGACACACACTGGACACACACTACTGGACACACACTACTGGACACACACTACTGGACACACACCTGTGTGTAAAAATACTAAAGTCACAGCTGGACTCGACTTGAAAATGGACCCAATGAACAGACTTTGAATAAATTTGTCTTTTATTGACTTGGTGCGACTTATGAAGACAAGTTTGTCATCTTAAGTTTGGGAGCATGACCACGCCCCTTCCTGCAGGACCACGCCCCTTCCTGCAGGACCACGCCCCTTCCTGCAGCTACGCTACTTAAATCATCCAGATCACATACACTTGTGTTCATGATTTTCGTGCCCCTCCCTCACACCCTTTTAAATTGTTCTTATTGTTCTAATTTATCTCCTAGACGGGGGTCTCGGGGCCCGGGAGCCTTCAGCCCTCATCGTCAGAAGCCCCAAAACGGCATCAACTTCTGTACATTTGTGTTGTTCACGTTTCTCGCCGGCCAATAAACACTTTGCATCGTAGCTGGGGGCGTGGTCCTTGCTAGTGAATTCCTTTCTTCGAATGCTCCACTTTCCAACATTTTCATTTCCAAATTTCTTCCTAATGTGTTTCTTTCTGGTCTTGTCTTGGTTGTTTTTGTTCTTGTGTAAAAAAAAAAAAAATATTTTTTTTTTAAAGCACTTCCAGTTCAAAGTCATGTGAATAAACCCTGAACAATGACATTAACTTTTTCAAATGTTTCACTTTTTCACAAACATAACTCAAGGTTCCAAATCAGATACTGGCCCTTTAATATTCAGTATTCAGTGACTAAATAAATGTTCTTCCCAACACTGAACATTGATAACAGCATTGTGTGGAATTTACCTACGTTGTTAAGAAAATGTAACTCTTTTCTCCTTTTTGAAAGCTTTTCCCAGCCAAGGGCGGAAACACAATCACCTCCGACACTTTATAACAGCTCCAAAACTGAAGAGCTTCAGATGAGTTCTGGGTAATCTGCTTTGTGTTTGTCAATGTCATGGAATCAGACATACACCGATGCTATTCCGTAACACATCGAGAACACAATTCAACTTAGAATATGAAACGACACAGAAATATCAGACATTTGTATGGCAAGCTTGGGAGAAAACGCCGGGACTGATCACGCAGGCTGTGGTAAGCAGCCTGCGTGATCCTCCTGGGTTTCACCCCGTTTTTTCCCATGCTGGTTGGTTTTATTAGATATTCTGGAATAGGCGGGTCACATTTCTCATTGGTCAGCTTCACATCAAGGCACTTGTTTTACAGTTGGTATTTTTCCTAGAGATCAAGCCTTGGGTAAACATTACCCAAACTCCTCTGGGCTGTCACTCCCCCCTAGGGTAAACATACTTTGGCCCATCTTTACGACCCCTTCACAAATGCAGTTTGTCACACACCCGCTCTTCTCTTAGACTAATGATGCAGATAAAATACATCACAGAAATAAAATCATATATTCACATTTTATCACATTTCCCTCCTGTTTATCAACGCATTAGTCACTATCTCATATGCCAAACATATTACTCTTTTCAGTTTACAACATGTCTTTCATTTTGTTGTTAAAATGACACTTTTACACTCAAAAAGTAATGCACATTTTTCAACATTGAACACACTTCTTTTCTCTCGGCCCACAACATTTCTACTGCATTACTGTCCTAAATTTTGAGTCAGATTGGTCAATCTCTGTAATTTGACAAACAGACTGTCTATAATTTTGTGCGGTGTGATGGGAAATATAGAAGTACAAGCGGAAAGCCCTTAAACCCGCTGCTCTCTGGTCAGTCAGTTTGACTCGTCAGGGACATCTCTGGACACCCCAATAGAATCAAATACGTTGTATCAGCTGCTACTGGAACCAGATTGTCCACTAACCTCTCGACCTTGACCCTGCGGTATGGTTCTGGGTGATGCTGATCTTTGTTATGACCATGGCTGGCCACAAAAGGGATACATAGGTACAACGTCCCACAAGTGTCCCCACATCACCATACGTTCTCGCTTGGTTTCTTAAGAGACCTTCTTCCGCTGCTCGCTTCGGTCACACCTATGACACATATGAACTGGTACATTTCCCATCTCAATTCATAATCTCATTAACATTGCATGTAGTTATGTTGTAGCAGATAAAAAAAACACTCTTAGTTAGTGTAAACAACAGTGGCTGTGGTGTAATATGCCATTGTGTTTCTTCAGCTACTGTCATGTCAATTGTACATTGTACATTATACATTATACATTTCATAACCTTTCTTCAAGTTGATCACTTATTTTCTTCCCTCTATTCCAGGTCTGTGTATGTTTCACTTACCAGTATACACAGTTGTGACACACCATTGTATGTTGATCGATTGTCCCGATTGTCCCGATTGCATAATACAGGTGTTCAGCACCCATATTACCGTCATCGCTGTGATGATGATAACTGTTGATTCTTTTTCACAGAGTATGGTACTCTGCGCACCGTAGCCTCTGGCTCTCGTTCATCGTAGCAGAGTATAGCACTTTGCGTACTGTAGAATCTGTCTCCCGTCCATTGTAGCAGAGTATCGTACTCTACCGTAGACTCTGGACAAAACTCATACAAACAAAGTCCTGCGTCTGCGATGTTATGGCTCTGCCGCTGTGTTGTCCAGACATTTCTCTCACTTTGTAATAAGAGCACCCATGTTCTCGTCCCTCCAATGGTCGGTGTGAGGACGACACGGTGTGGCTCCGTCCACTTGGCTCGTCTCTGTAAACACCACATCTCCAACACGATCTTGCTGCGGTGATAAACAAAGTCTTTTCGACAGTTCAATGTATTTCAAACAGTTTTCTTGTTTACAATTTTTTTTTTTTTTTTTGTAATTATTGATTTGGAATATTTGTTTACTAGTCCATATCCCTCCTTTTTGAGATAAGGCCTTGCCCATTTCTCAAACTACTACACAATTCTACATTTAAACAAAATTCAATAATCCAGATAGTTTACAACGTTCACTAATCCAGGATGTAATCAAGGAAGAGATGGAATTGCGTCTGTCACTCCAACTCCGCAGTTCAGTGGTCACATCCCTGGCTGAGCCCCCCCTGTGCTGCCCCCCCCCCCCTGTGTGGGTCAATTAGTCTATGTGTGTAATCTTACACTTCCCAAACCTATCTGTTTTACCACCATTTGTTTCAAACTCCAAATGTTTCAAACTCTAAAAGTTTCAAACTATAAATGTCTGGTGTCCACGTGTGTGCACGCGTATGTATGTATGTGTGTGTGTGTGTGTGTGTGTGTGTGTGTGTATTCAAATACATCAACCTATACTAATTATATAAATAATTCCCCCGTTGAGCTAGCCATAAGGGTCAACTCCCAACTTAGAATTCTTCACATAATTAACAATTTCACATCTCCTCTGTGGGTGTGGCCTGCATAAGGTCACCCATCTAATGTAATATGTGCTAATCTTCTATATGTGCTTCAGGTGAGTTTCAAACTCAATCTCTCACACCTGCTCATGTGGTGCTTTACAAACATTGTGTATTAGTTTGTTCTAGCAAGTCTATATCTGTATAAAAAAATCAAAATGATTCTAAACCTTCCTTGGTTATAAGGCTCGTCTCTTTTAAGATAAGATAAGATAAGATATTCCTTTATTGTCCCACATGGGGAAATTTCATTGGTGCAACGCAGGTAGATACAGAGGTAGATACAGAAGAACAGATCATTATAGGAAGTCTGAAAAACACTTTCAGTAGAAGATCTCCTATAAATAAATAAAAACTCCCATAGACAAATAAATAAATACCATTTCATGTGATCCCGACAGTAATTGCACATGAATATGTGTCACGACAGCACATAGATTGCACATGAATTTCACAGTAATTGCACATGAATTCCAACAGCAATTGCACATACGACAGAATTGCACATCAGTATTAGGTTAGGTCAGTATTGCGACGGGATAACGTGACGATCTCCGGGTAAGACGACTGTTCTCCGCAGTTTCATGAGTTCCTCCTTTGTGTAAACGCGGTACGGCCGGCCGGGGGGCGGGGCCGGAGCCGGGGGGCGGGGCCGGAGCCAAGACACATCGCAACGACACGACGAAAACACTCAATCCAGCCGAATAAAGTCAAAACAAGTTAATTTAAAGCGATTCCAGTGCGTGTCCCGATCGTTCGTGAAGTTCCTCTTTCATATAAACGTGTATATAAACGTGTACCGACGATACGCCGTACTTAAGCGCGGCCGGAGGGCGCGGGGGGGGGCTGGTGGGCTCGCTCGGAGCTAGCTCACGTCACAACAACACAACGAACGCAACGAAAAACGCTCAAATCCAGCCGAAAAAAGTCAAAAACAGTTGAATTAAAAAACTATTCCAGCGCGTGTCCCTATCGTACAGTAAAATAGAAAAAAATATACTAACTATATTTACAAAATATAGGAGATAAAGCACAATAAGTGTGAGAAAGAAGAGAGAGCGTTTACACCGGGCTGCCAGCTGTACCAGCGCCTTATGACGATATTTTATCAACCCGTTTTCCCTTGTTCCCTACTTTCTTTGTCTTTTCCCTGTAACGCATGCATCTTCCTCTCTGTCTTCCCCTCTGTCTTTGTCTCCTCTTGTAACGAAGGAAACACCCATTTCCAAATTTCTAAACCTGCTCTTTCTTTCTCTCTTTTCACTTACTCTTACCTTCACTTGTAACCTGCTTTTACTTTCTCTCCTTGCTGCTGATATAACTACCAAACGCTGCATCCCCTGGGATTCCACTGTTTAAATATCTCTGTCTGTGTAGTTCCTGTTATCACTGGTTTCATAATTTTCTATAGCGTCTAAATTTAGACGATATTGTCTAATTTAAATCTATTCAATTCTTGATTGAATCTCCACAATCCTTCAGGTAATTCCTTTAGAATGTCAAATTCTTTCCCTGTTCATGTTAACTTTTCCTATTACTCATCAGTCAACCCCCCCTGAGGTGTTGCTGTTGGTGTCCCTGTGATCCGTAAAGATAACAACATCTGCTCCATCCTGAGTCCTCCAGATTCTTTGCCAGTCAATAGCCCCTTATCTCTGACTATCTTTTTTAGGTTTGTTCTGTGCACTCAAAAAACACAATACCGTAAAAAAAAAAAAAAAAAACTTTTGTCTTCTATGTCGGGGACAGGAAGTGTCCTGTCTGTGATCACATTCCCCAAAAAATTGGCCATCTATAAAAATCTGAATTCATCTTCATCTCTTATCAAGTTTAATACAATCTTTATAATTGATTGTTGTCAATCAAACAACACCCTTCAAATTTGTTCTAATCCTAAAATTTAAACCAGCTGAGTTTAGTTCCTAATTCATTCATTCAGAGCGTCCTCTGAGTGCTTTCTCCCCATTCTCCTGTCTTGTTGACCCCCCTTATCTCCCCCTCTCTGCCACGTCATCTGAGCACACTGGAAGTCTCCCTCCAAAATCCTCTTATGACTTTTCCTTTGTCTTTTTACAGTTTGGGGTGATAATTTTGGCATTATGTGGTCTCGGTCTTCTGAGAGAAATGCTACTTGCTTTACAGTCACGGTCAATGTCAAGCTTCTAGAGAAAATTCCATATTAGATTCCTCCGGACATAAACTTGGTGTTTAATGATTCACCCGTGACTGCAAATTTTAGATCTCTCAGAATAACGCCTTGTGACCCTTGTATGATTAATTGTGATTCACAGTTGTTAGTTAATCACTTATTAATCCTCATTCACACATTCACACTTCTCTCTTACTTACTTCGCTCGTGCACAGCGCTTACATTCACTCATCTTTATGTCAGTAACAACTCGTACATAAGGCATCATAACTTTCTTTCCTGTGAGAAACTTAACTCATGGTGAGCAATTTAACTCCTTTTATGTGAGAAACTTATCTACACAAAGCCAACCAATATTTTTCCAGCAATATTAAACTCCCTGCTTATGTGAGAAACATATCTCGTCCATAAGCTTACAATATTTCCTCAGTAATATCAAACTGGGCATAAGAGCCTACAATATTTCCTCAGTAATATCAAACTGGGCATTTCCTCAGTAATACCTAACTGGGCATATAGCCAAACAATATTTCACAGTAATACTAAACTGGGCAAATAGCCAAACAATATTTTTCAGAAATATCAAACTAATGCATAAAACGTTTTATGGCTAACTCTTTCACGCACAAAGTTTTGTCTGACCTTCTTCGTCGCCTGTGTTCTCCTGCTGCTTCGAAACGACGCGCTCTCCTCGCGGAGAATGAGGTGCGATGGGCGGCCACGGGAAAAGTGGACTTCCTTTAGCTGTGCACAGACTTCACCGATTCACCCGTCAATCTCCGCGAAGGGGCTGCTTGTCGTCCGGCTCGATAGGACCAGAAAATGTCATGGAATCAGACATACACCAATGCTATTCCGTAACACATCGAGAACACAATTCAACTTAGAATATGAAACGACACAGAAATATCAGACATTTGTATGGCAAGCTTGGGAGAAAACGCCGGGACTGATCACGCAGGCTGTGGTACGCAGCCTGCGTGATCCTCCTGGGTTTCACCCCATTTTTTCCCATGCTGGTTGGTTTTATTAGATATTCTGGAATAGGCGGGTCACATTTCTCATTGGTCAGCTTCACATCAAGGCACTTGTTTTACAGCTGGTATTTTTCCTAGAGATCAAGCCTTGGGAAAACATTACCCAAACTCCTCTGGGCTGTCACACCCCCTCTGGGTAAACATCCTTTGGCCCATCTTTACGACCCCTTCACAAATGCAGTTTGTCACACACCCGTTCTTCTCTTGGACTAATGATGCAGATAAAATATCACTATTATGCAGATAAAATACATCACAGAAATATAGTCATATATTCACATTTTATCACAGTCAGATATATTACACAATACTTTACTACTTTATTACTTCAGATGAGTTCTGTAATCTGCTTTGTGTTTGTCAGATATATTACACAATACTTTACTACTTTATTACTTTCTTACACTTACATACTTTCTTGTCTGGTTAATTTCAGGTTGAAGTACGCGCAGCCAAACACACAGATCGGGTGAGTCGCTACATGAGGATTGTACTTCAGTGATGATGATGATGATGAAGTATTTGTGTCTCCTCGTTCCAGCCGCACTGATGTGAACGCAGTAACAAACTGGAACGCGCCCCTGGTGTGGGAAGGAACCTTTGATCCAGTGGTCGTGGACGGCATCTATAAAAACACCAACCCCAGAATTGCTGTGCTGGTTTTAGCCGTTGGCAAGTGAGGAAGAGGACAACAGTCTTGTTTTGTTGACTATGTTATTGTTCTGTATTTGTTTTTGATCAAACAGGTACACTCGGTTTATAAAAGGGTTTGTAGAGTCAGGGGAGAAGTATTTCTTTGTTGGATTCAGAGTGACGTACTACATTTTTACAGACGATAAAAAAGGAAGTCCCAGAGGTAAGACACACAATGAATTAATACATATAAAATACATCTGATTGTTATATAACTAAACACGTACTGAAAATGCATATTCAGAATCCATACTTTTAAATGAAAGGAAGACATGATGATCTTTAATCACGCAATTTACGCTTTGAACCAGTGGCATGCGAAATCAAGGCAAGTAGTGATCGACCATTAAAACCTAATATTACCTTTTGTCACAACTATATTTATAATATGTCCAATAAGCCCGTTTTCCCCTCACTTCTGCTGCTGAAGCTCAGCTGAAGTCAGTGTCTTTAGTGGCCTCTACAGGCCACTGAGCAGTATTATACTATTATATTAATTTCAATATTTGTTGCAATATTTTGAACTGTAGTAGAAGTAGGACAGAGTAGTAGAGATTATGCCTTTTCCTTGTCGTTGACTTGGGTTGTTACGCTGGAAAGAATACAAATCATGTCGTCCGATGAGGCCAAGACTGAGGACTAAACAGTCCACGTCATGGAGGTTGTTGGAAAGGTCCTTGTTGGTAGATGAGATCTGTCCCAAGTATCTAAAGCTCGGATGTTGTGGGACTGTCTTGGCAAACAAGTCTCTTTAACTTGAAAATACCTCTGGACTGGCAGACCGGGTGGTGGTCTCTCCTTAAGAGGAGGGATCAGAGGGTCTGTTCCTCCAGACCTTCCATTTTCATCCGGGTCGTGGAACACTGGACCAGCTCTGTACTCTCCGTTAGGTGCTCAAGGGTTCATGGGAGTTTGTTCCACCGTGTCCCTCGAGGTGCCCTTTGGGGGGAGTATGGGGTCCGGGAGTACGGGGTCCGGGGCCCTTTGTTCAGGGCTGTCCGGTCCCTGTATGACCGGAGCAGGAGCTGTGTTCATTGCAGTAAGTCAGACCTGTTCCCAGCGCATGTGGGACTCCTCAGGGCTGCGCTTTGGCACCGGTTCTGTTTTTAAGGACTGGAACAGTCGGGGTGCAGAGGACGTCATGTTCAGAATACAATACTCTTCTTGGTCCATGTAAATGTATTTAGAAATCTCTGACTAAAAACATGTTTAAAGCCTTCAGACAATGGATATATTTCAGATGAAGCTGGCTCCTGGCAGACACATATCGCTCCAGGAGGTTCCCAGTGCAAACAGATGGCAGGATGTGGTGCTCAGCAAGATGAAGTGGGCCACTGTTTCAATCGAGAATTGGGCGAGTCTTACAACAGAAAACGACATGAGACAGTTACTTGATTGTACATTTGATTAACATTACAACATTTGCTTCTTTAGCTTCATAAAGAAGCCGACTATCTCTTTATGATGGACATTGACAGCATTTTTCACAACCGTTTTGGAGCAGAGTCTCTCAGTCGACTGACGGCTACGCTTCATCGTGGCTACTATAAGGTTTATTATTTTGTTTATGAGTCACAAAAACATAACACAGCTTTTTTTGTGTCGTCGATGTACTTTCTGCTTAAATGTCTAGTGTACATTTCACTTCATACATACATTAACTTCTCATTAGGGAAAAAAACGTGATCCATTTCCATATGAGAGTGGGCCAACATCTCAGGCTTACATCCCTTTTGGAGAAGGAGACTACTACTACACCGCAGCGGTGTTGGGAGGATACATGGAGGACAAGTACAAGCTGGTCAAGTAAGCTTTCCCAGAACAATGCTTTTACTGCTGCCCATATTGCACTGATAATTGGTATGTTCTTTCTTGGTAGATACTGTCATGAGAAATCCCTGGAGGACGCTAAAAACGGAGTGGAAGCCGCGTGGCAGGAGAGTCACCTCAACAAGTAAAGTCCATCCTCCTACGTTCAAGTGACTTGGTTCTGTTTAGGATTTGCCTTGTATATTTACTGTGCGTTTCTTTGCCAGATACTTTCTGTACAACAAGCCAACAAAAGTACTGTCTCCAGAATATCTGTGGTCGGACTATGACGCGGTTCCCAAGGACATTCGAGTCGTGCGCATTTCCCAGTTAGTCAAGAATTATGCAGAAGTGAGACCAAACGGTGGACATTGATCAAGTGACTGTCGGGACGGGCTCTGGGTGAAAATGTCTAAACAGTTTTTATATGGGCGGGTATTTATCACACAGTGAGGACTAAAGCTTGTACACATTCACATCATGGGGACGTGCCTTGCTCATGGGGCAAAAATCAGGTCCTTAAGATGTGAATCCTTTAATTATTAGATCAATAACATGGTTTAAATAGCAGCTATGGCTAAAAACAGGTACAAGTACTGATTATGTTAGGGTTAGTTTTGTGTTATAGAAACTAATATATCTTTCATCATCGATGACATTATCGCAGAAGACATTTTAGGTTTTAGATTTTAGTATGTTTGACCCTCACAGAGACAGGCACTGATGGTCCAGTAACTTTGAATGAAACCACACCCCCTCATTACAGTTATGCATGTTCATCTGATATGAATAAAATATATCTATGTATTGAGTCTTCTTTTTTCCTTTACAAAGGCCTAAATCTTCTTCCTTTTTATCACGGATACTTCATATCTTCAATCCACAGGTAAAATATAACATTATTATTGTTGCTGATATTAATGTATATATTGATCATCAATCTGACTCATTATCAAGAGAATTTTTAAATATCTTAAATTGCATGGATTGTTTCACATCAGAGGTGGAACACAGGACCTGGTTATGGATTATCTGCAGACGTCACCTTTGTTGGGAATGTGGCCATCTATTGAGAAACCCTGACCCGAGGGAGCAGGTCAAAATTCAGAGTTTTAAAACTCCGTAGAAAAGCTTTGAGGGGGTAACCTCAAAGAAAGGAATTCACTAGCAAGGACCACGCCCCCAGCTACGATGCAAAGTGTTTATTGGCCGGCGAGAAACGGGAACAACACAAATTTACAGAAGTTGATGCCGTTTTGGGGCTTCTGGCGATGAGGGCTGAAGGTTCCCGGTCTAGGAGATAAATTAGAATATTAAGAACAATTTAAAAGGGTGTGAGGGAGGGGCACGAAAATCATGAACACAAGTGTATGTGATCTGGATGATTTAAGTAGTGTAGCAGCAGGAAGGGGCGTGGTCCTGCAGGAAGGGGCGTGGTCCTGCAGGAAGGGGCGTGGTCATGCTCCCAAACTTAAGATGACAAACTTGTCTTCATAAGTCGCACCAAGTCAATAAAAGGCAAATTTATTCAAAGTCTGTTCATTGGGTCCA
The DNA here is from genome assembly GCF_026437365.1 of Eucyclogobius newberryi. Taxonomy (NCBI): domain Eukaryota; kingdom Metazoa; phylum Chordata; class Actinopteri; order Gobiiformes; family Gobiidae; genus Eucyclogobius; species Eucyclogobius newberryi. The sequence continues at coordinate 33,153,653 of NW_027315768.1, forward strand.
TTTTCAAGTCGAGTCCAGCTGTGACTTTAGTATTTTTATTTTTGCTGTGTCGGGTCAGAAGTGTGTCCAGTGTGTCCAGTGTGTGTCCAGTGTGTGTCCAGTAGTGTGTGTCCAGTGTGTGTCCAGTGTGTGTCCAGTGTGTGTCCAGTTGCGTGTATGTATAAATATGTATAAGTATGTATAAGTATGTTGTATGTATAAGTATATATATATAAGTATGTATATATAAGTATGTATAAGTATATCGCATGTATAAGTATGTATGTCATATGTATAAGTATGTCATATATATAAGTATGTCATATGTATAAGTATGTCATATGTATAAGTATGTATAAGCATGTATAAGCATGTATAAGTATGTATAAGTATGTCATATGTATAAGTATGTCATATGTATAAGTATGTATAAGCATGTATAAGCATGTATAAGTATGTATAAGTATGTTGTATGTATAAGTATGTATAAGTTTGTATAAGTATGTTGTATGGATAAGTATGTATAAGTATGTATAAGCATGTATAAGTATGTATAAGTATGTATAAGCATGTATAAGTATGTATAAGTATGTATAAGTATGTATAAGTATGTATAAGTAGTTTTTAGTGGACAAACCTGGAGGAGAACCACAGTGAAGACAGGTCTAAACTCAGTTCACTTTTCCCTCTCAGATCCAGCTCTGTTGTTGTGCCCGTGGGCAACACACTGCTCTTTCCCTGTGACGACTGGCTCATAAAGTCTTTTTGAAGCTGCTCGTGGTTTCATTATATTCTCCTGGTCAAAACTACGTGTTCCCAGTGCTCTAAGGGCCACTGCTCCTCCTCGTGGAGCTGTTCCAGAGCCTCCTGGACGCCTCCCTGGGGAGTCCAGGAGCCTCTGGAGGGAGTCTGTCTCTGTGGCCCCAACGCCCCAGGATCCTCCATGAGCTGGAGGAAGTGTCTGGAGTGAGGGAAGTCTGGGAGTCCCTGCGACCCGGCCCCTGATTTCAATGGGTGCTATTTTCTCACACATAAACAGACAAACGGCAGATAAATCCTTGGACAGAACAATAAGTTTACTTTCTGTCAAAACGACGTTAGGATTCAGTTGTGACTTAATCAATTGTCGTTAAAGATCACATCGTCCGCCAGAAAACATCTTAGAAGAGGAAGTTAGCTAAAAAGAGAAAGAGAGAGAGAACGGATGAAAGAGGAGGAGGAGAGAGACAGAAGAAACGAAAAAGAGAGAGAAAGGTGGGACAGGGTGTATAAGGTGGATAGAAAGAGAGAGAGTAGGGAGCGAAGAGGAGAAGGGGTGAGGAGAAACATGGAGGAGGTGGAGAAGTGAAAGAGGACAAACGGAGAGACGGGAGAAAGACAGAAAGGGAAGGAGACAGAGGAGGGAGCAGCTGTGCCCTCTTTAGATTCAAGGACAGCGCTTGAGAGAGAACTATGAAGGGAGAGAGAGAGAGAGAGAGAGAGAGAGAGAGGAGGAGGAGAGGGGTAAAGAGGAGAGAGAGAACGAGAGAGGAGGAGGAGGGGGGTAAAGAGGAGAGAGAAAGAATGAAAGAGGAGGAGGAGGGGGGTAAAGAGGAGCGAAAGATAGAGAGAACGAGAGAGGAGGGGGGTAAAGAGGAGAGAGAGAGAACGCGATAGGAGGAGGAGGGGGGTAAAGAGGAGAGAAAGATAGAGAGAACGAGAGAGGAGGGGGGTAAAGAGGAGAGAGAGAGAACGCGATAGGAGGAGGAGGGGGGTAAAGAGGAGAGAAAGATAGAGAGAACGAGAGAGGAGGGGGGTAAAGAGGAGAGAGAGAGAGAGAACGAGAGAGGAGGAGGAGGGGGGTAAAGAGGAGAGAGAGATAGAGAGAACGAGAGAGGAGGGGGGTAAAGAGGAGAGAGAGAGAGAGAGAACGAGAGAGGAGGGGGGTAAAGAGGAGAGAGAGAGAGAACGAGAGAGGAGGAGGAGGGGGGCAAAGAGGAGAGAGAGATAGAGAGAACGAGAGAGGAGGGGGGTAAAGAGGAGAGAGAGAGAGAACGAGAGAGGAGGAGGGGGATAAAGAGGAGAGAAAGAACGAGAGAGGAGGAGGGGGGTAAAGAGGAGAGAGAGTACGAGAGAGGAGGAGGAGGGGGTTAAAGAGGAGAGAGAGAGAACGTGAGAGGAGGGGGGTAAAGAGGAGAGAGAGAGAGAGAACGAGAGAGGAGGAGGGGGGTAAAGAGGAGAGAGAGAATGAGAGAGGAGGAGGGGGGGTAAAGAGGAGAGAGAGTACGAGAGAGGAGGAGGAGGGTAAAGAGGAGAGAGAGAGAACGAGAGAGGAGGAGGGGGGTAAAGAGGAGAGAGAGAGAACGAGAGAGGAGGGGGGTAAAGAGGAGAGAGAGAGAGAACGTGAGAGGAGGAGGAGGTAAAGAGGAGAGAGAGAGAACGCGATAGGAGGAGGAGGGGGGTAAAGAGGAGAGAGAGATAGAACGAGAGAGGAGGAGGCGGAGAAATGGAGGGAAGACTTTTCAATGGATGAATGGAAACGGGATGAAATGCGAAGGCTTTGCGTCGCTTTTAATTAGCAGAAACAGTAATTACCAAAGCATAAGCGGATTAATAACCTCCGAAAGACATTATCTGTGTTTTCTCAAGACATGGCACAAAAGTGAATTAGCCTAATTTGTTTATTTATTGCCAAATTACGCCGTTGTTTCTTGGTCAAAAACGTGTGTCTTTCATTTGAGTGATTGTTTCTCGTCTGGTTGTCCACGTTACGCCTCAAATCACGTCCATTACAACTACGTTCTTACGTCAGATTCTCTCCGAGGCGTCTACTTTTTTACGTTTTTCTTTGTTGAGAAGCCGGGTCTAAGTACAGGGGGCGCTCTTCCTGTGGACGCTGGTTAATCCGCTTCTCTATCATTGGCCAGTCACCGCTTCGCCGCTTCGATTCTCTTAACTTTTTGTCGCTGAAATCAACAACTCTGCTGTCGTGATTTGAGGTGAATTAGCGTGTCCCGGCGGTAATTCCCCCTGCTGCCAGTAGATGGAGCGCTAACACCACATGAGGGAAGGCCTGACGGAGAGAAAGTGTGGTTTTCAGTACATACATTATTTCATGTTTTCAATGTATTTAAGTTTAAACATGAGAAGACAAAGACCCATCTTCCAAACATAAAAATAATTAAAAATAAATCTTGTTTACGGGTTTAATCCTGGGTTAGCACTAGTTTAGACCCGGTTTAATCCTGGGTTAGCACTAGTTTAGACCCGGTTTAATCCTGGGTTAGCACTAGTTTAGACCCGGTTTAATCCTGGGTTAGCACTAGTTTAGACCCATTTTAATCCTGGGTTAGCACTAGTTTAGACCCGGTTTGATCAATGGGTTAGCACTAGTTTAGCACTAGTTTAGACCCGGTTTAATCCTGGGTTAGCACTAGTTTAGACCCGGTTTAATCCTGGGTTAGCACTAGTTTAGACCCGGTTTAATCCTGGGTTAGCACTAGTTTAGACCCATTTTAATCCTGGGTTAGCACTAGTTTAGACCCGGTTTGATCAATGGGTTAGCACTAGTTTAGCACTAGTTTAGACCCGGTTTAATCCTGGGTTAGCACTAGTTTAGCACTTGTTTAGACCCGGTTTAATCCTGGGTTAGCACTAGTTTAGCACTAGTTTAGACCCGGTTTAATCCTGGGTTAGCACTAGTTTAGACCCGGTTTAATCCTGGGTTAGTACTAGTTTAGACCCGGTTTAATCCTGGGTTAGCACTAGTTTAGCATTGGTTTAGACCCGGTTTAATCCTGGGTTAGCACTAGTTTAGCACTGGTTTAGACCCGGTTTAATCCTGGGTTAGCACTAGTTTAGCACTGGTTTAGACCCGGTTTAATCCTGGGTTAGCACTAGTTTAGACCCGGTTTAATCCTGGGTTAGCACTAGTTAAGCACTGGTTTAGACCCGGTTTAATCCTGGGTTAGCACTAGTTTAGACCCGGTTTAATCCTGGGTTAGCACTAGTTAAGCGCTGGTTTAGACCGGGTTTAATCCTGGGTTAGCACTAGTTTAGCACTGGTTTAGACCCGGTTTAATCCTGGGTTAGCACTAGTTTAGCACTGGTTTAGACCCGGTTTAATCCTGGGTTAGCACTAGTTTAGCACTGGTTTAGACCCGGTTTAATCCTGGGTTAGCACTAGTTTAGACCCGGTTTAATCCTGGGTTAGCACTAGTTAAGCACTGGTTTAGACCCGGTTTAATCCTGGGTTAGCACTAGTTTAGCACTGGTTTAGACCCGGTTTAATCCTGGGTTAGCACTAGTTTAGCACTGGTTTAGACCCGGTTTAATCCTGGGTTAGCACTAGTTTAGCACTGGTTTAGACCCGGTTTAATCCTGGGTTAGCACTAGTTTAGACCCGGTTTAATCCTGGGTTAGCACTAGTTAAGCACTGGTTTAGACCCGGTTTAATCCTGGGTTAGCACTAGTTTAGACCCGGTTTAATCCTGGGTTAGCACTAGTTAAGCGCTGGTTTAGACCGGGTTTAATCCTGGGTTAGCACTAGTTTAGCACTGGTTTAGACCCGGTTTAATCCTGGGTTAGCACTAGTTTAGCACTGGTTTAGACCCGGTTTAATCCTGGGTTAGCACTAGTTTAGACCCGGTTTAATCCTGGGTTAGCACTAGTTTAGACCGGGTTTAATCCTGGGTTAGCACTAGTTTAGCACTGGTTTAGACCCGGTTTAATCCTGGGTTAGCACTAGTTTAGACCCGGTTTAATGCTGGGTTAGCACTAGTTTAGCGCTGGTTTAGACCGGGTTTAATCCTGGGTTAGCACTAGTTTAGCACTGGTTTAGAACCGGTTTAATCCTGGGTTAGCACTAGTTTAGACCAGGTTTAATCCTGGGTTAGCACTAGTTTAGACCCGGTTTAATCCTGGGTTAGCACTAGTTTAGACCCGGTTTAATCCTGGGTTAGCACTAGTTTAGCACTGGTTTAGACCCGGTTTAATCCTGGGTTAGCACTAGTTTAGCACTGGTTTAGACCCGGTTTAATCCTGGGTTAGCACTAGTTTAGACCAGGATTAATCCTGGGTTAGCACTAGTTTAGACCCGGTTTAATCCTGGGTTAGCACTAGTTTAGCGCTGGTTTAGACCCGGTTTGGTCCTGGTCTAGTCCCAGTTTCATTCTGGTTCAGTTCTGGATGGACAATTTTACAAAGCGACGTTGGCAGAGCATTTTGCATGTTATTTCTCACAAAAAATCGTATCTATCTGCAGTTTTTTCCGGACTATACGTTTTTTTTATAGTCTTGGCTGGGGTGCGACATATACTTATATTTATACTTATATACTTATACTTATACTCCGGAGCGACCAACGTTCAGCAGATTAATTATGAAAATGAGCGATTATAATTGGTCCGCGCGAAGGCGAGCGACAACGGGGATGAATAACGCCCCTGGGATTTGATTTGTGTCGTGTGCAGTTTGTACGCGATTGAATTAGTTCGGACGCAAATAGAGGCATGAAATATGTTGTTTGTTGACTTTCTGGAGATAATGAGTGAGATTTATTGCTGTTTTCCCGCTGCGTTTGACCCCCGCGCCCGTTTTTAACCCGTGAGCCCACGTGTTTGTTTTGTCGTGAAGTCTTGCTGCTCTGGAAAACATAAAACATATGCAAAATATGGTCGAATATCTTCCAATTACTAAAATATACATGATTTTCTCAACAATAATTTCTTGTAATGTCCTGTTTTTTTGCCTATTTTTGTTTTTTAATCAACTTTTCAATCACTTGACTGATGTGAAACGATGATAGAACACAATTAAACACTAATAATTAGGAACGCTTTGCCTTTAAGTGTAAAAGCGCTACATTAAATAGATTATTATCACTATTTTTGGAGCTTTTCACAGTGTTACAACATTGTTCCCTCGTCGTCAAACATACATGGAGTTGTAAATGACACTTAAATATATATATAATAAAAAAACAAGTATGCGCCGCACGAAGGAAGTTTGATTAAAGGCTTAGGTTATATTTGTACCTTTGGTTGTGTTTAGCTTTATTCTCGCTCGTCTCATTTATCCTGTTTACGACCTCATCTTCTCTTCCATAAGTCCATAAATCATCACCAGGTTTGTTACAAGAGCCAGTTTAAAGCGCCCCCTGCAGGTCGGACGACTCGTTGAACTAAAACACAGATAAGATACAAAAGAAATAAAGTTTTGGAACTTTATTTCATGTCAGTCGATCCGACACCGAGGGCCCAGGAAGTGTGCGGAGCAGAGAACGACTGACACACATATTTAACACTCATTAGTGTTTTAAAACATGATTGAACTATAACTAGAAGTTATTACTCATGTTATTGTCATGAAACACACCGAGAGAAAGGGCTAAAATGACATATTTTACAACAGAAAACACTGAAACCCAAGACTCTGAACATCTGAACATGGAAAACCAAAACAACGGTTCAAACATATTTATTAAGAGTGGAATAAAAGAGAGAGAGAGAGAGAGAGAGAGAGAGAGAGAGAGAGAGAGAGAGAGAGAGAGAGAGAGAGAGAGAGAGAGAGAGAGAGAGCGTATGCCCCGCCTCTGCACCTCGGATACAAACATATCAGGGCTAATCACGCTAATGACACGTGTAGCGTGTTTAATCCTCTGTAAATGGAACATGGAACATGTCCACACAATTGTCTGATAATGAATTATCTCTGAGATTTATGCAGATTTATTAGTGTTCAGTGATATGCATTATAATATGTATTATAATATGTAATATGCATTATAATATGTAATATGCATTATAATATGTAACATGCATTATAATATGTAACATGCATTATAATATGTATTATAATATGTAATATGCATTATAATATGTAATATGCATTATAATATGTAACATGCATTATAATATGTAACATACATTATAATATGTATTATAATATGTAATATGCATTATAATATGTAACATGCATTATAATATGTAATATGCATTATAATATGTAATATGCATTATAATATGTAATATGCATTATAATATGTAACATGCATGTTTATCATTGTGATGATCTATGAGGTAAAATACAACAGCTTTGTTTTGTTTAAAAGGTTTAAAGCCCAAAAGGTGTTCTCACAATACAACACGTCTAAGCACGGCTCCACCTGGTGCCTGGTCCCTGGTGCCTGGTCCCTGGTGCCTGGTCCCTGGTGCCTGGTGCCTGGTCCCTGGTGCCTGGTCCCTGGTGCCTGGTCCCTGGTGCCTGGTCCCTGGTCCCTGGTCCCTGGTCCCTGGTCCCTGGTCCCTGGTCCCTGGTCCCTGGCCCCTCCTCTTTACTGTGGTCTCAGGACTAAACTTCCAAAATCAATCAATACCAAAGAATATGCTCGATACTGTCTTGAATTTTTAAACGCATTTTCGACAATAGGTGTAATTTTAACGCTATATAATTGCACTTTCTTTGTTACCAAATGTTTTATACTGAAGTCAGGACTAAAACTGTTCAGGTCGAATATAGTCCAGTTATTTTAGTATCAATACTTCATATGAGTACATAGTTTTGAATGTAGTTTTAGTATCGATTTTCTATACTTTTAACTAAATGTTCCACAATGCCGTGCGTGGAGTGAACCCTGAGGCATCCTAAAAGCTTGAATAAAGACCAATATTCACTCTGTTTGTAACACAAGGCTGCACATTTATCCGTCAGACTCCGTCCCCGGGGCCCATAATGTCGCTGTGCGCGCTCCCGTTGTGTCTATAATGTCACTGTTATGAATGATGGGGGTGTGTGTATGTAAAAGCATCAATTACACAGCCCTTAGCGACACTCTCCGCGTCAAGGTTAGTGCAGCCACATGAAGGGAGGAGGGGCCGAAAGTGATGTCTCTGTGGGGTTAACGGTGCGTACACACCGCAGACGCCTAAACGCGCCCGACGCAGAATTTGAGCGCGTGTACATTTGAAAGGTTTACGCTCCGGACGCGCGTCCTCGACGCCCTGGCCACTGAACACAGGCGCGCGTACGGAGCGCTCAAGCTCTCTGCGCACATGTGCAGTAGAGGTGTTGTCGTGGCCTTTCATTATGTAAAATGACAAATATCGAGAGTGTTGTTTTCGCGTTTTTGTTTTGTTTCTGTCTCTGTATTCCACCGTGAATACATCGTACAGCTCCTTTCTCCCACACACGGCCACAATCAGTCTTTCGTCTGCCATTGTTGACGAAGAAGGAAAAAGTGGCGCTTCTTGGGGAATTCCACGGGGAATACTGGAAATGCGAGGGGAAGTACGTACGTACGTACGTCACTGGAGCGTCAGCTCTGATTGGCTGCTGCAGCGGCTGCTACGCTTCAGCGGCAGAGACCTCAACATATCTGAACGCGTTGCGTAAGCCGTTTTCGTCGCCTCAGCCGGCTCATACGCGCGCTCAAAGCGTCGAGAGCGTAAAAAAACGCACCAATCGCGCCGCCAAAACGAAGAAATCGGGCCGCGGATAACGCACTACATGCTCGACGCGCGTTTACCATAGACTTTGAATGTAAACTGGAAGCTTCGGCCGCGGCGGTGTGGAAGCCGCTTTAGTCAGTCCATAGCTCCTCCCAAAAAATGTACAAGAGCAAGTTTAAAGCGCCCCCTACAGGTCGCACGACTCCATGAACTAAAATGCAGTTAGAATAAACATATTTTGAATTGTGCTAAAAAAATATGAAAATGTTACCACAAAAGAGCACATTTTTTAGGTTTATAATTTCACTTCCTGTTTGTAATTGATGACATCACAGTAGGAAATTACCCAGCAAACATAATGCAAAAATATGAGAGCACCTTTATTTTGTGGAATTAATGTTTAGAGAGTAAAAAAAAAGTAGTTTCTTTTATGTAAATTCTGTATAAACTTTGACTGGAGTGAGTGTCCCGGGTGTGATGTAACTTCCTGTTCCTGGTGTGATGTCACTTCCTGTTCCTGGTGTGATGTCACTTCCTGTCATTTCCCCCAGATTTTTCAACGTTTTTCTCCACAAATACCTGCTCGATTGATGTAAAACTATAATTTATATGTACAACAGGTATAAATACACCAAATAAAGTTCAAATTAGAGAAGCACTTTTAACGCAAAATCAGCTAAACTCCTCCGATCAGGCCGGTTTTGGGGTACAAACAGGAGGGAGGAGCCAATCAGGGTCAAGCTCGACGCTGGGACCTTTGTTCATCTGAGGCGAGAGAAGTTTGATGCTCCGGCGGCAACGTCAAGCTCAACGTTCTAAAGTCTGCTGTCGTTTGCAGAACAGCTTCACCAACACGTCTGTTCAGAAAAGACGTTTAGCACGTTAGCACGTTAGCGGAGGCCCTCGTCCTCGTAGCTGAAGCGTCCCTCATCTTGTTGCTGAAACGTGGTTTTTGTCTTTGGGAATACTCCACATATATGTTTATATATATTTATACCCGCGTAGGCAGGTTTTTTCTTTATTGCTCAAACGCAGGAAGCACAATTAGCCTCAGAATACTTCTGACCCTGGAGGGCTCCCGTAGCTGCAGGACAGACTAAATATTACTCTACGACGTTGTTAAAAATGTTACACAGAAGAGGAGGAGGAGGAGGAGGAGGAGGTGTATAGTAAATATAACGATGATTATGAAAATGGGGGAGGGGCGTTTTGTATGTATAGCAATATAGACTTTCTCGTTATTGCTTTAGAGCGCCAGGTCTAGTACTGCATCTGATCTCTCTCCCCCTCTCTCCCTTTCCTCACTCTCTCTCCCTTCTCTCCCTTTCCTCACTCTCTCTCCTCCACTCCCCCCTCTCTCCCTTTCCTCACTCTCTCTCACACTCCCCCCTCTCTCCCCTCCCTCCCTTGCTTTCTCCTCCATTATCCCTTCATTCTCTGACTTCAGGCCAACAAGTACATTTCACACAGCTCTAATTCCACTCTTTTTCATGGAATTGTTTGTTTGTTTGTTTGTTTGTTAGTTTTCTCCTGTCTAATCCTCTTGTGCTTTTGTGCCGCTGTAATTCCATTCATTTCATTTGTTCTTTGCCGTTTTTGGATCAGAAGTAAAGAAAGAGCGAAACAAAGTGGAAATGCACAGAAGAAGAAAGAACTGTAATGTTTGTAGCAAAAACCAAAGCCACAAATGAAATATTCTTATGTAATTAAAGGTTCTTTTTGTGGTTGAGGGTTTTCAGCACAACACCAAGTTACAAGTCAGATCTGTGGAAAGACGTGTCACTTAAAGCCACGTTTTGAGACAAATCAAAAGTGACACAGCGCTTGCAGTTATAAATGTGTTTTCTGTTGTTCAGCGACTGGAGCTCGATGAAAACACCTGAATATTCTGTTCACAAAGAAAACACAGAAATCTACACTTTTCTTTTGTCGTCTCAGGCCCACGAGGCTGTTCCAGGACAGTGTCTGTACCGATTTCTGACACACAGAGGAGGAGGAGGAGGAGGAGGAGGAGGAGAGAGGAGGAGAGAGGGGGGGAGGAGGAGGAGGAGGAGGAGAGAGGGTGAGGAGGAGAGAGGGGGAGGAGGAGGAGAGAGGAGGAGGAGAGAGGGGGAGGAGGAGGTGGAGAGAGGAGGAGGAGGAGGAGAGAGGGGGAGGAGGAGGTGGAGAGAGCAGGAGGAGAAAGGAGGAGGAGGAGGAGGAGGAGAGATGAGGAGGAGGAGGAGGAGGAGGAGGAGGAGGAGGAGGAGGAGGAGAGAGGAGGAGAGAGAGGGAGGAGGAGGAGAGAGGAGGAGGAGAGAGGGGGAGGAGGAGGAGAGAGGAGGAGGAGAGAGGGGGAGGAGGAGGTGGAGAGAGGAGGAGGAGGGGGAGGAGGAGGAGGAGAGAGGAGAGAGGGGGAGGAGGAGGAGGAGGAGAGAGGAGGAGGAGGGAAGAGGAGGAGGAGAGCGGAGGAGGAGGGAAGAGGAGGAGGAGGAGGAGGGAAGAGGAGGAGAGAGGGAGGCCATCGGAAGAGGAGGAGGGGGGGAAGGTGATGAGGAGGGGGAGATGAAGGGGGATTCTGTGTAAAGTACATTCCAGAAGTATCCATGTACTGTGTAAAGTACATTCCGGAAGTATCCATGTACTGCGTAAAGTACATTCCGGAAGTATCCATGTACTGCATAAAGTACATTCCAGAAGTATCCATGTACTGTGTAAAGTACATTCCAGAAGTATCCATGTCCTGCGTAAAGTACATTCCAGAAGTATCCATGTACTGCGTAAAGTACATTCCGGAAGTATCCATGTACTGCGTAAAGTACATTCCAGAAGTATCCATGTACTGCGTAAAGTACATTCCAGAAGTATCCATGTCCTGTGTAAAGTACATTCCAGAAGTATCCATGTCCTGTGTAAAGTACATTCCAGAAGTATCCATGTCCTGTGTAAAGTACATTCCGGAAGTATCCATGTACTGCGTAAAGTACATTCCGGAAGTATCCATGTACTGCGTAAAGTACATTCCAGAAGTATTCATGTACTGTGTAAAGTACATTCCTTAAGTATCCATGTACTGCGTAAAGTACATTCCAGAAGTATCCATGTCCTGTGTAAAGTACATTCCGGAAGTATCCATGTACTGCGTAAAGTACATTCCGGAAGTATCCATGTACTGCGTAAAGTACATTCCAGAAGTATTCACGTACTGTGTAAAGTACATTCCTTAAGTATCCATGTACTGCGTAAAGTACATTCCAGAAGTATCCATGTCCTGTGTAAAGTACATTCCAGAAGTATCCATGTCCTGTGTAAAGTACATTCCGAAAGTATCCATATACTGCGTAAAGTACATTCCGGAAGTATCCATGTACTGCGTAAAGTACATTCCAGAAGTATTCATGTACTGTGTAAAGTACATTCCTTAAGTATCCATGTACTGCGTAAAGTACATTCCAGAAGTATCCATGTCCTGCGTAAAGTACATTCCAGAAGTATCCATGTCCTGTGTAAAGTACATTCCGAAAGTATCCATATACTGCGTAAAGTACATTCCGGAAGTATCCATGTACTGCGTAAAGTACATTCCAGAAGTATTCATGTACTGTGTAAAGTACATTCCTTAAGTATCCATGTACTGCGTAAAGTACATTCCAGAAGTATCCATGTCCTGCGTAAAGTACATTCCAGAAGTATCCATGTCCTGTGTAAAGTACATTCCAGAAGTATCCATGTACTGCGTAAAGTACATTCCAGAAGTATCCATGTACTGTGTAAAGTACATTCCAGAAGTATCCATGTCCTGTGTAAAGTGCATTCCAGAAGTATCCATGTCCTGTGTAAAGTACATTCCAGAAGTATCCATGTCCTGTGTAAAGTACATTCCAGAAGTATCCATGTACTGCGTAAAGTACATTCCAGAAGTATCCATGTCCTGTGTAAAGTGCATTCCAGAAGTATCCATGTCCTGTGTAAAGTGCATTCCAGAAGTATCCATGTCCTGTGTAAAGTACATTCCAGAAGTATCCATGTACTGCGTAAAGTACATTCCAGAAGTATCCATGTACTGCGTAAAGTACATTCCAGAAGTATCCATGTCCTGTGTAAAGTACATTCCAGAAGTATCCATGTCCTGTGTAAAGTACATTCCAGAAGTATCCATGTACTGTGTAAAGTACATTCCTTAAGTATCCATGTACTGCGTAAAGTACATTCCAGAAGTATCCATGTCCTGCGTAAAGTACATTCCAGAAGTATCCATGTCCTGTGTAAAGTACATTCCAGAAGTATCCATGTACTGCGTAAAGTACATTCCAGAAGTATCCATGTACTGTGTAAAGTACATTCCAGAAGTATCCATGTCCTGTGTAAAGTGCATTCCAGAAGTATCCATGTCCTGTGTAAAGTACATTCCAGAAGTATCCATGTCCTGTGTAAAGTACATTCCAGAAGTATCCATGTACTGCGTAAAGTACATTCCAGAAGTATCCATGTCCTGTGTAAAGTGCATTCCAGAAGTATCCATGTCCTGTGTAAAGTACATTCCAGAAGTATCCATGTCCTGTGTAAAGTACATTCCAGAAGTATCCATGTCCTGTGTAAAGTACATTCCAGAAGTATCCATGTCCTGTGTAAAGTACATGTCCCTGTAAATATTGAGTACTTTGACATGGGTTTATAAAGACACGTGACATACTTTTACAGCAAAATGACATTGTGGTCAGTACCTCAACTTTTCAAACAGTCGGTACCAAGTCAAAACCGATACATTATTATCTCGTTATACTTATGGTGTGAGTAAATAAATACATAAACAAGCAGTGGGAGAAACTTAAACCTTTTTTGTCCCTTTTCTCCAGCGTTCAATCTCTCATTTCTTTAACATTTCATTCAGAACAATTTTTGATTTTTTTTGTTTCCATTTGTCATTTGCCAGAACGCTCATAATCATTAAAATACATTATTAATAAAGTAGTTTTGCCCTTAATACATTTCTTACCCTTTCCATCTCTTTCACATCTCATAAAGACTGTTTTAACTAGAATAAAGGCATTATATTTGTTTCTCTTTTAACCAGTTTATTTTTGTACATTTCAGTATTAAAACAAAACCATGTTAAAGTATATTATAAATAAAGTACCATCAAGACAAATGTGAAGTTCACGTTCCCGTTTTCCTCCTGCGTTTGGAGAGTTTAGAAAGACTCGAAACACAAACGCCGCTACGTCTGAAGCGGCGGCCTGACCCGTGCTGCCCCGTGCCAGCCCATTCCAGCCCGTTCCAACCTGTGCCAGCCCGTGTCAGCCCGTGTTAGCCTGTGCCAGCCCATTCCAGCCCGTGCCAACCTGTGCCAGCCCGTGTCAGCCCGTGCTGCCCCGTGCCAGCCCATTCCAGCCCGTGCCAACCTGTGCCAGCCCGTGTCAGCCCGTGTTTGCCCGTGTTAGCCCGTGTCAGCCCGTGTTAGCCCGGGCCAGCCCATTCCAGCCCGTGTCAACCTGTGCCAGCCCGTGTCAGCCCGTGTTTGCCCGTGTTAGCCCGTGTCAGCCCGTGTTAGCCCGTGCCAGCCCATTCCAGCCCGTGCCAACCTGTGCCAGCCCGTGTCAGCCCGTGTCAGCCTGTTCCAGCTCGTGTCAGCCCGTGTTAGCCCGTGCCAGCCTGTCCCAGCTCGTGTCAGCCGTGTCAGCCCGTGCCAGACTGTTCCAGCCCGTGTCAGCCCGTGCCAGCCTGTGTCAGCCCGTGCCAGCCTGTTCCAGTTCGTGTCAGCCCGTGTCAGCCCGTGCCAGACTGTTCCAGCCCGTGTCAGCCCGTGCCAGCCTGTGTCAGCCCGTGCCAGCCTGTTCCAGCTCGTGTCAGCCCGTGTCAGCCCGTGCCAGCCTGTTCCAGCCCGTGTCAGCCCGTGCCAGCCTGTGTCAGCCCGTGTCAGCCCGTGCCAGCCTGTTCCAGCTCGTGTCAGCCGTGTCAGCCCGTGCCAGACTGTTCCAGCCCGTGTCAGCCCGTGCCAGCCTGTGTCAGCCCGTGCCAGCCTGTTCCAGTTCGTGTCAGCCCGTGCCAGACTGTTCCAGCCCGTGTCAGCCCGTGCCAGCCTGTGTCAGCCCGTGCCAGCCTGTTCCAGCTCGTGTCAGCCCGTGTCAGCCCGTGCCAGCCTGTTCCAGCCCGTGTCAGCCCGTGCCAGCCTGTGTCAGCCCGTGTCAGCCCGTGCCAGCCTGTTCCAGCTCGTGTCAGCCCGTGCCAGCCTGTTCCAGCCCGTGTCAGCCCGTGCCAGCCTGTTCCAGCTCGTGTCAGCCCGTGCCAGCCTGTGCCAACCCGTGCCAGCCTGTGCCAACCCGTTTCCGTGATTAATTCCCAGTTTATTATCAGCCTGTGTAATTCCCTCTGCAGCCAGTAGATGGTGCAAAATCTCAGTCCATCCAAATGCAATTTTTTATTATTTATTTTTGTTGTTGTTTTTTAATTCTGAAACATGAAATGACAAAATAATGATTCTAAAGAGCATGTTTACAATCTGATGACAATAACTAAAATAAATAAAATAAATAAAATAAATAAAATAAATAAAATAAATAAAATAAATAAAATAAATAAAATAAATAAAATAAATAAAATAAATAATTAAAGCGTAATATTTGCCCTTTAAAAATCTACATAATCACTTTTTCGTAAGTATCGACCGGAACGGTCCAAACCCGGAGGACACACCATGACCAGAGGAACATGGAGATGTTGCGTGTAAGTCTTTAGCCGTGTTGCTGCTGCTGATGTCGTCATGGCGATAGAGCCGGACTCTGTGAGAGCCTCAGATCTCATTTGTGAAATCTGATCCTTTAAAAGCTTTTCTGCTTCTCTCCAGCACGAGGGGGAAAGCTCTGGGACACATCCGTGGGAAGGAGGCGGAGGAGACTCTCTAAAGACGCATCACGGAACTTTCCTTTTCCACCACCCACTCGTCTCCGTGGTGATCACAAGCGGGTGGCGTCAGGACAAGTCACTGTCCCAGTGAGTACGAGTGCGACGCTAATACTGTGAAACAAACAATGACATCTCCATGGAGACAAGCAGGTCCCGCTCATGTGGTCACGCTGTCCCAGCACGCACCACCAGAGGAGCCACAGCACGCATCACCAGAGGAGCCACAGCACGCACCACCAGGGGAGCCACAGCACCCGCCACCAGGGGAGCCACAGCACCCGCCACCAGGGGAGCCACAGCACCCGCCACCAGAGGAGCCACAGCACGCACCACCAGGGGAGCCACAGCACGCGCCACCAGGAGAGCCACAGCACCCGCCACCAGGGGAGCCACAGCACCCGCCACCAGGGGAGCCACAGCACCCGCCACCAGGGGAGCCACAGCACCCGCCACCAGGGGAGCCACAGCACCTGCCACCAGAGGAGCCACAGCACGCGCCACCAGGGGAGTCACAGCACCCGCCACCAGGGGAGCCACAGCACCCGCCACCTGAGGAGCCACAGCACGCACCACCAGGGGAGCCACAGCACCCGCCACCAGGGGAGCCACAGCACCCGCCACCAGAGGAGCCACAGCACGCACCACCAGGGGAGCCACAGCACGCGCCACCAGGAGAGCCACAGCACCCGCCACCAGGGGAGCCACAGCACCCGCCACCAGGGGAGCCACAGCACCCACCACCAGGGGAGCCACAGCACCCGCCACCAGGGGAGCCACAGCACCTGCCACCAGGGGAGCCACAGCACGCACCACCAGGGGAGCCACAGCACCCGCCACCAGGGGAGCCACAGCACGCACCACCAGGGGAGCCACAGCACCCGCCACCAGGGGAGCCACTGAGCATTTATCAAACGGTTGGCACTAGGTCATATAGGGAATTGGAAAGGAGGAAGTGACGACATGGCGAGGACGACATGGCGGGAGCCGGGCGGAAGTAAACAGGTGGTCGACCGTAGTAAACATGGCGAACGGTTGTATCATGTTCATAATTTAGAAACAAATAGTGTTAAATGGGCGTGCATTGAATGTAAAACAAAGACTTGTGAAAATGTAAATCACATGGGTCTGGGTTTAAACCTAAACCCTAACCTTAACCCTTAACCCTAACCCTAACTCTGACCTTAACCCTAACCTTTACCCTTAACCCTAACCCTAACCTTAACCCTTAACCCTAACCTTAACCCTTAACCCTTAACCCTAACTCTAACCTTAACCCTAACCTTAACCCTTAACCCTAACCCTTAACCTTAACCCTAACCCTAACCTTAACCCTAACCCTAACCCTAACCTTAACCCTAACTCTAACCTTAACCCTAACCCTAACCTTAACCCTAACTCTAACCTTAACCCTAACCTTAACCCTTAACCCTAACTCTAACCTTAACCCTAACCTTAACCCTTAACCCTAACCCTTAACCTTAACCCTAACCCTAACCTTAACCCTAACCCTAACCCTAACCTTAACCCTAACTCTAACCTTAACCCTAACCTTAACCCTAACTCTAACCTTAACCCTAACCTTAACCCTTAACCCTAACCCTAACCTTAACCCTAACCTTAACCCTAACCCTAACCTTAACCCTAACTCTAACCTTAACCCTAACCTTAACCCTTAACCCTAACCTTAACCCTTAACCCTAACCCTAACCCTAACCTTAACCCTAACTCTAACCTTAACCCTAACTCTAACCTTAACCCTAACCTTAACCCTTAACCCTAACTCTAACTTTAACCCTAACCTTAACCCTAACTCTAACCTTAACCCCAACCCTAACCTTAACCCTAACCTTAACCCTAACTCTAACCTTAACCCTAACCTTAACCCTTAACCCTTAACCCTAACCCTAACCCTAACCCTAACCTTAACCCTAACCTTAACCTTAACCCTTAACCCCTAAACCTAACCCTAAGTTTTAGGTTTACTTTGTTTGGTTAAAACTAGTTTATACCATAACTTTGTATCAGCAAAAGTGTAGCTAACTCATCCCAAAACAAACTAGACTGCAAAAAAATGGTTAAACTTGAGATAATAAATCTCCTGCAAGAATCGAACCCACGAACTCCTCAGTCGTCTCACTAATCATCGGATCTGCTAAGACATTAAACTTATTTCTCTCACCACCAGGTGTAGCAAAACCGTGTAGGAAAATGGTGAACGGCAAGCGATTTGGACCGCAAGAGCACCGCCATCTTGGATTTCGTCACTTCCTTTCCAATTCCCTATATGATCTAGTGCCAACCTTTATCAAACTGCCTCAGAGCTTCAGAGACTGTGACTATTTTTCCACCGGGATTTAAAAACTTTAAGGAATGATTTAACCGTCGACTCAAAACAGTTTAAACTCTTTATTGAAATTGTGTGGTGGCGATTCTAATAATTATGAATCTATTAACTAAGCAAGAGAGAGAGAAGTTTAAAGAGAAATTAATCGTTAATTTTTATTAACGGGGTTTCACTGTTTCATCAAGATCACATCATTTTAATTGTAAATATCAGTAAACGTGACATGTCCAGAAGCTGCATGATGACGCGAGAAGGTGGAAAATGAATCAGATTTTGTGGAACGTGATTTGGCTCCATCCACTCGATCTAAACTCACACAGTTTATTGCTTTATAAATAAGACACAGTTGAGCAATAAAGTTGCAACGACCAGACGACAAACATTTCAAACATTTATTACATTTTGGTTATAACTGTAGCGAGAGAAAAGACCCTTAAAAATGTCTGTTAAAAATATATAGAAAATATATAAATACCAATGGTTCTTCGGAACAAACATGCTTTTCTACTCAAAAGAATGGACTATTTGTGTTTGGGTTTAATAATAATGACATTTGTGTTTTAACTATTGTAAGGATCAAAATGTATGTGAGTATTTGAGCTGGAGTCTGCCTCGCACATCGTCAGGTTCATTAAGATAAAAATAAAAAACAAATGAATTAAAATAATAATAGAATAATAAAATAAATAATAATAATAAAAACAAAATAAATTAATTAAAAAAATTTAACAAAGTAAAATGATTAAATACAAATTTAATTTAAATAAAAAATAAATAAATAAATAGTAAAGTAAAGTAAAGTAAAGTAAAATAAACGGCCAGAGAAATGTGGTCTCATTTGTCTGCGTCTTCTTCACGTTCATGTTTTGTGACGTTCCCCGGTCACAGTCCCGGTTCCTCCCGCGCGCGCTCCGCACTTTTCCTCCTCTCCAGACTTCAACATATTTATGTTTTCACACTTGTAAAAGCTCTCTCTTTAAATATAAAAGACAAACAGTTTAAAAAAACAAATACCCAGGACAGTGTTTGTCTGGTTGTTATGAGCGCGTGGGCGGATGGACCGGTCTCCAGACGCCGCCACATGGAGACCGCATCCCGCCGCTCTCCTCCCGCACACGTCACACACCGCTGCTCCTTTCTCTCCTTTTCTCTCTCCTTTTTTATTGCAAACGCGTCTTCTTCTTCCTCCTCTTCCTCCTGTTCCCACTTTCTACCGCGCTTTTCCCGCTTTCACGCGCTCCTCGCCACGCGTCCGCTCTCCTCTCGCGCGCGGCTCATACTGACAGCGCTCCCTCGCGCCGCGCGGCTATATAGCCTTCTAAAAATAACTCACGGCCCGGCCCCGCCCACGTCTCGCGCCGACGCCGCCTCCCGGCCAATCGAACCCGCGCCGTCCCCCCGCGCGCCCCGCCCACCCCTTCGCTGCGCGCACCGCCCTAATTGGCCCTCGCTGACATCATCAACCCTATTTACCGTATTTGGCCACGCGTGGAAGTGATTGGCGCGTGTCTCCTCCCCCCTCTCGTCCCCCGCCCCGCATCCCCGCCCCCCGCCTCACCCCGGTCTGTCCCCCCTCGCGCGCCGGTCGCCTGTTTTGCAGCGGGGTCCTGCGCCGCGCGTCTTGCTGCTGCTGCTGATGCGGTAGAAGCGGAAGAAACAGCGCGAGCGGCAGAGCACGGACACGGGGCGCACGGACACGGGGAGGAGGCGTGACTCGCGGCGCGCGTCGGATCCTCGCGTCAAAACAAAAACTTACAACTGCGCGCACGTTTTGCACTTTTTTTCCATTTTAATTATGATGATGGTGATTTTTTCTTGCCCATTTTTGCCAAACTAAAAGCGGGAGAATATTCTGGAGTGCGGCGCGTGTGCGTGGTGGTCGCGGGGATTGTCCGCGGTGAAAGTTCGCGCGTCAAAATGGATGTGCTCGCGAATTACGGTATTTTCCAAGAACTACAACTCGTGCACGACACCGGCTACTTCTCCGCGATGCCGTCCCTGGAGGAGAACTGGCAGCAGGTGAGCGCGCGCTTTACCGCACGGACTCACACGCGCTGCTAGTGTGCGTGGATCAGAAGTGTGCGTGGATCAGAAATGTTATGTGCGTGGATTCTAAAGTGTGCGTGGATTCAAAAGTGTGCGTGGATTCAGAAGCGCGTGGATCAGAAGCACGCGTGGATTCAGGAGTGTGCGTGGATCAGAAGTGTGTGCGTGGATCAGAAGTGTTATGTGCGTGGATTCTGAAGTACGCGTGGATTCTAAAGTGTGCGTGGATTCAGAAGCGCGTGGATTCTAAAGTGTGCGTGGATTCAGAAGCGCGTGGATCAGAAGCGCGTGGATCAGAAGCGCGTGGATCAGAAGCGCGTGGATCAGAAGTGTGCGTAAAGCCGCATAGTAGTTGCATTTTTGTTTTTTCCCTTCTGCGATCACATGGAACACAGCGCGGTCTGCGAGAGACATGAGGAGAGGAGAGAGGAGGAGAGATGAGGAGAGGAGGAGGAGAGAGTGGAGGAGAGAGATGAGAGGGGAAGAGGAGAGAGGAGGAGAGAGATGAGGAGAGAGGAGGAGAGATGAGGAGAGAGGAGGAGAGATGAGGAGAGAAGAGGAGAGGAGAGAGATGAGGAGAGAGATGAGGAGCGAGAGGAGGAGAGAGGTGGAGAGATGAGGAGAGAAGAGGAGAGAGGAGGAGAGAGATGAGGAGAGAGGAGGAGAGATGAGGAGAGAAGAGGAGAGAGATGAGGAGAGAGGAGGAGAGAGATGAGGAGAGAAGAGGAGAGAGGAGGGGAGATGAGGAGAGAAGAGGAGAGAGGAGGAGAGATGAGGAGAGGAGGAGGAGAGAGTGGAGGAGAGAGATGAGAGGGGAAGAGGAGAGAGGAGGAGAGATGAGGAGAGAGGTGGAGAGATGAGGAGAGATGAGGAGAGAGGAGGAGAGATGAGGAGAGGAGGAGAGATGAGGAGAGGAGGAGAGATGAGGAGAGGAGGAGGAGAGAGATGAGAGGGGAAGAGGAGAGAGGAGGAGAGATGAGGAGAGGAGGAGAGGAGGAGAGATGAGGAGGAGAGAGTGGAGGAGAGAGATGAGAGGGGAAGAGGAGAGATGAGGAGAGAGGAGAGATGAGGAGAGAGGAGGAGAGATGAGGAGAGAAGAGGAGAGGAGAGAGATGAGGAGCGAGAGGAGGAGAGAGGTGGAGAGATGAGGAGAGAAGAGGAGAGAGGAGGAGAGAGATGAGGAGAGAGGAGGTGAGAGATGAGGAGAGAGGAGGAGAGATGAGGAGAGAAGAGGAGAGGAGAGAGATGAGGAGAGAAGAGGAGAGAGGAGGGGAGATGAGGAGAGAAGAGGAGAGGAGAGAGATGAGGAGAGAAGAGGAGAGAGAAGGAGAGCGATGAGGAGAGAGGAGAGAGATGAGGAGAGAGGAGGAGAGAGAGGAGGGGAGATGAGGAGAGAAGAGGAGAGAGGAGGAGAGAGATGAGGAGAGAGATGAGGAGAGAGGAGGAGAGATGAGGAGAGAAGAGGAGAGAGGAGGAGAGAAGAGGAGAGAAGAGGAGAGAGGAGGAGAGAGGAGGAGGAGAGGGATGAGGAGAGAGGAGGAGAGATGAGGAGAGATGAGGAGAGAGGGGGAGAGAAGAGGAGAAAGGAGGAGAGAGATGAGGAGAGAAGATGAGAGAGGAGGAGAGAGAAGGAGAGAAGAGGAGAGAGGAGGAGAGAGATGAGAGGGGAAAATGAGAGAGGAGGAGAGAGATGAGGAGAGAGATGAGGAGCGAGAGGAGAGAAGAGGAGAGAGGAGGGGAGATGAGGAGAGATGAGGAGAGAGGGGGAGAGAAGAGGAGAGAGATGAGGAGAGAAGAGGAGAGAGGAGGAGAGAGAAGGAGAGAAGAGAGGAGGGGAGAGATGAGGAGAGAGATGAGGAGCGAGAGGAGAGAAGAGGAGAGAGGAGGAGAGAGATGAGAGGTGAAGATGAGAGAGGAGGAGAGAGATGAGGAGAGAGATGAGGAGCGAGAGGAGAGAAGAGGAGAGAGGAGGGGAGAGGAGGAGAGATGAGGAGAGAAGAGGAGAGAGGAGGAGAGAGGAGGAGAGATGAGGAGAGGAGAGAGATGAGGAGAGCGATGAGGAGAGATGAGGAGAGAGGAGGTGAGAGATGAGGAGAGAGGGAGGATGCACGCTGCTGGTTCACAGCAGAAGAAGCGTGCAGAGTCACAGAGTGTTTAGACCTGGTTTAGACCTGGTTTAGACCTGGTTTGGACCTGGTTTAGTCCTGGTTTAGCTCTGGTTTTGTCCTGGTTTTGTCCTGGTTTTGTCCTGGTTTAGACCTGGTTTATTCCTGGTTATTCCTGGTTTAGACCTGGTTTAGTCCTGGTTTAGCTCTGGTTTAGACCTGGTTTAGACCTGGTTTATTCCTGGTTATTCCTGGTTTAGACATGGTTTATTCCTGGTTATTCCTGGTTTAGACCTGGTTTATTCCTGGTTTATTCCTGGTTTAGTCCCAGAGCCACCGCTCACAGATTTAGTCTTTATTTATCTCCATTATTTGCTCAACACATTTTCTGCTGGTGATTTTGGTATTTGGAGTGAAAGATGTTTTTCGATCCCGGAGCAGAACTCCAGCGATGGCTCGTAAGTATAAGGAGATGATTTGTGTGACGAGGCGGCGTGGGCACGTTTGGATTAAATTAGCCATTTTAATTATGACGCTCCACAATAGTTGCTCATTTGATTCTGTTCATGATTAATGTTAATGACTTTTAAATGAGAATTAAATGAGGATTGGTCCGTGTTTGCTTCATGAAGCGTCCACAATCCATTTGCACATTTGATGAAAGAGTCATGTATCATAATGCAGTGTTTGTCTTACTACTTTAGAGCTGATTAACTCCTGGTTTAGGCCTGATTAAGTCCTGCTTTAGTCCTGGTTTAGTCCTGCTTTAGTCCTGGTTTAGTCCTGGTTTAGACCTGGTTTAGGCCTGACTAAGTCCAGGTTTAGGCTTGATTAAGTCCAGGTTTAGTCCTGGTTTAGTCTGGTTTAGTCCTGGTTTAGTCCTGGTTTAGGCTGTAGTAGCCGTGTGGCGAACATGAAAGCACAGAATAGTTAATATATTGATATTCTATATATTTGTACTGCACGACACACGTCTCGTATACATATATTTTGACTCATAATGAGTGAGTTTGGATCTGGAGACTTGATTCTGAGGCAATACAATGACGTCATTAAACCAGCGTTTAAGATGATGTTTCTGTAAAGTTTATAGTTCATTTGACACAGTTTGAACTTTGACCTTTGCACATTTCTGAAAGACGTAATATTGTGTAAATATCGACATCGGGACTTTAAGCTTCGAGTGATGCTTGAAGTTTAAAGACTTTTTGGGACAGAATATGTGACTTCGTTGGCCTTTCGTGATGATTATTCTGTCATAACGTTTCTAAAAACACCTTTCTCCTCATGACTTTTGAGGTCTGTGCTGAGGTCCGTGCTGAGGTCCGTGCTGAGGTCTGTGTTGAGGTCTGTGCTGAGGTCCGTGTTGAGGTCCGTGTTGAGGTCCGTGTTGAGGTCCGTGCTGAGGTCCGTGCTGAGGTCTGTGTTGAGGTCCGTGCTGAGGTCCGTGCTGAGGTCCGTGTTGAGGTCCGTGTTGAGGTCCGTGTTGAGGTCCGTGCTGAGGTCCGTGTTGAGGTCCGTGTTGAGGTCCGTGCTGAGGTACGTGTTGAGGTCCGTGTTGAGGTCCGTGCTGAGGTCCGTGTTGAGGTCTGTGCTGAGGTCCGTGTTGAGGTCCGTGCTGAGGTCCGTGTTGAGGTACGTGCTGAGGTCCGTGTTGAGGTCCGTGTTGAGGTCCGTGTTGAGGTCCGTGCTGAGGTCCGTGTTCAGGTCCGTGCTGAGGTCCGTGTTGAGGTCCGTGCTGAGGTCCCTGTTGAGGTCCGTGCTGAGGTCCGTGTTGAGGGCCGTGCTGAGGTCCGTGCTGAGGTCCGTGCTGAGGTCCGTGTGGAGGTCCGTGCTGAGGTCCGTGAGGTCCGTGCTGAGGTCCGTGTTGAGGGGCGTGCTGAGGTCCGTGCTGAGGTCCGTGTTGAGGTCCGTGCTGAGGTCCGTGTTGAGGGCCACGATCCTTCACGATCCTCTAAAGTGGAAATACTCACAGTCGTTTCATGTCTTAAGAATGCGCCGCGTAAGACTTTCCCTTCTTTCACGTGCTGTTTGTGTTTTTTTCCGTTCTCTCAAAGTCACGGTTCGAGCTCGAGCGGTTTTGTCTCGCTCTTGGCAGATCACGAGTTTGAAATCTGATTTACTTTAGCGTTTGAATACTTGAGCGTTGAATACTTGAGCGTTGAATACTTGAGCGTTGAATACTTGAGCGTTGAATACTTGAGCGTTGAATACTTGAGCGTTGAATACTTGAGCGTTGAATTCTTGAGCGTTGAATTCTTGAGCGTTGAATACTTGAGCGTTGAATACTTGAGCGTTGAATACTTGAGCGTTGAATACTTGAGCGTTGAATACTTGAGCGTTGAATTCTTGAGCGTTGAATTCTTGAGCGTTGAATTCTTGAGCGTTGAATTCTTGAGCGTTGAATTCTTGAGCGTTGAATTCTTGAGCGTTGAATTCTTGAGCGTTGAATACTTGAGCGTTGAATTCTTGAGCGTTGAATACTTGAGCGTTGAATTCTTGAGCGTTGAATTCTTGAGCGTTGAATTCTTGAGCGTTGAATTCTTGAGCGTTGAATTCTTGAGCGTTGAATACTTGAGCGTTGAATACTTGAGCGTTGAATACTTGAGCGTTGAATACTTGAGCGTTGAATACTTGAGCGTTGAATTCTTGAGCGTTGAATACTTGAGCGTTGAATACTTGAGCGTTGAATACTTGAGCGTTGAATACTTGAGCGTTGAATACTTGAGCGTTGAATTCTTGAGCATTGAATTCTTGAGCGTTGAATTCTTGAGCGTTGAATTCTTGAGCATTGAATTCTTGAGCGTTGAATTCTTGAGCGTTGAATTCTTGAGCGTGATTCATCAATGGGTTGATTGGTCTCAGCCGCTTGCGTTTCACCCAAAAACAAACACAATTCATGGTCGTGTTTAAGATCTGTCACGTTTCATACAAAATAATAGACTTTTAAACACACATCATATTCTCCTTTAGTTCAAAACGGTCAAATCTATTCTTAAAGTGACGTGCGACAGGTTTTATGATTGTTTTCATGACTTTATTTGGTGTATGTGTATCTGTTTTACATATGAATTATAGTTTGACACCGATCGAGCAGGTGTTTGTGGAGAAAACGTTGAAAAATCTGTGACAGGAAGTGTTAATGCAGAGTTTACACAAAGAAAACAACTATTTGACGCTCTAACATAATTCAACAAAATAAAGTCGCTTTAATTTATCTTTATTTGTCAAAAAAAAAAAAAAAAAAAGACAATGGATATGTTTTGGTGTGTGCGATCACAAACAGGAAGTACAATTACACACACACAAAATATGCTATTCTGCGATACAATGAAAATTAAAAAAATGTAGCAAAATTTTAAATATAGTTACGGTACATTTTAATTTTAAGAAGCACTTTAATATATTTATTCTTTTGCTGAAATAAGTGTCATATTTGTTTTTACTACTCTCAGTATTGATCAGACGTGACATCAAAACCCAAAACCATAAAACCATAGAATAAACATGAATATTGAAACTTCTTCCTGCCACGGACAGAATAAACCCCACTGTAACCGTAGGTAACCAAAGCACAGCCAATCACAGCGCTGCTTTCGGCTCTTGTTTCCTGTTTGGCGAGATGTGAAATACTTTATTATCAGCTCGGGTTTGGTTTTTGTCACAAAGTGCTGCTTTTACCACATACTCTGTGAGGTTAAAACACATTTACCCCAGTTTGACCGAGGATTATCTCACAGAAACATACTTTAGATGTACAAAAATGTAAAAACAAAGTATCAAAAAAACAGATTGATATTAAAAACCATGGATAACCCACTCTTTGAACATGTATCAATGCTAAAAACAAATCACAAGCGGGACAAAATGTGACTTTTCCCCAACAGTTTTAGAAGTATCTTTATCAGAACATGTACGAGACACAACCAGGACTAAACCAGGGCTAAACCAGGACTAAACCAGGACTAAACCAGGGCTAAACCAGGACTAAACAAGGGCTAAACCAGGACTAAACCAGGGCTAAACCAGGACTAAACCAGGACTAAACCAGGGCTAAACCAGGACTAAACCAGGGCTAAACCAGGACTAAACCAGGGCTAAACCAGGACTAAACCAGGACTAAACCAGGACTAAACCAGGACTAAACCAGGACTAAACCAGGGCTAAACCAGGACTAAACCAGGGCTAAACCAGGACTAAACAAGGGCTAAACCAGGACTAAACCAGGACTAAACCAGGGCTAAACCAGGACTAAACAAGGGCTAAACCAGGACTAAACCAGGACTAAACCAGGACTAAACCAGGACTAAACCAGGACTAAACAAGGGCTAAACCAGGACTAAACCAGGACTAAACCAGGGCTAAACCAGGACTAAACAAGGGCTAAACCAGGACTGAACCAGGACTAAACCAGGACTAAACCAGGACTAAACAAGGGCTAAACCAGGACTAAACCAGGGCTAAACCAGGACTAAACCAGGACTAAACCAGGACTAAACCAGGACTAAACCAGGACTAAACAAGGGCTAAACCAGGACTAAACCAAGACTAAACCAGGACTAAACCAGGACTAAACCAGGGCTAAACCAGGACTAAACAAGGACTAAACAAGGACTAAACAAGGACTAAACAAGGACTAAATCAGGACTAAACAAGGACTAAACAAGGACTAAACCAGGGCTAAACCAGGACTAAACAAGGACTAAACCAGGGCTAAACCAGGACTAAACCAGGGCTAAACCAGGGCTGAACCAGGACTAAACCAGGACTAAACCAGGACTAAACCAGGGCTAAACCAGGACTAAACAAGGACTAAACCAGGGCTAAACCAGGACTAAACCAGGACTAAACCAGGACTAAACCAGGACTAAACAAGGACTAAACCAGGGCTAAACCAGGACTAAACCAGGACTAAACAAGGACTGAACCAGGACTAAACCAGGACTAAACCAGGACTAAACCAGGACTAAACCAGGGCTAAACCAGGGCTAAACCAGGGCTAAACCAGGAATAAACCAGGACTAAACCAGGGCTAAACCAGGACTAAACCAGGGCTAAACCAGGACTAAACCAGAATGTTTAATATAGAAAATAACTATTATTTTGTGTTGAAAATGTCACTCTATTTTCTACAAAGACATTTTTTTAGTATCTTCATGGTATAAAGTCTAGTCATTAGTTTGCAGTGATACAACACCAGTTAAAACATGAATAAATAAATGGCAGAATTAAACTCTTTTGTTGTTCGTTTGTGTCTAATGAGTCGTGCGAGTTCTTTATTCAACAGCCGACGTCTCAGATCTCGTGGTAAAACAGAAGAACAACAAAAAGATCGAGCTCTAATACGAAGAAAAAGCAGAAACCATAAATACTGACATCGGAAAATGATCGTTCCATTTGTCATTTATTGAGTGATGAAAATATGACTCAAACTGAGATCTAATAGTTTAAAATCATCGATCCGTTTTGGTTGTCAGTCACCAAAAACATGTGATTTAGAGGAGAAAATGTGTTGACTTTTTGTGTTAAATGAGACTTATTAAAGGTCCGTCTTGTTTATTGCGTCACAATCAGGGCCGGCCCAGCCTATAAGCGAACTAAGCAGCCGCGTAGGGCCCCGAGGCGTTAATAGGGCCCCCAATCTGGCAACCCGTCTTATGCGAAGTGCAAGCGCAGCGTGCTCCACTAGTGTAGTAGCGCTGCTGGCGCGGCAGCGCACACAGCGGTAACATATAACGCACAAACCGCATTTATTTGTAATGACAATCTGGCAACCGAGACACCAAACCTGCGCTGATTGGTCAACTTCATTGTGCGCGAGGAGAACGAGAGCAAAACATAAACACAACAGAACGTGGTCCCTGCGTGGTCCTCATGTCATGTCCAGAGGAATATATCCCCCGATGCCGAAAAACGAAAGAAGAAACTTCTTGACGATGTAAAGAAACTGCAAACTCCACAACACTTTCCAGGTATTGAACTTCTCTTACAAAGAGACGGTTAATGCTGCTGTTTGAAACAACACGAGTCTGTCACGTTAGTTCGCTCAGGCTGGAGGCGACGAGAGCTCTGAGAGCTCTGCACCGCGCATAATGTGTCTGAATGAAAGATAATAAGCTTAACATTGACACCAGCCCCGTAGTGTCAGCTGCAGGTGAGGCCGGTGAGGGGCCTCTATGCCCCGGGTCACTAAGAGGCGGAGATCCGGTCCAGACGAGCGCCGTCTCGTCCAGAACCTCTGACGTGAGACTTTGGAGTGAACAGTGTGCGGCCCCTGTCCCGGGCCCCTGTCCCGGGCTCCTGTCCCGGGCCCCTGTCCCGGGCCCCTGTCCCGGGCCCCTGAGCAGCCTCAGTTAGAGATGAGCGGGTTTGAGTTTGAGTCCCTCTCTCACATCACCATGTGTGAGATCAATCGTGACTCGTCATGTCTGTTTTACTTTGACTTCTTAAAGTGCAATGAGAGGAATGTAAAGGTTTATGCGTGTAAGGTCCATCAGCCAATCACATCGCAGCATTGTTTCACGCAGGAGTCCAGTGTGTGGTGTTCTGATCAGAACAAACATTTATATTGTAATTCACTTTTAATAGAGCAATAAAACATTTAAATGTATTTAAAAAGCATCATTAGACTATTTGTTATAAATTATAATAAATTGATAGTGAAAAATAACCTGACATATTAAAATTACATCTGTTTTAGAATAATACTATATATTTTTATATAAAAGTGGCAAAGTTGCAGAAATGCAGTCCACTATAGCTAGGTTTGGACCTTCACTTCTAGTTCTGTTCATTCTCTGGGAATAACATGTTTGCACTGTGTAGTTTTATGCCATTTGTTAAATTTAATATAACTTGTTTTGTCACTTTGGCAAGAAGGAACAGTTGGGAGCTGTAAAAGATAAATTATTAAGGATAACTATTACTTTTACATTTTCAGTTAAAATGAATCAATTTGACCATAATTATTTTCATAGCCAATATTGTATTGAGTAATTAAGTACACTAATGTATTCATAACTGGCTTTAATCATTTTCTCCTGGCACAGTTTTATCACATCATCATTTTATAGCATTACAACCTCAACATTTTACTCTTACTTTAGCCGGCTGGACCACATTAAAATGCACCAGAAGACCCAAAAAAGGTCTGAAAATCTCTGGGGGAGGGCCCCCAGACCCCCCTGTTCATTAGTTTAAACTGCTAATGTGGCTGTCAACCCTTAACGCCCACAAATACGCCCAATAACATATCTGGGACGTGTGTTATTTGTACAGGGAGTAGAGGTGATGTCAGCGGAATACCAAGTTGCATTGTGGGATTTAAGTTATCAATATTTGAGCTTGTGAGGTGTTGAGAATAAACTAACTGGCAAACATATGCCCTGGAGTTTTGGTGCGCTTTGTTTGCGTTGAAGAAAGTTCCCATATGTGAATTGTTCACTGACAATGGCAATAAAACTGATTCTGATGACGTGGTGAGGGGCCCCCAAAAATGTTTTCGCTTAGGGCCCCCTGAAGGCTTGGGCCGGCCCTGGTCACAATTTAGATTAAAAGACGTTTTGGTTTGATTTAGTGAGAATTTTTGAACTATAAAATGCAGAATTGCGACTGATAATAAGAGATTTTTTACGTTTTTGACACGTCTCGCACAGACAAGCCGCGCGTGGACATAAAAACCAGGCAATTACGTTTGGACAGAGGAGGACAAACCAGATGAAGACGCTAGAACAGAGGAGGACAAACCAGACAAAGACGCTGGGACAGAGGAGGACAAACCAGGACAAACCAGACAAAGACATTTGGACAGAGAAGGACAAACCAGACAAAGACGCTGGGACAGAGGAGGACAAACCAGACAAAGACGCTGGGACAGAGGAGGACAAACCAGACAAAGACGTTGGGACAGAGGAGGACAAATCAGACAAAGACATTTGGACAGAGGAGGACAAACCAGACAAAGACATTTGGACAGAGGAGGACAAACCAGACAAAGACACTGGGACAGAGGAAGACAAACCAGACAAAGACGTTGGGACAGAGGAGGACAAACCAGACCCAGACGCTGGGACAGAGGAGGACAAACCAGACAAAGACACTGGGAAAGAGGAGGACAAACCAGACGAAGACGCTGGGACAGAGCAGGACAAACCAGACAAAGACACTGGGAAAGAGGAGGACAAACCAGACCCAGACGCTGGGACAGAGGAGGACAAACCAGACAAAGACACTGGGAAAGAGAAGGACAAATCAGACAAAGACGCTGGGACAGAGCAGGACAAACCAGACAAAGACGCTGGGACAGAGGAGGACAAACCAGACCCAGACGCTGGGACAGAGGAGGACAAACCAGACAAAGACACTGGGAAAGAGGAGGACAAACCAGACGAAGACGCTGGGACAGAGCAGGACAAACCAGACAAAGACGCTGGGATAGAGGAGGACAAACCAGACAAAGACGCTGGGACAGAGGAGGACAAACCAGACAAAGAAGTTTGGACAAAGGAGGATAAACCAGACAAAGACACTGGGACAGAGGAGGACCGGAGCGTGATTCGCAGATGGACGCTTCGCTAACGTGAGGCGACGACGTCTTAAATAATAGATCGGCGAGTGCCACTGTTTGTCCCTGGAAGGTCCTGTGCGATTACTGCAGAGACCAGTTTATCAGAGAAACCGTGACGTTCATTTTGTTTTTGTTTGGGCCGAAATCCCAGAAGTGTCGTCGTCTCACGGAAATGTGGATTCAAGCAAAAGAAGGTTGGAGAATAAAGACAAGCAGATCTGACCGATATTCACGGGAAACAAGATGGATGAGATAAACGACAAGAAAACAAGAGTGGGGAAAGGACAAGTCTTGAGGAGAACCACGATGAAGGAGAGAATCACTTCTATGGACTGAACCAGGTCTAAACCGGGACTGAACCAGGACTGAACCGGGACTGAACCGGGACTGAACCGGGACTGAACCGGGACTAAACCGGGACTAAACCGGGACTGAACCGGGACTGAACCGGGACTGACCGGGACTGAACCGGGACTGAACCGGGACTGACCGGGACTGAACCGGGACTGAACCGGGACTGACCGGGACTGAACCAGGACTGACCTGGTTTAGTCCTAGTTTAGTAAATCTGGTGTTTTGAAAGAACAAACCACACAAACTCTAGATAAACATCTGTTTTGTGTTGGTTTATTTAAATTGATTTCAAAATTACCGTCATTTTTGCGCAACATTTTATATCGATGCCAAGAAAGTCGGGTCAAACTACGATAAATATCAAAGCCAAAGCGTTTATGTGCGTTCGGCCCTGACGCTGCACGATAAAGAAGCTCATGTTGTGCAGACGAGAGAACGAGCCGAGCGGTGTCACATTTCAAATCATTTACATCTGATTTTCATGGTTTAGTCTCGGCCTGAGTCACAGTCACATGACACTCTGAACACGCTCCTTCTCCACACGCTCGCCATCACGTACTATGTCCACACGCTCGCCATCACGTACTGTGTCCACACGCTCGCCATCACGTACTGTGTCCACACGCTCGCCATCACGTACTGTGTCCACACGCTCGCCATCACGTACTGTGTCCACACGCTCGCCATCACGTACTGTGTCCACACGCTCGCCATCACGTACTGTGTCCACACGCTCGCCATCACGTACTGTGTCCACACGCTCGCCATCACGTACTGTGTCCACACGCTCGCCATCACGTACTGTGTCCACACGCTCGCCATCACGTACTGTGTCCACACGCTCGCCATCACGTACTGTGTCCACACGCTCGCCATCACGTACTGTGTCCACACGCTCGCCATCACGTACTGTGTCCACACGCTCGCCATCACGTACTGTGTCCACACGCTCGCCATCACGTACTGTGTCCACACGCTCGCCATCACGTACTGTGTCCACACGCTCGCCATCACGTACTGTGCACACGCTCGTCATCACGTATTATGTCCACACGCTCGCCATCACGTACTATGTCCCCGGGGCTCGCCATCATGTACTATGTCCCCGGGGCTCGTCATCACGTACTATGTCCCCGGGGCTCGTCATCACGTACTATGTCCTCGCCATAAACGACTTTTATTTAAAAAGGTTTCTTCTCAGCTGTTTTTTTTTAGCAATATTGTTCATTAAAAAACTGTTTTCATCCTGTTTTATAGTGTCAGTGGTTTAAATAAGTCTGAGTAATATTGTTTATCATGGTATTTTCCTCCGTGGCTCCTCCCCGTCTGTCGTTCACCCTCAGCGGTCGTCTGTGGCTCCTCCCCGTCTGTCGTCCACCCTCAGCGGCCGTCTGTGGCTCCTCCCCGTCTGTCGTCCACCCTCAGCGGCCGTCTGTGGCTCCTCCCCGTCTGTCGTCCACGCTCAGCGGTCGTCCGTGGCTCCTCCCTGTTCGCCCTCAGCGGTCGACTGTAGCTCCTCCCTCAGCGGTCGTCCGTGGCTCCTCCCCGTCCGCCCTCAGCGGTCGACTGTAGCTCCTCCCTCAGCGGTCGTCCGTGGCTCCTCCCCGTCCGCCCTCAGCGGTCGTCCCTGGCTCCTCCCCGTCTGTAGCTCCTCCCTCAGCGGTCGTGGAGTGGGCCGGGGTAAAACCATAAACCAGACTTAATCCAGTTATTTGAGCGCTCTCAGACGGAGGAGAAGGAAAGAGGAGAGAGAGAACAATAGAGAGATTGTGTCGAGTGCAGAGAGTGAATGTCGACACACCTCTGACATCTTCATATTAAACGATTAATCGACACCGTGACTCGTCGACTATAATAAATAATCACAGCAGTATTTAATCATCATGATCTGGACTGCACAGCCTCTAAAAAGACATTTTGGTCACAAAAACATCTGATTTTCAACAATAATACACTTCATTTGTAAATATTCTCATCATTTGGTTGATTTAAAAAGTCAAAATATACAATTTTGGACATCATAAATAATCATTACTTTCAGCGTAAACAGTAAATATGAAGTAAATCTGTTCAAAAAGACAAAACCGAAGGGTGAACGCCTCAAATGTAAGAAAAAAAAGGAAATTTAATGGATAAGAACTGCCATAACATCCAATCATCTTTAGTTTTTATTCTGGGACAATACGCTTATGTAACAAAACGATAATTTACCCATAAACTAATACAGTACTCTGAGTATTATGGGGAACTGCAATACTTGTGTGAAACTGCACATTCCAGACTCGGGTGGTGCTTTTTTAAATCAATCAGCGGCAAAACTGATCATGACACAGAGTCACAAACGCATCACGTGAAATGGACTTTAATGTGGTGTAACATGAAACCACATGAAAGTGCATTTTACAGTATTTGTCCACGTCCCAGTGTTCGGCAGCTTGAAAGTATTGCAATACACGGTGGTTGTAGTTTTGGTCGTAACGCGGCGCGAGCGACGGGAACACGAGCCAAAAAGCAGATTCGCAGAAAGAAAGTCTTGATCTCTTTGTGCGTTAAACCAAAATTCTCACGCTTTCCACTGCGAGTAAAAGTAAAAGTGTCATCTGTGAAAAAGCGGGACATTTTCTAAACGAGTCGGGCCTAAACGGGGTCCGCGGGCCGTCATGGCGAGGGCCCCGCGGTCTCAGAGTCCTCGGTCTGGAGTGGCCCCGGTGTTTTCACGTGAATGAACTGTTTTGCTCTGCGCTCCGAGGACTGAAACTTTTGACAGGATCATGAATCAGGCGCTCTGCAGTTCTTTACATTTCACGCTCCGGGAGCGGGCGGGGCCGGGAGGGGGCGGGGCCGGGGTGCGAGGGGACGTCAGGGACGATGGGGAAACGGTACCGTCCAATATCTTTCCAAACGTCCGATCTCCGTCCCACCTTCTCGTCTGCGTCCTCGTCGTCCTCTACCGCCAAACTCTCCCCTTTGGTCCTCCCGTCTCCCCTTTGGTCCTCCCGTCTCCCCTTTGGTCCTCCCCTCTCCCCTTTGGTCCTCCCGTCTCCCCTTTGGTCCTCCCGTCTCCCCTTTGGTCCTCCCCTCCCCTTTGGTCCTCCCCTCTCCCCTTTGGTCCTCCTCTCCCCTTTGGTCCTCCTCTCCCCTTTGGTCCTCCCCTCCCCTTTGGTCCTCCCCTCCCCTTTGGTCCTCCTCCCCTCTCCCCTTTGGTCCTCCCCTCCCCTTTGGTCCTCCCCTCCCCTTTGGTCCTCCTCCCCTCTCCCCTTTGGTCCTCCTCTCCCCTTTGGTCCTCCCCTCCCCTTTGGTCCTCCTCCCCTCTCCCCTTTGGTCCTCCTCTCCCCTTTGGTCCTCTCCTCCCCTTAGGTCCTCCTCCCCTCTTCCCTTTGGTCCTCCTGATAAAACGTGTTCACTGTGAGATTCTGAAATCAAACTTTTCTGAACGATTAATTAGACAGAAACAGCTGAAGATGAAAAATATTTTCTTGTTTTGAGGAAAAATCTGAGCAGAAAGAACTTCATTTTGCTTCTAAAATCGTCACTTTTGTTTCAACTTAACTAAAAAAAATAATTTAGTTTGGAAATGTGTCACATCTATTGACCTGATAAACCAGACGCTCAGACGCTCAGACGCTCAGACGCTCAGACGCTCAGACGCTCAGTCGTTCAGACGCTCAGACGCTCAGACGCTCAGTCGTTCAGACGCTCAGACGCTCAGACGCTCAGTCGTTCAGACGCTCAGACGCTCAGACGCTCAGTCGTTCAGACGCTCAGACGCTCAGTCGTTCAGACGCTCAGACGCTCAGACGCTCAGTCGTTCAGACGCTCAGACGCTCAGACGCTCAGTCGTTCAGACGCTCAGACGCTCAGACGCTCAGTCGTTCAGACGCTCAGACGCTCAGACGTTCAGACGCTCAGACGTTCAGACGCTCAGACGTTCAGACGCTCAGACGCTCAGACGTTCAGACGCTCAGACGCTCAGACGCTCAGTCGTTCAGACGCTCAGACGTTCAGACGCTCAGACGCTCAGTCGTTCAGACGCTCAGACGCTCAGACGTTCAGACGCTCAGACGCTCAGACGCTCAGACGCTCAGACGCTCAGACGCTCAGACGCTCAGACGCTCAGACGCTCAGACGCTCAGACGTTCAGACGCTCAGACGTTCAGACGCTCAGACGCTCAGACGTTCAGACGCTCAGACGCTCAGACGCTCAGACGTTCAGACGGTCAGTCGTTCAGACGCTCAGACGCTCAGACGCTCAGTCGTTCAGACGCTCAGACGCTCAGACGCTCAGACGCTCACTGTGTGTTTAGCAGCGCCCGCCACGATTGATCGATCCAGGTCCAAACGAGCTCTTAATTATGGCCGAGGCGAGAGCGAAGAAAACAAGTGAAACCAAGACCGGATTCATGAAAAAAATCATGTTGAAATCGCACTTTAACCAGGTCTAAACCAGGTCTAAACCAGGACTAAACCAGGACTAAACCAGGACTAAACCAGGACTAAACCAGGACTAAACCAGGACTAAATCAGGTCTAAACCAGGACTAAACCAGGACTAAACCAGGACTAAACCAGGACTAAATCAGGTCTAAACCAGGACTAAACCAGGACTAAACCAGGACTAAACCAGGACTAAATCAGGTCTAAACCAGGACTAAACCAGGACTAAACCAGGACTAAACCAGGACTGAACCAGGACTAAACCAGGACTGAACCAGGACTGAACCAGGGCTAAACCAGATCAAAACCAGAGCTAGACCAGGGTTTGGCAATATTTTTTGCATTGCGTTAGGAATTACTTTGCAGAATTTGGGAACTGAACGTAAAATTAACTTCTCAGCTCTTTTTACCGTCACGTTAAAATATATATATAACACAACAAGTCCGATATTTAAAAATGTCAATACATCCCTGACTTCTAATTAAGGTGAGTTTAGCCCTGGTCTAGCCCTGGTTTAGCCCAGCTTTAGTCCTGGTTCAGTCCGGGTTTAGACCTGATTTAGTCCTGGTTTAGTCCTGGTTTAGCCCTGGTTTAGCCCTGGTTTAGCCCTGGTTTAGTCCTGGTTAAGCCCTGGTTTAGTCCTGGTTTAGTCCTGGTTTAGTCCTGATTTAGTCCTGGTTTAATCCTAGTTTAGTCCTGATTTAGTCCTGGTTTAGCCCTGGTTTAGCCCTGGTTTAGCCCTGGTTTAGTCCTGGTTAAGCCCTGGTTTAGTCCTGGTTTGGTCCTGGTTTAGTCCTGGTTAAGCCCTGGTTTAGTCCTGGTTTGGTCCTGGTTTAGTCCTGGTTTAGCCCTGGTTTAGCCCTGGTTTAGTCCTGGTTTGGTCCTGGTTTAGTCCTGGTTTAGCCCTGGTTTAGTCCTGGTTTAGCCCTGGTTTAGCCCTGGTTTAGCCCCGGTTAAAAGGTAAATCTAAAATGGACCAGGACTAAACCAGGACTGGGACTAAACTCGCCCGAACAAAGAAAAAAGGAGATGAAAAATACTGAAAGTGTCCAATCCACTCACATCTTATTAGGCTAATGCACTTATTAGTCCATTGTTAGCATGGCGTTAGCGTTAGCATACGTCAGTGCCGTCTGCATGATCAAACGGCACTTATTCCGCTAAGAGCCCCGCGCGCCGTCTGGCTTTTCAATCAATGGCCGGGAAATATACGAGCCTTTCTGCACTTCGTAATGAAAACGCCGCTTTGTTTTCCCCCCGTACAGAAGTTTAATACACGCGGGGCCATTAGATAATGTCAAACGCCATTAGCTTAATGCGGTCTTAGCTGTAGCGTTAGCATGTTAGCGACGCGGTTCGGGGATTACAGCCCTTTTAATTCAGAGCCGTCACATTTAAATATTATTATGAATGGATTGAATTGATTTCTTATGGTTGACGGACGGACTCGGGATTAACGGCCTTAAAAATGTCACTTTCCCTCTCCCCAGACACCTCCTCCATCACCAACGCAACATTTGGCAAAGTGTTTGGAGGTAATCATTGAAATTAGATGGTCTTTATTAGACTTTTTGAATTAGTTATATTTGATTCATGAGGGACGTTACTTCGACACAGCAGCAGGGCCGCGCCTAAGGATTTTACTGTTAATTATCCTTTCGATTAGTTGATTAGAAATGCCCGTAAATATGAGGCCAAACTCGGGAAGGGCCTCGCTTTTGCACGTCGGCGCCGCACAGACACTTTAAAGGACCAATTGCTCGACTTGCGGGAGCTTTTGAAGATTGTTTCCCCGTCTCGTTTTAACCGCTCAAAGTTGTGATTCATGCGTCTGTGAGTCATTTTGATTCTCCCACGGACCAGACGCCATCGCTCTGACCGTCCTCGTGTTCACGCCCACCACTCTTTACTTTCCTCAAGCGGTGCCACACGTAGGATTCAGCGCACAAATGCGATGTAACGCGAAGGGGCCGGCGTAAAAACAGCGCAAAGTAAAACGACTTCAGATCAATATTGCGGTTTACGGTGTCAAATATACGACATAATGATCCACGGGTGTTTTAGTTTAGAGCTTTGTCGCAGAGAAAAGCACAATCTTTACGGTAGAACTAAGTAACTCTGGCGCTGGAGCTCCCCCTGTGGCTCCCGTGTGACATTACATTGTCAGAGAACAGACGCAAAGGCTTTTTTTTTATTTTTATTTTTTCATTTTTCTTTCTTTCTTTAATTTTTTTTTTTTTTTAAATCATCATTACACAGTATAATCACTTATGAAAGCATTAAACCAAATATTTAAAAACGTTTTCCCAGTAGAGTTTTCTTCAGGTCGGCAGATGTTGCAAGGCTGGTTTTCAAACGGTTAATAAGGTAAAAATGTTACTTAGTCCTGCTTTACGACTCTAAAACATTTTTTATGCTGTGTCTTTGAACCTGGTCAGTTCTTCTGTTCAGCTTTGGTCAAATGCGGTTGTTTTTAAGTGTGTCGAGGTAAAGTTTGACTTGACCCACGTGACTCTGTTTGAGGACGTCCAGATGGAGTGTCTTTTTC
The DNA here is from genome assembly GCF_026437365.1 of Eucyclogobius newberryi. NCBI lineage: Eukaryota > Metazoa > Chordata > Actinopteri > Gobiiformes > Gobiidae > Eucyclogobius > Eucyclogobius newberryi. The sequence goes on from NW_027315768.1 coordinate 33,191,337, forward strand.
ATCAAAAAGGCTTAATTTTATGTACATATTAATTACTTTTTCTAAATTGTTTTAATTGAAAGAAAACACAACAAAAAAACAGACTAAGAACAGAGAGAGAAATGTTTTTCATTGTGGTAAAAAAGTTTTAATTCTGCTGTAATATCTCTCTTGACTCTT
>NW_027315768.1:33196495-33208995 GCF_026437365.1 Eucyclogobius newberryi
ACGTGGAGTGTGTAACGTGTGTGTCCCAGTGTGGACGTGGAGTGTGTAAAGTGTGTGTCCCAGTGTGGACGTGGAGTGTGTAAAGTGTGTGTCCCAGTGTGGACGTGGAGTGTGTAACGTGTGTGTCCCAGTGTGGACGTGGAGTGTGTAAAGTGTGTGTCCCAGTGTGGACGTGGAGTGTGTAACGTGTGTGTCCCAGTGTGGACGTGGAGTGTGTAACGTGTGTGTCCCAGTGTGGACGTGGAGTGTGTAAAGTGTGTGTCCCAGTGTGGACGTGGAGTGTGTAACGTGTGTGTCCCAGTGTGGACGTGGAGTGTGTAACGTGTGTGTCCCAGTGTGGACGTGGAGTGTGTAAAGTGTGTGTCCCAGTGTGGACGTGGAGTGTGTAAAGTGTGTGTCCCAGTGTGGACGTGGAGTGTGTAACGTGTGTGTCCCAGTGTGGACGTGGAGTGTGTAAAGTGTGTGTCCCAGTGTGGACGTGGAGTGTGTAAAGTGTGTGTCCCAGTGTGGACGTGGAGTGTGTAACGTGTGTGTCCCAGTGTGGACGTGGAGTGTGTAACGTGTGTGTCCCAGTGTGGACGTGGAGTGTGTAACGTGTGTGTCCCAGTGTGGACGTGGAGTGTGTAAAGTGTGTGTCCCAGTGTGGACGTGGAGTGTGTAAAGTGTGTGTCCCAGTGTGGACGTGGAGTGTGTAACGTGTGTGTCCCAGTGTGGACGTGGAGTGTGTAACGTGTGTGTCCCAGTGTGGACGTGGAGTGTGTAAAGTGTGTGTCCCAGTGTGGACGTGGAGTGTGTAAAGTGTGTGTCCCAGTGTGGACGTGGAGTGTGTAACGTGTGTGTCCCAGTGTGGACGTGGAGTGTGTAAAGTGTGTGTCCCAGTGTGGACGTGGAGTGTGTAACGTGTGTGTCCCAGTGTGGACGTGGAGTGTGTAACGTGTGTGTCCCAGTGTGGACGTGGAGTGTGTAAAGTGTGTGTCCCAGTGTGGACGTGGAGTGTGTAAAGTGTGTGTCCCAGTGTGGACGTGGAGTGTGTAACGTGTGTGTCCCAGTGTGGACGTGGAGTGTGTAAAGTGTGTGTCCCAGTGTGGACGTGGAGTGTGTAAAGTGTGTGTCCCAGTGTGGACGTGGAGTGTGTAAAGTGTGTGTCCCAGTGTGGACGTGGAGTGTGTAAAGTGTGTGTCCCAGTGTGGACGTGGAGTGTGTAACGTGTGTGTCCCAGTGTGGACGTGGAGTGTGTAACGTGTGTGTCCCAGTGTGGACGTGGAGTGTGTAAAGTGTGTGTCCCAGTGTGGACGTGGAGTGTGTAAAGTGTGTGTCCCAGTGTGGACGTGGAGTGTGTAACGTGTGTGTCCCAGTGTGGACGTGGAGTGTGTAAAGTGTGTGTCCCAGTGTGGACGTGGAGTGTGTAAAGTGTGTGTCCCAGTGTGGACGTGGAGTGTGTAAAGTGTGTGTCCCAGTGTGGACGTGGAGTGTGTAACGTGTGTGTCCCAGTGTGGACGTGGAGTGTGTAAAGTGTGTGTCCCAGTGTGGACGTGGAGTGTGTAACGTGTGTGTCCCAGTGTGGACGTGGAGTGTGTAACGTGTGTGTCCCAGTGTGGACGTGGAGTGTGTAAAGTGTGTGTCCCAGTGTGGACGTGGAGTGTGTAAAGTGTGTGTCCCAGTGTGGACGTGGAGTGTGTAAAGTGTGAGTTTTTGTTGGACTGAACAGGAAGTGGCCGCAGCGTGAGACGAGACACAGGAAGTGCTCAAAGGAAGAGAGAGCTGGATTTGTCACACTCGACTCCAAACAAGCAAAACTTGCAAAACTAGAAAATCTTCTATAGAAACACAGGAAGTCAAGCTTGAAGCGCCCCCTACAGGTCACACCACTTATTGAACTAAAATGCAGTTAAGATTAAAATATGTCGAATTTAGCTAAAAATTTTATCGATTTATCACAGAATAGAAAAAAAAAGTAGGGTTATAATTTCACTTCCTGTTTGTAATTGATGACATCACACTAGGAAGTTACCCAGCAAACACTGGGCCAAAACTCATCTAATGTAAAAAAAATAAAAAAAATGGACAAATAAAAATATATTAGAGCTGGTTTATTTTGGTGAATTAAAGTTTAGAGAGTCAAAAAAGTTGGTTCTTTTGTGTAACTTTAGCATAAACTTTTGTCTGGAATGAGTCTCCCTGGTGTGATGTCACTTCCTGCTATTTTCCACAGATTTTTCAAAGGTTTTCTCCACAAATACCTGCTCGATCGGTGTAAAACTATCATTTATATGCACAACAGGCACAAATACACCAAATAAAGTCAAAATTGGAACATCGTAAAAACCTGTCATACGTCACTTTAACCGAATACTAGTACTTTTCTGTATAAGTACTTCTTTGTGCACCTGCAGTTGTGGTATTTTGAGTGCAGTTTGGGTCGGACATGTGGAGTCTTTGTAGCGTTTTTGTCGGCACGTCTCGACTGCAACGCGTGACTCGAGCGCTGCAGTCAGACCCTTCACACGTGTTAAAACGCTGCGCACTTTACGCCCACCGCCCGCTTTACGCCCACCGCCCGGTGACACGGTTGCACGGCGCGGGCTCGTGTCAGACGGCGTTATGGGGTGATAGGCGTGAGTTCTGGTGGTGTTACAGTGAGTGGATGATCTGGAGTCGTGCAGAGGTGGGACGGACAGAAGGGATGTGTGCAGATCTCTCTATAATGCGTTTGTCTCTGTTGTCATGGTGAAACGATCACTATTCAAATCAACTGAATGTGTTGTAATCATGTCTTTAGTCTTTTCTGACCAGAGTCAATTTGATTTAATCTCATTTTCACCAATTTTTCCAGATTATTTCGTTTTGCCAGATTAAGACTCACTGTATCTGCCTTGTTTTAGTCCTGGTTTAGTCCTGGTTTAGTCCTGGTTTAGTCCTGGTTTAGTCCTGGTTCAGTCCTGGTTTAGTCCTGGTTTAGTCCTGGTTCAGTCCTGGTTTAGACCTGGTTTAGTCCTGGTTCAGTCCTGGTTTAGTCCTGGTTCAGTCCTGGTTTAGTCCTGGTTTAGACCTGGTTTAGTCCTGGTTTAGACCTGGTTTAGTCCTGGTTCAGTCCTCGTTTAGACCTGGTTCAGTCCTGGTTTAGTCCTGGTTTAGACCTGGTTTAGTCCTGGTTCAGTCCTGGTTTAGTCCTGGTTTACTCCTGGTTTAGTCCTGGTTTAGACCTGGTTTAGTCCTGGTTCAGTCCTGGTTTGGTCCTGGTTTAGTCCTGGTCCAGTCCTGGTTTAGACCGGTTTAGTCCTGGTTTATTCCTGGTTTAGTCCTGGTCCAGTCCTGGTTTATTCCTGGTTCAATCCTGGTTTAGTCCTGGTTTATTCCTGGTTTAGTCCTGGTTTAGTCCTGGTTTAGACCGGTTTAGTCCTGGTTTATTCCTGGTTTAGTCCTGGTCCAGTCCTGGTTTATTCCTGGTTTAGTCCTGGTTTATTCCTGGTTTAGACCGGTTTAGTCCTGGTTTATTCCTGGTTTAGACCGGTTTATTCCTGGTTTAGTCCTGGGTTTATTCCTGGTTTAGAACGGTTTAGTCCTGGTTTAGACCTGGTTCAGTCCTGGTTTAGTCCTGGTTTAGACCTGGTTTAGTCCTGGTTTAGACCTGGTTTAGTCCTGGTTCAGTCCTCGTTTAGACCTGGTTCAGTCCTGGTTTAGTCCTGGTTTAGACCTGGTTTAGTCCTGGTTCAGTCCTGGTTTAGTCCTGGTTTAGTCCTGGTTTAGTCCTGGTTTAGACCTGGTTTAGTCCTGGTTCAGTCCTGGTTTAGTCCTGGTTTAGTCCTGGTTCAGTCCTGGTTTAGTCCTGGTTTGGTCCTGGTCCAGTCCTGGTTTGGTCCTGGTTTAGTCCTGGTTTAGTCCTGGTCCAGTCCTGGTTTAGACCGGTTTAGTCCTGGTTTATTCCTGGTTTAGTCCTGGTCCAGTCCTGGTTTATTCCTGGTTCAATCCTGGTTTAGTCCTGGTTTATTCCTGGTTTAGTCCTGGTTTAGTCCTGGTCCAGTCCTGGTTTATTCCTGGTTTAGTCCTGGTTTATTCCTGGTTTAGACCGGTTTAGGGTTTAGTCCTGGTTTATTCCTGGTTTAGACCGGTTTATTCCTGGTTTAGTCCTGGTTTATTCCTGGTTTAGAACGGTTTAGTCCTGGTTTAGACCTGGTTTAGTCCTGGTTTAGTCCTGGTTGTGAACTGTCCTTGGTCCTGTACAGAAGATGCAGAGGATTCATGAAGTATTTCTGGTAACACAGTGTGGGGTTTCCATGGCGACGGCTTCCTGTCACTCCAGCCGTTTTCTTCTTTCTTTTTGCCTAAGTTTGTAGCGACAGGAGAAAGAGACGGTTTAGGCTCCGCTCTCGAGTCAAGTCTGGTTGTTATAGTCCTTGTCTGGTCCTGATTTAGTCCTGGTCTAGTCCTGGTTTAGTCCTGGTCTAGTCCTGCTCTAGTCCTGGTTTAGTCCTGGTTTAGTCCTGGTTTAGTCCTGGTTTAGTCCTGCTCTAGTCCTGGTTTAGTCCTGGTTTAGTCCTGGTTTAGTCCTGGTTTAGTCCTGGTTTAGTCCTGCTCTAGTCCTGGTTTAGTCCTGGTTTAGTCCTGGTTTAGTCCTGCTCTAGTCCTGGTTTAGTCCTGGTCTAGTCCTGCTCTAGTCCTGGTTTAGTCCTGGTTTAGTCCTGCTCTAGTCCTGGTTTAGTCCTGGTCTAGTCCTGCTCTAGTCCTGGTTTAGTCCTGGTTTAGTCCTGCTCTAGTCCTGGTTTAGACCTGATTTAGTCCTGGTCTAGTCCTGGTTTAGTCCTGGTTTAGTCCTGGTTTAGTCCTGGTTTAGTCCTGGTTTAGTCCTGCTCTAGTCCTGGTTTAGTCCTGGTTTAGTCCTGGTCTAGTCCTGCTCTAGTCCTGGTTTAGTCCTGGTTTAGTCCTGGTTTAGTCCTGGTTTAGTCCTGCTCTAGTCCTGGTTTAGTCCTGGTTTAGTCCTGGTCTAGTCCTGGTTTAGTCCTGGTATTGTTGCTTTTCAGAGTCTAGAATATAATGACATATAATATTTATGACTTGTTTATGTCACATATGAAGCTCTCACATCTGAGACACACGTCTGTGGAGGAGATACTATTGTCAAAATCTCTCTCCCTCCTCCCTCCCTCCCCCCCTCCCCCTCTCTCTCCCTGTCTCTCTCTCTCTCTCCCTCCTCTCTCCTCTCTCTCCCTCTCTCTCTCCTCTCTCCTCTCTCTCTCCCTCCTCTCTCCTCTCTCTCTCCCTCCTCTCTCCTCTCTCTCCCTCTCTCCCTCCTCTCTCCTCCCTCTCTCTCTCTCTCTCTCTCTCTCTCCCTCCTCTCTCTCTCTCTCTCTCTCTCTCTCCCTCCTCTCTCCTCTCTCTCCCTCTCTCTCTCCTCTCTCCTCTCTCTCTCCCTCCTCTCTCCTCTCTCTCCCTCTCTCCCTCCTCTCTCCTCCCTCTCTCTCTCTCTCTCTCCCTCCTCTCTCTCTCTCTCTCTCTCTCTCTCTCTCTCTCCCTCCTCTCTCCTCTCTCTCCCTCTCTCTCTCCTCTCTCCTCTCTTCTCTCTCTCCCTCCTCCCTCCCCCCTCCCCCTCTCTCCTTGTCTCTTTGTTTTACTGTACACATTTAGACTGCGTCCGGTCGTTCAACCTGAATAAATCCTCGGCACTGCAGGATCCGGCTCCACAAAGAGACCGGCCACATTTCCACATTTCCACATTGGACGTTGCACTTTGGAGCTCTGTCTTTGGGCCTCGCCGCTCGTTCGCTCACGTCTACAACACATTCACTTTCTGTGCCACGCTCCAACCTGAAATAAGACATTTACAGACACGTTTTATCATATCTGTGAACACTGTCACTGGGGCGTCTGTTTTATTCCGTAATGTTTATTCCGATTGTGTTCGCTCATATCGACATATCGTTTCAGAAGCTTCCTACTGTGGAAAGGTTTTTATTTGACCCGACAAAGATGAATATAATATATGATAATAGTGTTTGTTTTATGAACGGCCGCGTCATGCACTGGATGTTTGCTGTGGTTTGAGTAAAACTATTGGCCTAACTGTGGGCGATATCGATTAAAGTTAGACATAAACTATATTTTTTGCATCATCTCGACCAATATTCCGACAATACGTTTCCAGTAATGTGTCAAAAAGTGTCTGTAAATGTCTTTTGAGGTTCAAGTATCGCCCAAAACCTAAAATGACCATAAAATGAACTACAAAAAGAGCACAAATATCACCTCATCCCCTCGTTTGTCTTTCTGAGCTCATTTTAAATCTTTAGCTGTTGATTGGACAATATTGTTTCCAGTTGAAAGTTGATATGTTGAAAGACACAAAAAAAACTATAAAAACTGCCTCACAGCTAAGCACCCTCCGCTTTCCCTGCTTGAGCTTGGTTCTTTCTTGCAATGCACTCTCTTAACTGTAATGTATGCCTCCTCCTCCCGCCCTGCGACGTTCACGAGTCCCTTAAAGCGTCACCCGTAACATCTGCACCCGTCGCTCGTGAATCACTCGCCTTGATTACTTTACATGGGGTTGAATTGGCTCCACGCGCCGCATAAAAGGAGGCCTCAGCTGTGGTGGTTTTAATGGCCTGACCCCGCAGTACCCGGGGCGTCCAGCAGGGGGGCGTGGCGCAGCGTGCGGGGTAAGTATGAGGTCATGGTTCAGATTGAGCATGCTCAGTACGTGGCTCTTATAGACAAAGGATGACCTCACCGCGGGGGCTTTTCCCTCCCGCTGATGTCATGGAAACGCTATTTTATTTATAAGAGACAGAGGAGGAAGTGCGCCGGCCGTAGATGGACGTGGGGGAGAAAGAAAAACAAATACAAGCAAATAAAGTGTGTTTGAAGTGCCTTGCCCAACGACACAATGGAAATGATTTAGGTCAAATTAAAATCCCTTTTAGTCCTTTTTTATTCCTGTTCTAGACATGGTTTAGGCCTGGTTTAGTCCTGGTTTAGTCCTGGTTTAGCTCTGGTTTAGTTCCGGTTTAGTCCTGGTTTAGTCTTGGTTTAGTCCTGGTTTAGCTCTGGTTTAGTTCCGGTTTAGTCCTGGTTTAGTCCTGGTTTAGTCTTGGTCTAGTCCTGCTCTAGTCCTGGTTTAGTCCTGGTTTAGTCCTGGTTTAGTCCTGGTTTAGTCCTGCTCTAGTCCTGGTTTAGTCCTGGTTTAGTCCTGGTTTAGTCCTGGTTTAGTCCTGGTTTAGTCCTGCTCTAGTCCTGGTTTAGTCCTGGTTTAGTCCTGGTTTAGTCCTGCTCTAGTCCTGGTTTAGTCCTGGTTTAGTCCTGGTTTAGTCCTGCTCTAGTCCTGGTTTAGTCCTGGTCTAGTCCTGCTCTAGTCCTGGTTTAGTCCTGGTTTAGTCCTGCTCTAGTCCTGGTTTAGCTCTGGTTTAGTTCCGGTTTAGTCCTGGTTTAGTCTTGGTTTAGTCCTGGTTTAGCTCTGGTTTAGTTCCGGTTTAGTCCTGGTTTAGTCCTGGTTTAGTCTTGGTTTAGTCCTGGTTTAGTCCTGGTTTAGCTCTGGTTTAGTTCTGGTTTAGGCCTGGTTTAGGCCTGGTTTAGACCTGGTTTAGACCTGGTTTAGTCCTGGTTTAGAATTTTTTTTTTTGTTGTAGTTTAGTCGTGATTTACTGTAGTTCTGTTTTAGGCTTGGTTTAGCTTTTGTTCAGTCGTGTTTTTGTCTTTTTCAGCTGGAAACGATGTGGGCTTAGTCCTGTTTTAGGGTTGTTGTTGTTGTTGTTGTTGTTGTTGTTGTTGTTGTTAGCTCCAGTTCAGTCCTGCTTTAGTCCAGTTTTTACTTCCTTTAGTCCTGGTTTAGTCATGTTTTTGTCTTTACCTGCTGGATAGGTTGTGAGCTTAGTCTTGGTTTAGGATTGTTTTTTAGCACCAGGTTTAGTTCTGGTGTAGTTCTGATTTAGTCTTTCGTGCCACGCCCCAGCTTCGTCTGGCTTAGTCCTGGTTCAGGTGGTCACTGTTTATTATTAACTTACTGGTTCGTGGTCCTTGGTTTAGTCCTGGTTTAGTCCTGGTTTAGTCCTGGTTTAGTCCTGGTTAAGAATCCCTGCTGTTTTCTACAGAGTGAACTGTCCTTGGTCCTGAAACGCGATCCATAGAAAACCCAGTTATTACCTTTGGTGTTTTGAACATAACTTTTGGGGACAAATATAGTGATTGCTGTTAGATTTCTTCATGTATTTATTTGTAAGTCTTTAACTACAATTATTTTAGCAGCTTTTATCCAGAAAATGAGCTGGTGGAGACACAGAGACATCGAGTTACTGCAGAGGACATTACTTTACCTCAATAATCGCAGCTTTTGTGGTTTGCTGAGCGTTTTTACTACGAATGAGAGCGCTGCCCTTTTCAAACCCGCCACGCCAATAAAACCACGTCAGAAGAACAAATGTAGCCAGAAACTCGCTGCTCCGCCCACACTTCAGCCTGTGTTTCTTCAGGAGAGAAAGTCGAGCGCCGTGTAATGAAGCGGCGAAAGTAGTTTGTGAGACAGAGCAGTGTTTGGTGAAGCGCCGATGCTTTTGTCTTTATAAATCCGATCATAAATATGTTGCCAATTCTATTTTTTGTTCTAAAGATGATCAGGCCAAAATGACACAGCAGAAGTGGTAATGTGCATCCTTGAGGTTTGTTTCAGCCGCTGCGGGATCTTAACAGTGTGTCAGAGTCTGCGTGTTGGGCGTGTGGAGTCTTTTGGGCGTTTGGAGTCTGCGTGTTGGGCGTGTGGAGTCTTTTGGGCGTGTGGAGTCTGCGTGTTGGGCGTGTGGAGTCTTTTGGGCGTGTGGATTCTGCGTGTTGGGTGTGTGGAGTCTTTTGGGCGTGTGGAGTCTTTTGGGCGTGTGGAGTATTTTGGGCGTGTGGAGTCTTTTGGGCGTGTGGAGTCTTTTGGGCGTGTGGAGTCTGCGTGTTGGGCGTGTGGAGTCTTTTGGGCGTGTGGAGTCTGCGTGTTGGGCGTGTGGAGTCTTTTGGGCGTGTGGAGTATTTTGGGCGTGTGGAGTCTTTTGGGCGTGTGGAGTCTGTGTGTTGGGCGTGTGGAGTCTTTTGGGCGTGTGGAGACTGCGTGTTGGGCGTGTGGAGTCTTTTGGGCGTGTGGAGTATTTTGGGCGTGTGGAGTCTTTTGGGCGTGTGGAGTCTGTGTGTTGGGCGTGTGGAGTCTTTTGGGCGTGTGGAGTCTGTGTGTTGGGCGTGTGGAGTCTTTTGGGCGTGTGGAGTATTTTGGGCGTGTGGAGTCTTTTGGGCGTGTGGAGTCTTTTGGGCGTGTGGAGTCTTTTGGGCGTGTAGAGTCTGCGTGTTGGGCGTGTGGAGTCTTTTGGGCGTGTGGAGTCTGCGTGTTGGGCGTGTGGAGTCTTTTGGGCGTGTGGAGTCTGCGTGTTGGGCGTGTGGAGTCTTTTGGGCGTGTGGAGTCTTTTGGGCGTGTGGAGTCTGCGTGTTGGGCGTGTGGAGTCTTTTGGGCGTGTGGAGTCTGCGTGTTGGGCGTGTGGAGTCTTTTGGGCGTGTGGAGTCTGCGTGTTGGGCGTGTGGAGTCTTTTGGGCGTGTCGAGTCTGCGTGTTGGGCGTGTGGAGTCTTTTGGGCGTGTGGAGTCTGCGTGTTGGGCGTGTGGAGTCTTTTGGGCGTGTGGAGTCTGCGTGTTGGGCGTGTGGAGTCTTTTGGGCGTGTCGAGTCTGCGTGTTGGGCGTGTGGAGTCTTTTGGGCGTGTGGAGTCTTTTGGGCATGTGGAGTCTGCGTGTTGGGCGTGTGGAGTCTTTTGGGCATGTCGAGTCTGCGTGTTGGGCGTGTGGAGTCTTTTGGGCGTGTGGAGTCTTTTGGGCGTGTGGAGTCTGCGTGTTGGGCGTGTGGAGTATTTTGGGCGTGTGGAGTCTGCGTGTTGGGCGTGTGGAGTCTTTTGGGCGTGTGGAGTCTTTTGGGCGTGTGGAGTCTGCGTGTTGGGCGTGTGGAGTCTTTTGGGCGTGTGGAGTCTGCGTGTTGGGCGTGTGGAGTCTTTTGGGCGTGTGGAGTCTTTTGGGCGTGTGGAGTCTGCGTGTTGGGCGTGTGGAGTCTTTTGGGCGTGTGGAGTCTGCGTGTTGGGCGTGTGGTAAAAGCGTGAGTGGATCTGGTGTGGGGAATATCCCGTGTGGAAACGTGAGCTGATCTTTCCCTGAGCACACGGCTCAGACGCTCAGACGCAGGTTCCGTGCAGCGCTGACTTTGATCTGACGTGTAAACAAAGCGTGAAACTTGAGCAGCTGTGACTCCGCGTGAGGGAATCAGACCGACTCCAGTCCGGGCCGTTTGTTGTGAGCTCGAAGTTTGATTTAAAGGGCACATGTCATGCTAAATTGACTTTTTCTGAGCTTTTAACCCAGTTCTCACATTGTTCCTCGTCACAAACGCAGCTGGAGAACATTTAGCTTCTGTCACAGTTTAATGAATCCTGGTTAGAATGTCCTCTCCCCTCCGAGCCTCAAAAACACTCCATTCTGAATCTCCTCGATCTGTGATGAATCTTCTGCTGTTTTTACCTCCATAAATCATCTCCAGCAGTGTCTCCGTACATCTGGTGTGTGACTGAGTGACTGGTTCCTTGTCGTAAAGAACTTTGAGTGACTTGACGGTAGAAAAGCGTTATATAAATGTGACCTTTTACCATTTACTCGTTCTGAGCATTTCTCTCGTCTCATCGCGATCAGTACAACTGCGTTCTGAAACCAGGAAGTGAGAGGCGAGCTTATAATGTTTATTTAAACCGTGTAATTAACGCGGCAGCCAGAAGATGGCACCAGAAATCAGTGAGTTCAGTGGGAAACAGCATAGATCCAAATGTAATTGTGTTTGATATATTTTTTTTAAAGGCAGACACTGATTTTCAAGTTTTTATTATTTATAAGCCATAATTAGCAACATTAACAAAGAAATAAAGGCTCTGTGTATAATGACATTACACACAGTTTGACTTTCTGAAATAAGTGACAACAAATATTTGAACGTTTTCATGATATCCTAAGTTTTATTATTACGCATTTAAAAGCTTGAAAAACATTTGAGTTAAATATTGGTCATTTATTTGAGACAGTTTCATGTTTTGAGGCAGGTTTAAAGCAGAAGCGTGACCCTCTGAGCGTGCGTCCTCATTGGCCAGTGACCCTCTGAACGTGCGTCCTCATTGGCCCGTTTAAAGGCCACTGTAAACCACTGGCCTGACCACGGCACCTTTAATCTGCTCCAGACACTACGGCTGTGATCAGAGCTGCATTTGCATGTGTGTGATTGTCGCTCGCTCTGCCGCCGTCGGTTGACAAAGAGAACACGTTTAAAAGCCGCTCGTCCCTCGCCACTCGTCCCTCGCCTCTCGTCCCTCGCCCCTCGTCCCTCGCCGCTCGTCCCTCGCCGCTCGTCCCTCGCCGCTCGTCCCTCGTCCCTCGCCGCTCGTCCCTCGCCGCTCGTCCCTCGCCTCTCGTTGGCAGTCCGGGTGCATAATGTGCAGTTCGATGGGTTCACTGCGGGGCTTTTAGCCAGAGGAGAAAGCAAAATCAATCCAACGGCTCCGACAAGTTTGTTCATATGTGCCGTAGTAATCGTTCTGATGGATGCAGTCGTAGAGGAGGATTTAGCCTTGATTTAAGTCACCGTTTAATACCGGTTTAGTCCTACGGTTTAGTCTTTGTTAAGCCCTGAGTTAGTCCTGGTTAAGTTTTGATTTAATACTGGTTTAGTCCTGGTTTAGCCTCGGTTTAGTCCTGATTTAGTCATGATTAAGTCCTGATTTAGTCATGATTAAGTCCTGGTTTAGTCATGATTAAGTCCTGATTTAGTCATGATTAAGTCCTGGTTTAGTCATGAAGTAAGTCCTGGTTTAGTCATGATTAAGTCCTGATTTAGTCATGATTAAGTCCTGGTTTAGTCATGATTAAGTCCTGATTTAGTCATGATTAAGTCCTGGTTTAGTCATGATTAAGTCCTGATTTAGTCATGATTAAGTCCTGGTTTAGTCATGATTAAGTCCTGATTTAGTCATGATTAAGTCCTGGTTTAGTCATGATTAAGTCCTGATTTAGTCATGATTAAGTCCTGGTTTAGTCATGATTAAGTCCTGATTTAGTCATGATTAAGTCCTGGTTTAGTCATGATTAAGTCCTGGTTTAGTCATGATTAAGTCCTGATTTAGTCATGATTAAGTCCTGATTTAGTCATGATTAAGTCCTGATTTAGTCATGATTAAGTCCTGGTTTAGTCATGATTAAGTCCTGATTTAGTCATGATTAAGTCCTGGTTTAGTCATGATTAAGTCCTGATTTAGTCATGATTAAGTCCTGGTTTAGTCATGGAGTAAGTCCTGGTTTAGTCGTGGTTTAGTCCTGATTTAGTCTTGATTAAGTCATTGATTAGCACTGGTTTAGTCTTTGTTATGTCCTGAGCTAGTCCTGGTTAAGTTTTGATTGAATGATATTTTAGTCTAGGTTTAGTCCTGATTTATTCATGAATTTGTCTTGGTTTTGTCCTGGTT
>NW_027315768.1:33211495-33268995 GCF_026437365.1 Eucyclogobius newberryi
CTCTCCCTCTCTCTCTTCTCTCTCTTCTCTCTCTCTCTCCCTCTCTCTCTCTCCCTCTCTCTCTCTCTCTTCTCCCTCTCTCTCTCTCTCTCTCCCTCTCTCTCTTCTCTCCCTCCCTCTCTATCATTATCCCCTCTTCAAACGCACAAGAGCTGATCTGTTATGTACACAAGCAGCGAATTATCGAGATAAATGGCCTCTTTCCGCCTCTCCCTCGGCGTAATTATCCGCCGGCGAACACGGCTCGGCGTCGGCGCGTTCGCCGAGAGGTAGATCTTCAAACGAGGACGCCAAAACGCTCCAATTAGGCCCTATTTGTATCGAGAGTGCGGCGGGAGTGCGAGTCTGGGCCGGGCTGAATAAACACCGGTCTAGAACGAACCCATCGAGCGGCGGGAGAGGGAGGGGCCGGCTCCTTAGATTGAAAATGACTTTGGGAGAAAATTCGGAATGTGTGTGTTTTTTAGATGACTCATTTGGGATCGTTACTTCAAATAGCATAGATTTGTGGGCCTTGCTATGGTTTTTAAGTATTTGAATATTGTATCGGCACATATCGGATATCGGTATTATTATCGTTATATCATCAAAACATGCTTAAAGTCCATATGACAGGTTTTTATGATTTTCTAATTTAGACTTTATTTGGTGTATTTGTACCTGTTGTACATATAAATGATAGTTTTACACCGATCGAGCAGGTATTTGTGGAGAAAACGTTGAAAAATCTGTAGATGAAGACAGGAAGTGACATCATCACTCATTCCAGTCAAAGTTTATACAGAATTCACACAAAAGAAACTACTTTTTTAGACTCTCTAAACATGAATTCAACAAAATAAAGTCGCTCTCGTATATTTTAATTTGTCAAATAAAAAAGATGAGTTTTTTCCCAGTGTTTGCTGGGTAATTTCCTAGTACAAACAGGAAGTGAAATTATAAACCTTAAAAATGTACATTTTATAATTTTTTTTCACAAATTTCAAAATATGTTTTAATAATACACCTCCCTCTGCGCACTCCCTCGCCACACCTCCCTCTGCGCACTCCCTCGCCACGCCTCCCTCTGCGCACTCCCTCGCCACACCTCCCTCTGCGCACTCCCTCGCCACACCTCCCTCTGCGCACTCCCTCGCCACACCTCCATCTGCGCACTCCCTCGCCACACCTCCATCTGCGCACTTTCCTTCCTTCCCTCTCTTTGTCTGTCGGGCCCTGAGTGCTCCCCACATTCATTATTAAAGGCCCCGTGCAGCAGCTTAGACACAGGCCGTGCACTCGGATATTTTAAACCTGCAGCTCAAACGCAGAGGCCGGGGATGTTGATTTCACTTCATTCGGAAAGGCGCGCTCAATTTATGCACATAAATATGGACGCGGAGGGGAAATTACCATGCTATTTCCAGGGCATTTCAATAATGGCTTTAGTGGCAATAGAAGGGTTGCAGCAGCGGCTCGGGTTTTAGAGTCACTTCTGTGAGCAAAAGAAACACGATTGGAGTTGATATAATTATGGAGAAACTAAAAGAGATGAATGTTTGTTGTTCGAGTACGGCGAATGGGTTAAGTCAGGACTAAGTCAAATTAGAAAAATTAGGACTAAATCAGGTTTAAATTAGGAAAACAAGGACTAAATCAGACTAAATGAGGAAAATGAGGACTAAATCTGGTCTAGAGATTAAAATGTGTCTGGACAAGTCAGGTCTAACTAAGAAAAATCAAGAGTAAATCAGGTCTGAATGAGGAAAACAAGGACAAACCCTGGAAGTCTGGATGGAACTAGAAGTAAAATGAATGAGATTGTGATTTTCTTTGACCTTGACTGAAGCATACAGGATCACTTTTGGGGTCATTTTCTTTGACCTTGACTGAAGCGTACAGGATCTCTTTTGGGGTCATTTTCTTTGACCTTGACTGAAGCGTACAGGATCACTTCCTGTTGTGTCTGGTCAGTTGTGTAAAAGTGTTTGGTGGATATCACAGGTTTGTGTCGTGGAGCTGGAGTTTTCCACCCAGCGTGAGTCTGTCTGTGTTAGTGACCTTCAGTGAGCGCGACCTTCACAGCGTCTGACCTACAAACCACACAAACTCTCTCCTCTCTCCTCCTCTCTTCTCCTCCGCTGGGGTTTGGGGTTCTCTCGCTTTTCCGGGTAGCTCTGTTTTTGTTAAATCCGTGTTCATTCTTCAGTTTTATGTTATTTTGTGAAAGTAACGGCCAAATGTTCTGACCGACACAATAAAGTTCTGTTCAAATCAAATGCCTCTCTTTCTCTCTTTCCCTCTTCCTCTTTTTCCTTCTCCCCCTCTCTCTTCTCTCCCTCTTGTTTTCCTTCTCTCTCCCTCTCAGTTTCTCTCTTTGTCCCTCTCTTTCTCATCTCTTTCCCTCTCTTTCTCTCTCTTTCTATCTTTCTCTCTCCCTCCTTTGCTTTCCTTCTTTCCCTCCCTCTCTTTCTCTCGATGCCTATCTTCTATTTTTCCTCTCTCACTCTTTTTCCCCTCCGTCTTGCTCTCTTCTCTCTCTTTCTGTCTCTTTTCTCTCCTTATCTCTCTCTCTCCTTCCCCCTCTCTTCTATTTCCTCACCATCTCTCTCTCTCTCCTCTCTCTCTACTTCCCCCTTTCTTCTCTTTCACTCTCACTCTAACCCTCATTCTCTCCTCACTCTCTCTTCTCCCTCCTTCCCTCTCTCCTTCTCTCTCTCTCTCATCTCTCTCCTCCCCCTCTCTTTTCTCTCCTTCTCCCTCTCTTCTCTCCCTCCCTCTGTTCTCCCTCCCTCTCTCTCTCTCTCTCTCTCTCTCTTCTCTCTCTCTCTCTCTCTCTCTCTCTCTCTCTCTCTCTCTCTTCTCTCTCTCTTCTCTCTCTCTCTCTCTGCACAATGGAAAACAATAACATGTTTATCCTGAGCATCTTTTCAAGGTCAAACCTGTTTTCTGCAGAATCTTTACCTCTTTCTCAGAATCTCTTCCGCATCAGTCGTTCCGATGCTTTCGCCCGTTCAGCCTGACGCCACAGTCGCTCTGGACATCTTTGCCGAGGCTTTCGGACATAAATAAGTGAACACATTCCTTCGGACGCTGCCGTGGCCGAGTGATTCTCAGTTTGACTTGACCGCACGCTGACTTGACCGCACGCCGGTCCTGAACACGTCCAGACTTTACGGGGTCGTCTGTGGGCCACTGTCGCTTCAGATGGAGGTCAGAGCTGGACACACGGGGCAGAGCGACAGGCTGACCGTCGTGTCCGTGTGGGAGAGAGAGAGAGAGTTTGACCGCTCCATATGTTTCTATGGCTCATTGGGATTACCCACAATGCATCCTGTCCATAACCCGGCCTTTGTGTGACCGGAAAATGCTGTTTAGCCCGTGTCCAGTCGTCATGGCGATCCATAACACAACAGCTATTAGAGTTCATTTAGAGATGCATTTAGTGGATGGAGAGATGGATGGAAAAATGTATGGATGATGAACGGGTGGGTGGATGGATAGATAGATTGATAATTGGATGGATGATGGATGGATAGATAGTTTCCGAGTTTCCCGTTCCTCCAGCTCCGGCCCCTTCGCTGTCCGAGTCGGGCCCTGCAGAGGGGCTTGTTTCTGGGCTCCGCTCCGGCCCCTTCTCTGTCCGAGTCGGGCCCTGCAGAGGAGCTTG
Source organism: Eucyclogobius newberryi (assembly GCF_026437365.1). Taxonomy (NCBI): domain Eukaryota; kingdom Metazoa; phylum Chordata; class Actinopteri; order Gobiiformes; family Gobiidae; genus Eucyclogobius; species Eucyclogobius newberryi. The sequence goes on from NW_027315768.1 coordinate 33,215,145, forward strand.
TTTCTGGGCTCCGCTCCGGCCCCTTCTCTGTCCGAGTCGGGCCCTGCAGAGGGGCTTGTTTCTGGGCTCCGCTCCGGCCCCTTCTCTGTCCGAGTCGGGCCCTGCAGAGGGGCTTGTTTCTGGGCTCCGCACATTAAACGCTCCAGACGTTTGCTCGGGGCTGATAAGAACGGCGCTTGTGCTCGTGTCTTGGAGGCGACGTTTCCCTCTGAGCGTTTGAATGTAAATGAAGTACATCTGAGTGAAGTGAACAAGCGCTGGACCTGAGGGGGTGATTATCTGAACATTACATTCTGATGATGGAACGCCTGTTTTACAACTGCAACTCATGTTCTATTTTCTATTGGGCATTCACACCTTTTAACTCATTTTCAACCAAATACAGGTTGAAATATGTATGGGCTTCTAGATAGAGAATATTTACGAGCATTTTTTAAATATTTTTTTTTTGACATTTTGATTAATTAAGAGTGTTAGAGTCTCTAGTCCTGATAATGATTTGCAGTGTTAAAAAATATCAACGTACGCGATATGGCTTATGATAACATTATATCATGCTGCAAATATGATCATTGATATATTGTGCACATTGCTATATATTTTTAAGAATCAAATATGAAATACACACGTTTTAATCATGAAAACAGTGATTTTATTTCTCTAAACAACTGACAAAATGAAAACATTATCGCTGTCACCGAAGAATTCAGTATATTCCCCTGCTGCTTCATGGAACAGTATTTAGAGGCATGGATGGGGATTGAACCCATGATCTTTGGTTTACCACCTTACCACTAGGCCACCACACCTGTGAAGAGAGCTTCATTTGGGAGATAAAACAGTCTTAAAGTCATGTATGGTCCTTCACACGGGGTTAAAGTCCATGTTCAAGAGTCTTGAAGGGTTTATTGTCCTCGCTTTGAGTAAGAAATGCTGTTTCTCCTCCTGCTGTTTCTCCTCCTGCTGCTTCTCCTGCTGTTTCTCCTCCTGCTGTTTCTCCTGCTGCTTCTCCTGCTGTTTCTCCTCGTGCTGTTTCTCCTGCTGCTTCTCCTGCTGTTTTTCCTGCTGCTGTTTCTCCTGCTGTTTCTCCTGCTGTTTCTCCTGCTGCTTCTCCTGCTGTTTCTCCTCCTGCTGCTTCTCCTGCTGTTTCTCCTCCTGCTGTTTCTCCTGCTGTTTCTCCTGCTGTTTCTCCTGCTGCTTCTCCTGCTGTTTTTCCTGCTGCTGTTTCTCCTGCTGTTTCTCCTGCTGCTCCTGCTGCCGCTTCTCCTGCTGTTTCTCCTGCTGCTTCTCCTGCTGTTTTTTCCTGCTGCTGTTTCTCCTGCTGCTTCTCCTGCTGTTTTTCCTGCTGCTGTTTCTCCTGCTGTTTCTCCTGCTGCTGTTTCTCCTGCTGTTTCACCTGCTGTTTCACCTGCTGTTTCACCTGCTGTTTCTCCTGCTGCTTCTCCTGCTGTTTTTTCCTGCTGCTGTTTCTCCTGCTGTTTCTCCTGCTGTTTCTCCTGCTGCTTCTCCTGCTGTTTTTCCTGCTGCTGTTTCTCCTGCTGTTTCTCCTGCTGCTCCTGCTGCCGCTTCTCCTGCTGTTTCTCCTGCTGCTGTTTCTCCTGCTGTTTCTCCTGCTGTTTCTCCTGCTGCTTCTCCTGCTGTTTTTCCTGCTGCTGTTTCTCCTGCTGCTTCTCCTGTTTTTCCTGCTGCTGCTTCTCCTGCTGTTTCTCCTGCTGCTGTTTCTCCTGCTGTTTTTCCTGCTGCTGTTTCTCCTGCTGCTTCTCCTGCTGTTTTTCCTGCTGCTGCTTCTCCTGCTGTTTCTCCTGCTGCTGTTTCACCTGCTGTTTCTCCTGCTGCTTTTTCTCCTGCTGTTTCTCCTGCTGCTGCTCCTGCTGCTGTTTCTCCTGCTGCTGCTCCTGCCGCTTCTCCTGCCGTTTCTCCTGCTGCTTCTCCTGCTGTTTTTCCTGCTGTTTCTCCTGCTGTTTCTCCTGCTGCTGCTCCTACTGCTGTTTCTCCTGCTGTTTCTCCTGCTGCTGTTTCTCCTGCTGTTTCTCCTCCTGCTGTTTTCCTGCTGCTTCTCCTCCTGCTGTTTCTCCTGCTCTTTCTCCTGCTGCTGCTTCTCCTGCTGCTGTTTCTCCTGCTGCTCCTCCTGCTGTTTCTCCTGCTGTTTCTCCTGCTGCTGCTCCTCCTGCTGTTTCTCCTGCTGCTGTTTCTCCTCCTGCTGTTTCTCCTGCTGCTGTTTCTCCTGCTGCTGTTTCTCCTGCTGTTTCTCCTGCTGCTGTTTCTCCTGCTGCTGCTTCTCCTGCTGCTGTTTCTCCTCCTGCTGTTTCTCCTGCTGCTTCTCCTGCTGTTTCTCCTGCTGTTTCTCCTGCTGTTTCTCCTGCTGTTTCTCCTGCTGCTGCTCCTCCTGCTGTTTCTCCTCCTGCTGTTTCTCCTGCTGTTTCTCCTCCTGCTGTTTCTCCTGCTGTTTCTCCTCCTGCTGCTTCTCCTCCTGCTGCTCCTCCTGCTGTTTCTCCTGCTGTTTCTCCTGCTGCTGTTTCTCCTCCTGCTGTTTCTCCTGCTGTTTCTCCTGCTGCTCCTCCTGCTGTTTCTCCTGCTGCTCCTCCTGCTGTTTCTCCTGCTGCTATTTTTCCTGCTGTTTCGCCTCCTGCTGTTTCTCCTGCTGCTGTTTCTCCTCCTGCTGTTTCTCCTGCTGTTGTTTCTCCTGCTGCTGCTCCTCCTGCTGCTTCTCCTGCTGCTGTTTCTCCTGCTGTTTCTCCTCCTGCTGTTTCTCCTGCTGTTTCTCCTGCTGTTTCTCCTACTGCTGTTTCTCCTGTTGTTTCTCCTGCTGCTGCTCCTCCTGCTGTTTCTCCTGCTGTTTCTCCTCCTGCTGTTTCTCCTGCTGTTTCTCCTGCTGCTGTTTCTCCTGCTGTATCTCCTGCTGTTTCTCCTGCTGTTTCTCCTGCTGCTGCTCCTCCTGCTGCTGTTTCTCCTCCTGCTGTTTCTCCTGCTGTTTCTCCTGCTGCTCCTCCTGCTGTTTCTCCTGCTGTTTCTCCTCCTGCTGTTTCTCCTGCTGCTGTTTCTCCTCCTGCTGTTTCTCCTGCTGTTGTTTCTCCTGCTGCTGCTCCTCCTGCTGTTTCTCCTGCTGCTGTTTCTCCTCCTGCTGTTTCTCCTGCTGCTCCTCCTGCTGTTTCTCCTGCTGCTGTTTCTCCTCCTGCTGTTTCTCCTGCTGTTTCTCCTGCTGCTGTTTCTCCTCCTGCTGTTTCTCCTGCTGCTGTTTCTCCTCCTGCTGTTTCTCCTGCTGTTTCTCCTGCTGCTGTTTCTCCTCCTGCTGTTTCTCCTGCTGTTTCTCCTGCTGCTCCTCCTGCTGTTTCTCCTGCTGTTTCTCCTGCTGCTGTTTCTCCTCCTGCTGTTTCTCCTGCTGTTTCTCCTGCTGCTCCTCCTGCTGTTTCTCCTGCTGTTTCTCCTCCTGCTGTTTCTCCTCCTGCTGTTTCTCCTGCTGCTATTTCTCCTCCTGCTGTTTCTCCTGCTGCTGTTTCTCCTCCTGCTGTTTCTCCTCCTGCTGTTTCTCCTCCTGCTGTTTCTCCTGCTGTTTCTCCTCCTGCTGTTTCTCCTGCTGCTTCTCCTCCTGCTGTTTCTCCTGCTGCTTCTCCTCCTGCTGTTTCTCCTGCTGTTTCTCCTCCTGCTGTTTCTCCTGCTGCTGTTTCTCCTCCTGCTGTTTCTCCTCCTGCTGTTTCTCCTCCTGCTGTTTCTCCTGCTGTTTCTCCTCCTGCTGTTTCTCCTGCTGCTTCTCCTCCTGCTGTTTCTCCTGCTGCTTCTCCTCCTGCTGTTTCTCCTGCTGTTTCTCCTGCTGCTGTTTCTCCTGCTGTTTCTCCTGCTGCTGTTTCTCCTGCTGTTTCTCCTCCTGCTGTTTCTCCTCCTGCTGTTTCTCCTCCTGCTTTTTCTCCTGCTGTTTCTCTTCCTGCTGTTTCTCCTGCTGCTTCTCCTCCTGCTGTTTCTCCTGCTGTTTCTCCTGCTGCTGTTTCTCCTGCTGTTTCTCCTGCTGCTGTTTCTCCTGCTGTTTCTCCTCCTGCTGTTTCTCCTCCTGCTTTTTCTCCTGCTGTTTCTCTTCCTGCTGTTTCTCCTGCTGCTTCTCCTCCTGCTGTTTCTCCTGCTGTTTCTCCTCCTGCTGTTTCTCCTGCTGTTTCTCCTGCTGCTGTTTCTCCTGCTGTTTCTCCTCCTGCTGTTTCTCCTCCTGCTGTTTCTCCTCCTGCTGTTTCTCCTCCTGCTGTTTCTCCTCCTGCTTTTTCTCCTGCTGTTTCTCTTCCTGCTGTTTCTCCTGCTGCTTCTCCTCCTGCTGTTTCTCCTGCTGTTTCTCCTCCTGCTGTTTCTCCTGCTGTTTCTCCTGCTGCTGTTTCTCCTGCTGTTTCTCCTCCTGCTGTTTCTCCTCCTGCTGTTTCTCCTCCTGCTGTTTCTCTTCCTGCTGTTTCTCCTGCTGCTGTGGTTTTCCTCATGTTTTTGCTGTTTTGAGGTTCATTTGTTGCCGTTCAAACATGTTTTTGCAGAATAAGTGTTATATGTTGCTGACCTTATCTCCGTTACCGTGGCGATCAAGGCCAGTGCTTTGTTGAGCCTCAGAAGCTGTTTTGTTTTTCAGAGTGTTATTTTTCCCGGCGAGAGAGAAATGCAGCTGCTGTTTGTCTGCTGTTTACGCTCATTATTAAGTCTAAACGTGTGAATCTGACCCGGACATTTGAGACTTTATTATGCATCGTTATGGAGACGATAGAGATCAAATCTAAACCTGGTGAAATATTTGCTGTTTTAGGACCGAAGCTGTTTTTAAACACACTTATTACATTAAAACCATTTGAATAAAAGTTGGAGGTTCACTTCCCAAATTTGACTGTAACCAGGACTAAACCAGGACTAAACCAGGACTAAACCAGGACTAAACCAGGACTAAACCTGGACTGAAGCAGGACTAAACCTGGACTAAACCAGGACTAAACCAGGACTAAACCAGGACTAAACCAGGACTAAACCAGGACTAAACCTGGATTGAAGCAGGACTAAACCTGGACTAAACCAGGACTAAACCAGGACTAAACCAGGACTAAACCAGGACTAAACCAGGACTAAACCTGGACTGAAGCAGGACTAAACCAGGACTAAACCTGGATTGAAGCAGGACTAAACCTGGACTAAACCAGGACTAAACCAGGACTAAACCTCGACTAAACCTGAACTAAACATAAACTAGACCTGGACTAAACCAGGACTAAACCTGGACTAAACCTGAACTAAACCTGGACTAAACCAGGACTAAACCAGGACCAAACCTGGACTGAAGCAGGACTAAACTAGTACTAAACCAGGACTAAACCAGAACTAAATCAGGACTAAACCAGGACTAAACCTGGACTGAAGCAGGACTAAACCTGGACTATACTTGGACTAAACCTGGACTAAACCAGGACTAAACCACTAAATGACTAACTGACTAAATCAGTGAAATATAGATCTGACTCATCTGCATAATTGTGATTGGACACATTTTCGCTGCGTATCATCATAACGGCAGTATGTAGAGGTTGAACAGAAGGGGTCCCAGGACTGACCCTTGTAGCACCCAGGTCAGGGGCACGTGGGACATCTGACAAGTACATCCTCAAGTAAAAGTAACTAAGAACTACTCACTACTCACTGACAAAAGGACATTTCTCAGTTTTGGTGCAATTCTAAAAAAAACGTCTCATCGTTGCATTTCCCGATCATTTCCCCCGGTAACATCCGTCCATATCGTAGATCATATACTGTAGACACGCGGCCGCTCGTGTCGCGCGCAGGCGGAGCAGACAGGGGGCGCCACGGTTCACAGCCCCCGAGAGCGCAGCCTGAAAGCACCAATCCATCACCGGCTTAATCCTCTCCCTCCCTGGGCCGCCGTAAACTCCCGCGGCGCTAAACAGACAAGACGTCGTCCCGAGACTGTGGAGGTCGATGTCGTGCGTTTTTTGCTAAATTTCAGTGTCTTTAACGTGGCTGAGCGTGTGAGAAATAAAGCGTCTGACAGTCTCTCACCGTCGTTACTGATTTTGTGGCGGGACTTTTCTCACCCTCTGCGTTTTTGTCCTTTCTCTTTCAGACCTGTTTGGAGTTGGAGCGCTACCTTCAGACCGAACCCAAGTGTCTTTCCGAGCTTTTCGAGGACGATTTGGACTGCCTCCTGACGCCGGCCTTCATGCACGGAGCCGACAGCGACGAAGAGCTTCTGGACCCTCTTTTACCCTCTCTGCAGGAGCCTCCGAGCCCTCCTCACGTGGTCAAAAACCTGCCCAAAATCCACACCAAAATCCTCCAACTGTCCAAGCCGGGTCGCGAGAACGCCAAGGAACTTACCGGCGTCAACGCGGCGCAGCTCAGCGCCGCCGTCACGTCCCTAACTCCGCCGTCTTCGCCAGAATTGGGACGACACCTAATTAAACCCATGCAGACGCTGACGGCGACGCCGGACGGCACGCTAACGCTGAAGCTGGTCGCGAAAAAGGTGGGGCTGGTGGCGGCCCGAGCGTTGCCGTCGCAGTTCAGCCTGAATGGGGGCGGAGCTTTGAGCGACGGCGAACAAGGCGGCGGGTTGGATATTCCCGAAAATAAAAAGAGGGTTCACAGGTGCCAGTTCAACGGATGCAGGAAAGTTTACACCAAAAGTTCACATCTCAAGGCTCATCAGAGGACGCACACAGGTGAGATGCTGCTTATCGTACGCTAAAAACAGGTTTATCAAGTATTTTAGTGATGATTATCAGGCCATATTTGTGTGATGCACCAGAAATGTTTATTCCTCACACTTCACCTGTCATTTATTCTTCAGACATTTGAAAGCCGAAATAAGGAGACGTTTAGAACTAATTCTGATTTGTTTTCATGCTTTTATAGGACAAGAATGGTTAGTACTAAAATGGATTAGTATTTGTAGTATGTATAGTATGTATAGATGGAGATTGAACCCATGATCTTTGGTTTACGAGACCAACACCTTACCACTTGGCCACCACGTCTGTGAAGAGAGCATTTGTCTTTTGACATAATACCCCTTTTTACATATAATTTAATTGTAGAAAAAGCTTCAGTTGTTTCATCTGGACTTAGTTATAAAAAAACAACTATTTTCTAACTGAGTCCAGATGAAACAACTGAAGCTTTTTCTACAATGGAACACGCCTGGACGAATGAGGGATTACACCGACATTTAATTTAATGCTTTTTTGCGTTGTCGGCAGTACTTTATAAAAAAAAATTATAATAATTTATTTTATTTATATTGTATGAATCAATAATCTAAGTGTGGCGGATCCGTAAACCAAGTAATAAAACAACTAAAGCATTACATAGAGTATTATTTAGAGGCGTGGATGGAGTTTGAACCCATGATCTTTGCTTTACAACACCAACACTTCACCATTTGACCACCTCAGGATCTTCAGTGTTTCTCTTGTTTCTTTCAGACAAGAATCCTAAACCTGTTCAGACTGTTGAAAACCATCACTAGAAGACTTCTTTGACCGTTCTCACAAATTGTATGAAAAGCTTTTATGTTTCCATAATTGAGGCTAAAATGAGGATTTTAAGACTTTGTTGTTTCCCAAAATATGATTAGGCTCAATCCCCATCCAAGCCTTTAAATGGTATTGTGTGTTCAAAGAAGGATAATATCTCTATCCTCAGAAACATGTGGTTCAGTGATTCTCCTGCTTCTGTAGGACAAGAAGAGTTAGTTGCTTGTAACATTTAAAGGCGTGGATGGGGATTGAACCCATGATCTTTGGTTTACGAGACCAACGCCTTACCACTTGGCCACCACACCTGTAAAACATGCATAATTTGGGAAAGACATCATGGTTCGGCCTCTATAAAGGACTAATCTTCAATCTATCAAGTTTCAATTAAACTTCTACTGACATAATCACTTTTGATTTGTTTTCATGCTTTTGCAGGACAAGAATAGTTAATTCTAATATGTAGTATTGTAATGGCGTGGATGGGGATTGATCTTTGGCTTATGAGACCAACGCCTTACCACTACGCCACCACGCCCAAAACATACTTTATGACATGACTTTATGACATGACTTTATCTTCTGTAAAGTGTAAAACATCCGTAAAGTCACATATAAAACTATGATGCTCAAAAAAACTGCAGAATTTCCAAAGTAGTAACATAATGAATCTGACTTACTACTTACGCATCAAGATTTGTCATTTGGAGCCACTGTGTCCCGGGGCTGCTCAGATCATCGCAATCGAACCCTAATTTTAACAGATTAGCAACGAATTAGCCAACGGCAAATGCTGCCATTCTGGAAGTACCGTCATTTCTCCCACAAACAACAGAAAATCCTCTTTTATTCTGCACGAAAAACTGCCGAACCTGTCGTTTAAATCCGTGCAAACGTGCTCCAACGCATACGCTATTCTTTTATTCGTTTGTCAGTCTTTTTTTTTTTGCTATTCTTACAACGTAAACTTAGAACAGAATCCTATCACCACATCGCAAAGTCCACGTAGTTTCTCATGAAAGTCCGGCAGAAGGAAAAAGTAGCATTCATTGCCAAAGAACGACGGTGCTCTGCATGCGCTTGTGTCGCCGAAACGGTCTGACTGGAAAGAAGCAAACTGGGACTAAAAAGCGACTGCAAAAGGTTCCGACGGTGCGAAAACGCCTTCATGAGCGTGGAAAGATGAGAGCTGCAGGAGACGAGAGGCCCAGAGGAACCAAGGAGGAGATTTAACGGCATTTCCACACAACACAAAAAAGACATAAAGCTATTTCGAACAAAGCCGTGCAAACTTAGCAAGCACGCGCACTCTGGGGTTCTCAAAAGCGAGTGAAAAACGCCGTTAACGTCGCGCCGAATCGGAAAGAGACTTATTAGTCCCTCAAGGCCAATTTAGCTCATTTATTTTTTTCTTCGGTTCTGCAATTAAAAGGTGCTTTCTCTCCGATCGCTCTTTCACACCAGAGGCTTCTCCTTTTCCGCTAATTGCGCCGTTATACTGGCGTTCTTTTAGAGTTTTTTAATGAGTTTGTCGACGTAAATGATCTTTGTTTACTCCAGACGCTCGTGAACGATGCGAGCGGGGAAATGCGTTGAATCCACGATGATTATTGTGAACGTTGTTTTGAAAGTGTGCATCTTCTCTTTTTTTTATCTCAAGCAGCGGAATAGATATAGAAATTGGACAAACAATGGATGTTTCTGCTCAATTGTAGAGTCCTTTATGCATTCAAGGACATGTGTTACATTTCTGTTGAATTGCTTGAATATCTTCTGTTATTGTTCCGAGAAAATAGCTAGGTTTTCATTTGTATCGGCCTCTAAATTCAAATATTAAGTCCAACAAGCATAAATCATGATAAGCACAGGTTCCAGCGTTTCATAAAGAGATCAATAAAATGCCCCTTGCTAGAAATTTGCTAGAAATCAACAAACTTCAGCACCCAGATTGAAAATGTACTTCGTTGAGACCTAAACGTGGAACTGTAGACTGCGAAAAGACTGCTACGTTCCACCAAATGTTTCTTGTCCCGCGTTTTTGATTTGATGGCATCAGGCTAGCGTCCTGCTCAGCGACACAAAGGGCGCGTGCGACGCCGCTAACGGGGGATCGCACCGCCGCCTTCAATTGTCCGCCGAAAACACGTCCGCCTCGTCGCACCAATGTAACCCCGTGTTTTGTAGTTGTTTTGCTGTATTTTGTGATTTTTTTGGTTAATTATTGTTGTTAACGACATGTTTGTGGCTCCACAACGTCCGTGATAGAAAACGGGACATTAAGTTTCTAAATCGTGACCCTGCACCGTCTTAATGTCTCGCTTGATCGCATTTCCGTACCCGCTTGGTCTGTCTGAGCGACTGAGTAACTGCTGATGATGTTCGGTCTCGTGGACAAATGAAACGAGCGATTCGGCCGTGTTAGCGCGGGCGTGATGATGTTTTAGCATTAGCCGCTAGCTGCAGCTGCCCGCCCGCTGACCTCTGAGGCTGAAGGAAACCAGCTAATGTGTCCAGTGGCTACAGGCTAGCGGCTAAAGGCTGCGCTGAGAGCCTTGACGAGACTGACAAGAGATGGAGGCTATGCTAAGCTAGCCGTGCTTGTCAGAATGTGTCGGCAGGAAACCAGGGAATCCAGACCAGTTTATCTTCATATTTAAACTGGGAAGTACGCACAGCGCTTCTCTTTTCTTACACATGTTGGTATGTTACATTCTCATTCAAAAATGTATTAAATTCATTATTTGCCGTAACATTCTACAAACAAAACCCTATAATGACAAGTGTTTTATAGAATTATTGAGAGATAAAATAGGTCTTCTTAGCACCAAAAGCGTCTGTATTCAAATAAATGCAAGACACATGAGTTAAATGTCATCCGAAAAGTTACAGAGTGCACCTTTAAACAGAAAAGAGGCTAAAACATATAATAGTTATGTGAAAAATCATCATAGTGAGCTAAAAAGCTGCTCTAAATCAGACCAAAACCTCTTTTATACCCTCTTTTCTTTAACGTGCACATCGGTTTGCGAAGTCAAATCCTTTTCTGGCGACATCAAATATTTCAAAGTGAGGAAAAAACGCTGCACCTTTGCTCGCCGCGGGAAAATCCATTACACTTACTTTTACGTCCAACTGCCTCTCGGCCCCGCAGAGTTTGCCTCTTTTCAGCCCGTCGCACGCCACCGATAGTGTCATTTATCTACCGGGCGCAGGACTTTAGCGCGGTCGTAGCACCTCCAGCTAGCATCATTCAACTTTAGCTACTAGCTCGACATCATTTTGCGCGTCGCTTCGTAGCCCCGGGTTTTGTCACGGCGGAGTTGGCAGTTTTCTCGGATTACGGTTTCGTGGGCCGCAGACCCACGCGGCGGCGGTGGCGGTGACGGTGGCAGTGGTAGTTGTTGTTGTTGTTGCGGCTTTAGCGTCATTAATCTGGCCTTTTATGGGCTTAGACTGAGGCAAAATAAAGAAATAAAAAGAAAAACAGTGCCAGCAGTGATGGGCAGGATGAGAGCTGGAGGGAGGAAACGGGTCGTGAAATGATCCAAAATGGAGGCTAAATGGAGAGCAGCGGGTTACAGTAGTTGTGACTGAGTCGAGACAAAGCCCCCCCTACAGGTTGGACGACTCATTGAACTAAAATGCAGTTAATATAAATATGTTTAGAATTTTGCCTTTAAATTATACAAATTTTATCACAGAATAGTTCATTTTTTTAGGTTTATAGTTTCACTTCCTGTTTGTAATTTTTTTTAACAGAACAGAGAAAAAAATGAATACAACATGGCACAGAGAGCAAGCAAAACAATAAAAAATAGAGTAAAATAACACTCTTGTACAATAAAGAGAAAATTAAAGTAAAATAACACCCTTGTACAATAAAAATGAAAAATAAATTATAATAACACCCTTGTTCCATAAAAAGAAAGTAAAATGACACCCTTGTACTGTAAAAGAAGGTAAAACAAAAAACAAAAAAATATAGAAAAAAAGTAAAATAACAGCCTTGTTCCATAAGAATAAAACTAAATTCTTCCAGCTTGAACACGAAACATTGGGATTTGTGGTCTCTTTTGGCTGCAGTTCCCTCCCTCGCGCTCCTCCAGGCTCAGCGCTCAGCTCCAATTAGCCTAATCCTCTCCTTGGCTTTTATATGAACATAAATGATTAAACATACATGTAGCCGGGGATTAGCGCCGCGGGAGGAGCAGTTAGCTAGCATTAGCACTAGCCCTTTACAGCGGCTATTAAACATCATTATCACGAGTGGGGCTGTACAGTACAAATACACGTGGCAAAATTACGGCAACAGACGACCGGATAATTTGGGGAAATGTGTAATTGCTGACGTGTGGGACTGATATGATTGGATGTTTTAAACGTTTTCACACGACGACTGCGCAAATTATGTCTCTGTCGAGTTGACACAATGATCAAAAATGTCCTTTACAAACAACCAAATATCCCAGAAAAATGCTTAGTTTGGACCTCTAGAAACGTGTCCTGTCTGAGTTTATCGGTTCATATTTCAGTTTTCGCTCAAATGTTGCTGCTCCCGGACGAGTTCACGATGTGCACTCGCCACAGAATCACACTTGTTGCACATAAATCAAAAATCGGATCGAAATGACAGGGATGAACATGTTGGAGAGGTTCGATTGTGTCGCTACAGGAACAGTACGAAAATGAGTGACTTGATGCTCATTTGAACACGCAAAAAAGATGAAAAATGTGGTATTATTCTGTGTTGAGAATGAGAATCTGTTGTTTTTTAAAGCTGATACGTCTGTTCACACGGCAACGCACCAACACAGCATCGTGGACCGTTTGCTGCATGTCCTTCCCCAGTCTCGTCCCTTGTCAGAGAGGAACAGAGTGAATAAAACATACAATGATAATACAATAATGCATTAATACAACAATAATAATACAATAATGCAATAATACAACGATAATAATACAATAATACAACAATAATAATACAATAATGCAATAATACAACGATAATAATACAATAATACAACAATAATAATACAATAATGCAATAATACAACGATAATAATACAATAATACAACAATAATAATACAATAATGCAATAATACAACAATAATAATACAGTAAATCAACAATAATAATGCAATAATACAACAATAATAATACAATAATGCAATAATACAACAATAATAATACAATAATACAACAATAATAATACAATAATGCAATAATACAACAATAATAATACAATAATGCAATAATACAACAATAATAATACAATAATACAACAATAATAATATAATAATGCAATAATACAACTTGGACTGTAGTAATGTGACACGTGACGTTTTAAGGAATGGGAACTTTAAAGAATATTTCATTTTTAATAGTTTTTTCTCGTTCTTCTTCCGGTACGAGTCGGCTGAATACTGGGGACTGATTCATTTCCAGTGTGATTTTGTCATTGTTTGTCATTTCAAAGTGGAACTATTGGAGGCAGAGGACTGAATAATACTCTAGTTTTACAAGGCGTCATAACATTTTTATGCCCGAGACTCTCCATGGGCTCGTGACAAGCAATTATTCCATTTAACAGAGCGTAAAGAGGAGAGCGGAGTGAAGGGAACGTGAAACATCTCGTATTGACGTAGATGTAGTTTAATGAGACTGTAACGTTTCATCTTCTTTCATTTAATTTTTCATTCAGTTATTTTCATTTGCTGCTTTTAGCTTTGGGGTGTCGCACGGGCCAGGTCAAAAGAGACCAAACCAGGAACTAAACCAGGGCTTAGACGGACCCAAACCAGGAACTAAACCAGGGCTTAGACGGACACAAACCAGGAACTAAACCAGGTCTTAGACTGATCCAAACCAGGTCTTAGATTGACCCAAACCAGGTCTTAGATTGACCCAAACCAGGAACTAAACCAGGTCTTAGACAGAACTAAACCAGGTCTTAGACAGAACTAAACCAGGTCTTAGACAGAACTAAACCAGGTCTTAGACGGTCTAAACAAAAGGAACCAGTGGGCGGGGTTAAAGTGTGAATAAGGACATAGACAGAATTATACTGAGTTCAATAATCTACCATTTGTGAATGGATGGTTTAATCACTTGTGTTTAATCAGTCAAACTGGAGTAACAGACAGAGCAGTGCCTCCTGTTCGCTTCACAACCACAGCTAATGTTGACCACTATAAAAAACATCACTTAAATCAGCTGCTCGTCACGGTAAAATGCAAGTCCAAAGTCAAAGGTCCTGTTTCTAGACCAGTGTCATGTTCAGAGCAGGTGTCTTTGTTCAGGCTGTGGAACGTCCTTTCATTCATCATTTATCATTTATCGATATGAAAAGACAAACGCAGATCTCTGAAAGAATGACATCATCCCCGCGCACTCCGGTCGGAATTCTGGCGGCGTTCAATCCTGGAATGTGGGACTGGAATGTTAAACGAGCCAATCAGAGCGCGGCGATGCCAGGATGTGTTCTAAAGTCTCCTAGCAACCGAAGGAAACGCGGAGAAGAGGGGGAGGCAGTAGCTAGGTAACGGAGGAGAGAGACAGAGAGGGAGAGAGACAGAGAGCGAGAGGGGGGAGAGAGAGAGAGAGACAGAGAGGGAGACGGAGAGAAGGGAAGAAACAGAGATAGAGAGAGAGACAGAGAGGGAGAGAGAGAGAGAGAGAGAGAGAGAGAGAGAGATAAGGGGAGAGACGGAGAGAGACAGACAGAGAGGGCGAGACAGAGAGAGAGACAGACAGAGAATGAGTGAAGAGGAGAGACAGAGAGAGAGACAGAGAGAGAGACAGACAGAGAGAGAGAGAGACAGAGGGGGAGAGACAGAGAGAGAGACAGACAGAGAGGGAGTGAAGAGGAGAGACAGAGAGAGAGACAGAGAGAGACAGACAGAGAGAGAGAGAGACAGAGGGGGAGAGACAGAGAGAGAGACAGACAGAGAGGGAGTGAAGAGGAGAGACAGAGAGAGAGACAGAGAGAGACAGACAGAGAGAGAGAGAGACAGAGGGGGAGAGACAGAGAGAGAGACAGACAGAGAGGGAGCGATAGAACCTTTCAGTTGATCAGGTGAATGCCTCTCAGGCCATGCAGCTGTTCTCCACTCACAGTCAGTGTCAGGACTAAAAGACACATCACAAAAGAACTGGAACCTTCTCTCCAAAGCTCCTGGATGTGTTTGATGTGAACTGTGAACCGAATACTACTTAAAACATCATCTAGAATCCTTTAGCTCTGATGAGTGCGCTCTAGTGCTATTTTGTTCAGAGAAAGATGGATTTCCCATGTTTAAATGCAGTGTTTATACATATGTCCAGTAATATTTGTGCTGTGGTGTAGATTATGACATGACCAGACGCTGGGACCTGTCTGTTTGTGTAAAATGTGTGTCAGTTCAAAGGAGAGCGAGGAGCAGGAGGAGGAGGAGGTGGAGGAGGCGATGAAGAGAAAAGGGCTGTTCCACCCAATTACACCCAGACACACACACACAGGCCGAGGGGTGTGAAGTCTGCCACCTGAGCCTCCGAGAGAGGGTGAGAGAGAGAGAGGAGGGGAGGGAGAGGGAGAAAGAGAGAGAGAGAGGGGGGGGAGAGAGAGAGGGAGAGAGAGAGAGAGAGGAGGTGAGGGAGAGAGAGAGAGAGGAGGGGAGGGAGAGAGGGAGAGAGAGAGAGAGGAGGGGAGGGAGAGAGAGAGAGAGAGAGAAGAGGGGAGGGAGAGAGAGAGAGGAGGTGAGGGAGAGAGGGAGAGAGAGAGAGGAGGGGAGGGAGAGAGGGGGGAGGGAGAGAGAGAGAGGAGGGGAGGGAGAGAGGGGGGGAGGGAGAGGAGGTGAGGGAGAGAGAGAGAGAGGAGGGGAGGGAGAGAGGGGGGGAGGGAGAGGGAGAGAGGGGGGAGGGAGAGAGAGAGGAGGGGAGGGAGAGAGGGGGGGAGGGAGAGAGAGAGAGGAGGTGAGGGAGAGAGAGAGAGGAGGGGAGGGAGAGAGGGGGGGAGGGAGAGAGAGGGGGGGGAGAGAGAGGAGGGGAGGGGGAGAGAGAGAGGGGGGGAGGGAGGGAGAGAGAGAGAGAGAGGAGGTGAGGGAGAGAGAGAGGGGGGGAGGGAGAGAGAGAGAGAGAGGAGGGGAGGGAGAGAGAGAGAGGAGGTGAGGGAGAGAGGGAGAGAGAGAGGAGGGGAGGGAGAGAGAGAGAGGAGGGGAGGGAGAGAGGGGGGGAGGGAGAGGAGGTGAGGGAGAGAGAGAGAGAGGAGGGGAGGGAGAGAGGGGGGGAGGGAGAGGGAGAGAGGGGGGAGGGAGAGAGAGAGGAGGGGAGGGAGAGAGAGAGAGGGGGGGAGGGAGAGAGAGGGGGGGGAGAGAGAGGGGAGGGAGAGAGAGAGAGGGGGGGAGGGAGAGAGAGAGAGGAGGTGAGGGAGAGAGAGAGGGGGGGAGGGAGAGAGAGAGAGAGAGAGAGGAGGGGAGGGAGAGAGAGAGAGGAGGGGAGGGAGAGAGGGGGGGAGGGACAGAGAGAGAGGAGGTGAGGGAGAGAGAGAGAGGAGGGGAGGGAGAGGGAGAGAGGGGGGGAGGGAGAGAGAGGGAGAGAGAGAGGAGGGGAGGGAGAGAGAGAGAGGAGGGGAGGGAGAGAGGGGGGGAGGGACAGAGAGAGAGGAGGTGAGGGAGAGAGAGAGAGGAGGGGAGGGAGAGGGAGAGAGGGGGGGAGGGAGAGAGAGGGAGAGAGAGAGAGGAGGTGAGGGAGAGAGAGAGAGGAGGGGAGGGAGAGGGAGAGAGGGGGGAGGGAGAGAGAGAGAGAGAGGAGGTGAGGGAGAGAGAGCGCGAGCGGCGGCGGTGGCGAGCGCGCGCTGCGGCTGCGGGGACGGGAGCGCGCGCGCGGTCTGAGCGAGAGCGCGCGAGGCGGGGCGGGCGACGGGACCGCGCTCGAGTGTGCACCTCCTCTTGCGCAGCCATCAGAGCATCTTCAGCGCACGCATCCATGCTCCATGTCGCTAACGGCGCCCATGTCACCCCCCCAAGCACACCCACCGACATGTGCGGGTCAATAAAATCAACCCTCAACCGGCCCTGCATTTTGAGCACTTTCCTCCATTTTAGTACTTGATTGAGTCGTCACTGTAATTACCGTATTTTCCGCAATATAAGTCGCACTTGAGTATAAGTCGCACCAGCCAAAAAATGCTTAATAGAGAAGAACAAAACATATATAAGTCGCTCTGGAGTATGAAATGCAGTTGCAAGTGTGAAAATAACAAATAATATCACATATAAGTCGCTCCCGAGTATAAGTATATAAGTATAAACATAAGTATAAGTCGCACCCCGGCCAAAACTATGAAAAAAGGTGCGACTTTCAGTATATACGGTAAACTGTTTCTCCGACTTCAGAGGCTTTAATTTGAAAATCCAGACTCTGAGCCGGAGACGACTCGCCCGCGTCCTCAGGTGAAGGGAAGTAACGAAGGACACGAGAAGGACGGGGAAAAGAGAGAGAGAGAGAGAGACGGGGGGATGGAAGGATGGAAGGATGGAAGGATGGAAGGATGAAAGGATGAAAGGATGATGTCTTCAAAGAAACCCATCACTTTCGCTCTCGGACGTTCTCCTTCACGCTCGTTTCTTTCGTTCTCAGCGGGATCGTCCTGCTGAGCGTTTACCTGTCGTTGCATCATCACTCTCTCTCTCTCTTTCAGTCTCTCTCTCTCTTTCACTCTCTCTCTTTCTCTCTCTCCCTCTCTCTCCTTTAAACTTCACTCAAGAACATGTTAAAAGATGCGCTCAAACCCTCGCGCTCAAACCCTCGCTCGTGTGAAGGTCGCTCCGTATCGACTCGTATTGTGCCGATACCTGGAATTTGATGGATTAGGTATCGATTTGTCATTTTTCCGATACCGCGCCGATACTCCAGTGACTCATTTTCAACCCCGTGATTACAAACCAAATCCTATTGTTAGCGTTACTATGGTGTTAACGGCTCTTCAGCTTTGAGGAAGTTGTGATAAAGTTGCCTAATATTGGTTGATATTGGGTATTGCCGTGTACTTAAAGCCCAAATATGGATATTGCAGCGGATACGTTTTACTTTGACGTTTCAGTCCAGTTCAAAAATGTAATCGAGTAGAAAGTACAGATTCCTGCTCTCAAATGTCGGGAAGTAAAAGCATTTTTCTTATCGTTTGAGACTTGGGGGTTTATTTTTCCCGCGCTTTCTTGGTGACTTCCTGCCAAAAGGTTATCGAGTCCCGTCTTGAGCAAACAAAAATATGCAATAAATAAAAAATGACCACTAAAAGTATTAAATCGATTCAGTCGCTTGTGTTGACCGAAATGCTGCATGTGAGAAATACTTTTGTCACTCTAGAAGTACATACTTAAAGGGCTAGATTAATACTTTTATGTGATACTTCTTGCTTACACTTCCGCCGCTGCAGGTTTGGCCCCAGAGACGCTGCAGAACGGGTCGAGCTCGGGGGAATTCCACAGGGACGTGTGGCTGGACCTTGAATAAACATCTCTGCGTTGTGTGTTGCAGGAGAGAAGCCATACAAATGCTCGTGGGAAGGATGCGAGTGGCGCTTCGCTCGCAGCGACGAGCTCACGCGACACTATCGCAAACACACCGGAGCCCGGCCCTTCAAGTGCAACCACTGCGACAGGTGCGAGAGGCAGGAGTGTCACGGGACGCCGCCCACAACCACAGACAAACACAGACTGTACCGCCCACAACCACTGACTGTACCGCCCACAACCACTGACTGTACCGCCCACAACCACTGACTGTACCGCCCACAACCACTGACTGTACCGCCCACAACCACAGACTCTACCGCCCACAACCACAGACTGTACCGCCCACAACCACTGACTGTACCGCCCACAACCGCCGACTGTACCGCCGACAACCACAGACTGTACCGCCCACAACCACAGACTGTACCGTCCACAACCACAGACTGTACCGCCCACAACCACAGACTGTACCGCCCACAACCACAGACTGTACCGCCCACAACCACTGACTGTACCGCCCACAACCGCCGACTGTACCGCCGACAACCACAGACTGTACCGCCCACAACCACAGACTGTACCGCCCACAACCACAGACTGTACCGCCCACAACCACTGACTGTACCGCCCACAACCACTGACTGTACCGCCCACAACCGCCGACTGTACCGCCGACAACCACAGACTGTACCGCCCACAACCACAGACTGTACCGCCCACAACCACAGACTGTACCGCCCACAACCACAGACTGTACCGCCCACAACCACAGACTGTACCGCCCACAACCACTGACTGTACCGTCCACAACCACAGACTGTACCGTCCACAACCACAGACTGTACCGCCCACAACCACTGACTGTACCGCCCACAACCACTGACTGTACCGTCCACAACCACAGACTGTACCGTCCACAACCACAGACTGTACCGCCCACAACCACTGACTGTACCGCCCACAACCACAGACTGTACCGCCCACAACCACAGACTGTACCGCCCACAACCACAGACTGTACCTCCCACAACCACAGACTGTACCGCAACCACAGACTGTACCGCCGTAACAACAAGTCAGACACACACGGCTAAATGACTAAGTCAGGACTATGTCAGGACTAAGTCAGGACTATGTCAGGACTATGTCAGGACTATGTCAGGACTAAGTCAGGCCTATGTCAGGACTAAGTCAGGACTATGTCAGGACTAAGTCAGGACAATGTCAGGACTAAGTCAGGACTATGTCAAGACGACTATGTCAGGACTATGTCAGGACTAAGTCAGGGCTAAGTCAGGACTAAGTCAGGACTATGTCAGGACTATGTCAGGACTATGTCAGGACTAAGTCAGGACTTAGTCAGGAATATGTCAGGACTAAGTCAGGACTATGTAAGAGGACTAAGTCAGGACTGTCAGGACTAAGTCAGGACTATGTCAGAGGACTATGTCAGGACTAAGTCAGGACTATGTCAAGATTAAGTCAGGACTATGTCAGGACTATGTCAGGACTAAGTCAGGACTATGTCAGGACTAAGTCAGGACTATGTCAGGATTTAGTCAGGATTAAGTCAGGACTAAGTCAGGACTATGTCAGGACTAAGTCAGGACTATGTCAGGACAATGTCAGGACTATGTCAGGACTAAGTCAGGACTATGTCAGGATTTAGTCAGGATTAAGTCAGGACTAAGTCAGGACTATGTCAGGACTATGTCAGGACTAAGTCAGGACTATGTCAGGATTAAGTCAGGATTATGTCAGGATTTAGTCAGGATTAAGTCAGGACTAAATCAGGACTATGTCAGGACTATGTCAGGACTAAGTCAGGACTAAGTCAGGACTATGTCAGGACTAAGTCAGGACTATGTCAGGACTAAGTCAGGACTAAGTCAGGACTATGTCAGGACTATGTCAGGATTAAATCAGGACTATGTCAGGACGTAATGCCACTGTCGCTGTTTTATTTAAAGTCATTGGTTCATTGTTTGGCAGCCGCAGGTTTATTCAAATATGTTGTTGTTTTATTATTGTTGTTAAAGAAGCAGAATTCTAAACTAGAACAGTATAATATCTCCACATTTCCACCCCGAAAAGGCCCATCTACATCTCCCAGAGTGAAAATGACCTTGAGACGTTCCTTACATTGAGCTGTCATGTCCACAACACTCACTGTGATAAAGGATAATTAAAAATGAATAAAGCCTCAGGCAAACTGCATGTTAAATTTCTCATTAAAATCATTATAGAGACGCCGCATTTTGGCCTTCGCTCACTCATATTATTACAGGCGGGTTTTACGGCTGAGTTTCACGTCCTCCGCCGTGGAAAATAAAGTAAAAAGTGCTCGGAGTGATGGTGAATGATGATGTAAATGTGCAAATAATAATAGAAACTCCAGCAGAAGCGAGAGGGCGAGGGAAAGGGGAAGGGATTCGACACCTGCAGCTTATTCTCAGAAGAGTTTCAAATATTTATACTGTAGAAGACTAGGACTGAATCAGGACCGAGTCAGGACTGAATTACAGTTTAACTAAATCAACTAAACCAGGAGCAAACCAGGACTAAACAACAGGTTACCATCTAAAAACTAGTAAATATTTGGCTTTCCATGTACAAACAAGGTCTAAAAGTGAACTGTACCAGGAAAGTAAACGAAGACTAACCCCAAAAAAGACAAATATTTGGATAAAATGTACCGTATTTTCCGGAGTATAAGTCGCACCAGCCAAAAAATGCATAATAGAGACAAAAAAACATATATAAGTCGCACTGAACAGACATTTCATCTTGAAATTTAAAATAATAACAGATGAGAGAACATGGTGAATAGATGTACGTATGCTAACGCTAACACCTTCAGCTACACAACGTATGCTAACGCTAACACCTTCAGCTACATGACGTATGCTAACGCTAACACCTTCAGCTACATGAGGCACAGACAGAACTGTGGTAAGTGTCTGGTATGTTAACGTAACATATGAACAGTTATTCAGATAACTATAGCATAAAGAACATGCTAACAAGTTTACCAAAGCATCAGTTTTACCCCAAATCACTAAATCCATTGAATTCTTCTTCCTCTGTGTCACTTCTAAACAACTCCACAAACTCCAGAGGAAGAGGAAGTGCAGATTCTTCTTCTGCGTCGCTTAGAGCCTCGAGCGCCCTCTTGTGGTCGTCAGTGTGAAAATAACAAATATTATCACATATAAGTCGCTCTGGAGTATAAGTCGCACCCCGGCCAAAACTATGAGAAAGGGTGCGACTTATACCTAAAATACGGTACTTTAAATTCACGTTCACATTTGTACTTGTTTGGTCTTGGTTTAATAATTCTTTAGTTTTGTTCCTGTTTCAGTCGTAAGTTTGAACTCGCTCCAAAGAAACACAAATAACTCCTTTTTCCTGCCTGTCTTTGCAGATGTTTCTCTCGATCGGACCACCTGGCTCTGCACATGAAGCGCCACGTCTGAGTCCCGCCACCAGAGGGCAGCGAACACGCCGAGGGGCAGCGCGGAAGGGACCCGAACCACCGACCTCTCGCTCCACCGGCCGGCGGCGGGACGTCGAACAACAGAGGAGATTGTTGTTTTTTCCTCAGCATCTTACAACGTCTGCAATATTTACGCTTTATCCATTTTCCGTCAAACCCCGAAACGGCCGACAAACGCCTTCAGGATCGTGGACTTTCGCCAAATCAATAACCAATAATCAACGTTTTCATTTTTCTGCATGCGTGATATATCCAAGTAGTTAGCGTTCATAATACTCAACTTCGCCCTTTTTTTTTCATTGTATTTTTCATCTTTGGAATCGTACACCACCACTGCACTGCAAAAAATAATACGTACACGCTAAAATGTTGACTTTACTTAAGTGCATTAACAAACATTTAGATGAAAATGTTGGCATAATTCATTTGTTTAAAGTCAATATTTATTTATTTTTTTAGCGTACATGGTTAAAATGACTTGAACTCATTTATTTATTATTAATATTATTTTGTTAAGTGCAAAAAGTTATACTTTTTTAATATAATACAATAATAATACAATCTGATCACTGCCAGGGTTAATAAGAAAAAGAAAAGACATAATAATAATAATAATAATAATAGAAGAAATAAAGATAAAAAAACAGAAAAAATAAGTAAAAAATAAGGAGTGCACTAATAAAATTGTAAAAAGCAAAACAAAGAAGTACAACTAGTCCGTTTATGGTTAAAATATAAAAAATGTAACTCAAAAACATTGTAAAAGACTGAAAAAAAAGTCTTGGCTTGGGACTTAATTTGTTGTTTTTTAAGTGCATTTTTCCACAAAAGCGCTTAAAATTAGAAAATTTAAAAATGAATGAAAATCAAACAGCGTTGAATTGAATATTTCTGTCAACGCTGCTCAAAAGATTGTAAATTCAAGTCATTTTAGCTCGTTTGGATATAGTTTTATTTTTTGCAGTGTAGCACCCGTCGCAGCCCGTTTCCACATCAAGAAAAACAACGAGTGACGGCCTCGGCTCGGACGTTCTCCTGCGCTCACATCCCACCACCAGAGGGCAGCACCGGAGGGCACCACCGGAGGGCACCACCGGAGGGCAGCACCAGAGGGCAGCACCAGAGGGCAGCGCCGACGAGCGCGGCGCATAGCGAATCGAACTCGGCAACTTTTGAAAAAACTGAGACGCCAGATTGTTGCGTCTCTGTGGGAGATCTTACTGACAATGCGCAGCGACACTTTTTTGAGCATATTTTCTACTTTGAAAGACTGTTCTTTTTTTTTGTTTGTTTTTTTTTCCGGAAAATGTCTTAAAAATCATTGAACTTTGTGGAGATACGTTTTGGGAAATTGTCGCTGGAATTGACTGAAAAAAACAACAACCAGCGAATGACAACGAGATAAAAGCCTTGTTTCTACCAAGTTGTGTAATGTACAGTAAATATTGTAAAAAAAAAAAAAAAACACGCAATTTAAATCTGAATTAATTTGTATTTTAATCCCGGTTTCATTGATAAGCAAAGTCAAATTCACACAAAAAACGAAATCAGTCCTTCACGTATTTGTCTTAAACGGAGGTGTTTGTTGTTCCGGGTGAAATTTACCCACATTTTCTTCGTTGCACCTTTTCAAACGGTCGATATTACGTTTTCGAGACCGAATTAAGGTGCGTCGTCTCTTTAAAAACATGATAAATGCAACAATTTTGAAATAATTCATCTTATTTACCACCGCGCTGGTCTAAATACGTGGCGCTCGATGACGCCCCCGGTCTAAACTCTTCTACAGTCGCACTGCGTGACATTTCATGCTTGTCGCCATGGCGATGCCAGTGTTTTGCCTGTAACGTTCCCAAGCGCGTGGATATCAAACTTATCTAACTACCATTGATCTTCCTCCGGGTGGACTCGCCACTCCACAGATCTGACCCGTAACCCTGGCGTCGTTCTCGGCTTATCTCATAGATACGTTTAATGCCGCGCTGTGGAACATCGCAGGCAAAGTAAAACCAGCAGGTGGCGAACCAGACTCAAAAACGAGAAGAAGAAAAAAAAAAAGGTAAACTGCACTTTTGTTTTGTGAATATTAATTTTTTGTTGGACTTATTATTATGAAAATGACAGACACAAGTTACAGTTTTGGCAATTTGAAGTTTAAAAAACAAATTAATTGACGAGAAAAACTCCAGAACTGTTAAAATTCATCAAAATTGTCATTCGAAACTCCCCAAAAAAGTCGAAAATTATAGAATTTCTTGCTAATTATGGTATTTACTAGTTATGCATCTGTTTCCCGGGTCCAGAACATAGAACAGTGTCATATGTAAGTCAGTAAAAATGCTGTTTATGATGTAATAACTCAAATGAATAAAGCTTGATAGAAACAAGGATTAAAACTCACGAATGGAGCCGATCGGGACGTGGATTCAGAAGACGCGTCATTTCAGAGACATTTTTGGAGAGGCCATTTTTTGTGTGTGAAACCAAGCCTTGAAAAATCTGAAAAATGAACTTTGAACTATGATTTTTTTCCTCGTATTTTGCTCACGACGGACGAAGTCTTTACTACGTTTTGACAATGAAAACGGTAAAAACCACACACGCACCGCGGCCAAACCGTGGCCACGTGGAAACTTGTTGCCTGTTTTTATTTTGCACTTTTTTTATATTATCTTTGCAGTTTTTACAACAAAATCACATTGCTTTAAAAAAAAAAAATCTTAAAAAATCGTTGAAAAAAATACATATAAAAAAACGTTTCACTTTTACACATCTCCGTTTCGTTGGCTTTATTACGTCAAAGTGCGCTGCGTAACTTTACGAGCGGAGAGTTCGACAGATGCTCGTCTCCGTGGAGATTTTATTGCTTTTGCCGGACGGTTACAGGTCAGATCACGGGACGGGCGACGGTAAGAATGCATGTTTTTGATGGTATTTCTGAGCAATGAAAACACTTTGTCATCAGCTAAACGCAAGATTGAGCAAACGTTTCAGGCAAAGGTCATAATCGGGGCGTCTCTTCCACCAGAAAAGTTACGTAGTGCATCTTTAAACACTCAAAAAAAAAAGAACATTGCCAGACTTGTTTTAATAATTTCAACAATCAAATTTCTAACAAATTTCTGTGCTAGCAGCTATTGTTTTGAGCCTGACTTGGCGTTTTATTCGTCGGCGCACCAGCAAGTGGAGTCCTTGCGCCCTCTGCTGACATGTAGGCGTCTCTTTCACTATTTTAAGTGACACAAAGTGAAATACAAAGGCTAAAGTAGTAGTTTTACGCCTGAATGACGAGCAGGACCTTTAATACAAAATAAATCCATATTCAAGGCAATAAAAAACATCTCTCTTTAAAGCGTAACTTTACGGTTTCCTGCGTGGAGTTTTTTCTTTTTTTTTTTACAGTGCGGCATTTAAAGGACACATATTATGTTCCGTCATCAAAGTTGTATTTCGCTTTGTTCCCGTTTTGTCATCGGATGACTCGTCTTCTCCGTTTCGAATGTTGCAATACCGACGTCTCCAAAAAAAAACGGTTGCAGACTCGTTTTAGTGCCAGCGTTTTGTGTATTTCCCCGTCGGTAATTCCCTCTGCTGCCAGTAGAGGGCGTGCTAACACACACTGACAGGATGACACATGACCGATAGAAGGTGATGCGGTGTTTTTTCAGTGCATGCGTTAGCTTAAGTGCTAAAACATGAGACGCTAAAGTTAAGTCACTCAAGAGCAGGTTTACAATCCAACCACGATACAAACAATGCGCAACACGTTTCCTTTGCCGGTGTCTTCATTGCTCAAAAAACATGCATTCGTTCCGCAGATCTGACTCGTAACTTGGCTTCTGTGCAGCGTTCTTGGTAAAGCGATGGCATTTGGTCAGCGCATCCGCCGTCTGGAAAAAGTTACGCAGTGGAGCTTTCACCGTGTTTTGCCGCTTGGACATGAACCATTCACAAAGTCGTTTCCGTTTCGATCGCGCGGTTGAGCGTCGGTCCTGTTTCCGCGGCAGCTTTTGTAAATAGCCGGAGTTTGAGCGCGACGTGACTTGTGACGTAACGCGCAACGTTACACGTGACCTGCCGCGTAACGTGGTGCGTGACGATGTGGCGGCGCTCAGCTTTCGCCTAGAGTTAGTTTATTGCCAAACGTTGCACTTCTACACGTCATAATCACGCTTTGCTCTTGCACTGTCCGTACGCTCTGTAGAATAGTCTGACGCAGCACTCAACGTTTACAATATCCACTTTTCAATATCCACTCAGCGCCAGGAAGTCGACAAGAAACCTGCATTTACTGCTCTTAAACCAGGACTAAACCAGAGCTAAACCAGGTCTAAACCAGGACTAAACCAGGAACATATGAACCAGGACAAAGTCTGGCTAAACTTAAGTCTTTCTAAACCAGGACTAAATCTATCAACTCTAAAATAAACAACTGCAAATACCAGCAGCATCTGCATCTTTAAAAGCTGTTTGACTCCATCTTAAAGGTCCACGTCTGAAAAGCGTTAACACGTTCTTCTACTTTCTCGGTCCTTGTCGACTTCCTGCGTGACCGACTTTGGTGTCGTCGTTGCTCGGTTCGTGCATATCGAGATTCACCACTCCACTTTCTTCAGTACTATCTAACTACTCTATATTTACTGCACCAAATACTCACCAAACCATCGGGCGCGCAGTCCGAGCCTCCTCAAGTCCATCAGATCAGCTTCATCCCGCCACACGCAGCAAAACGTCATGCTTCCACTTCATCTTACAATCTTCTACCATTTCGAATTGAAACAGGGGCATAACACACTTATTTAAAGTCTACATTTCACTTTTTTAGTTTACACTGTAAAAATGTGTTTGGAATTCACTATAATATGTGAGTAGTTTTGGCAAGTTTAGATACATTTCCTTATTTCTTATTTACTCTAAAAATGAAAGGTTGACTAAATAAAAGTATCATTTAATCTTTTATCAACTCAAAATCCTCACGTAAGATTTTAATCAACTTAAATATTTAGGTTCAAAGAAGTGGAGACATTTAAACTGCCAAACTCACTCAAATCAGGATTATTTGACCAAGTTTTTTTTGGGATGTTTTTGTTCATAATAATAAATAATTTATACCAATCATACATTTTGAAATATTTTTGTTACTACATTGCTCCAAATCAACACTCATTTCTCAAAAACGTGTAAATTAGATTTTAATTCACATATACAGGCAAAAATTGTAATTTATTTTTAAATTTTGCTAATTATTTAGTACGATAATTAAAGTCCACCCTTGAAAACCCATTAAAAAAAGACTGTAAATTAGATATTTTAACATTTTATATGAACAAAAAAGAAACCTATAAAAAAACTTTTCATTGAAACTGCCCCAATACCTGCACTGCTTAATCTCTCTTTAATTCCAATTTTAATCCCAAGAGAAAGTTTCTATTTAAGCTCTAAATACGCACCTTTATCTAACTATGGACATAAACACTAACCGCTGATTGGAGGGGCTCCCCGACTCTCTCCCCTGCACTGTCACTGGTTTTTGGGTTGAAACTTTGCAATTTATCAATGTAAAAAGTGTTATAATATGATTTGTATTATACGCTATTAGTGCGGTAATGTTGTTTATTAAAGGAAGCAGAGGATTTATTTTTGTTACGGTCGGTTTGATAATTCTTTTTCTAAATTGGTATTGTAAAATATCTATGCAAGAAAACGTTAAGTGGAGCATTTTTATTTAAGAATGTAATATGTGTAATAAATGGTAGAATCTGCATTTGGTTCATGCGTCTTCATTGTACATTTTACTCCTTCTACTTCCCGGTGTTGGCTAGTTTGCAAGTAACGTCTTTCACACTGAAAACAATCTGTATTCTGTAATGGTATTTATCACGCTTAAACCAATTGAAAAGTGGGGTTCCTCAGGGAAGCTGTTTAGGGCCTTTGCTGTTTTCAATATGTTGCTATTTGGGCTCGTGCAAATATAGTGAATTTATCATTTGTTTCATTCATCAGATTTAGAATTTTAAATGCTGACTCACTTTTCTTTTCTCACTTTGTTAACCCTGAAAAAAAAATATAAAATTATTATTTATTCTGAATTACAGTCACAGAATTTTAAAGCGTATTTGTGCTTTTCACTTTTTTCTTCTTTTTTTTTCCATGTTTAATTCATTCATTTTTTTAAACATACATAGATCACAGAGTAAGACAGAGAGACATAATACAAACATTTAACTTAGTCATAATCATGAAATATGTAGGTCCAAAGTACGTCTTATTTGTTCATTTTCAAATTTAGACTCCGAATATCTTGAAAATATATGCATTGAATATTCTATAGGTATATTTTTCCCCCACCATTTAAAGTTGAACTGAGAAACTGAACAAATTATCTTCCCTAAAAATATGTTTTAAATAGATGTATCCTAAACACAATGTATTTTATTTTGATCTAAATTCAAATGAAAGGCAAAGCAACAACTAAAATGTTAAGTGTCTGTCAGTAGGAAACCGCGTCTTGATGTCGTTATATATATTAAGACAGTGGCCCATAGTTGAACCCACTGCTGCAGTTACAGGAAGAGAATTAGCAGAAGATGCAAATTGTTTCCTCGATAATCTTATTCCTCTTGTTCTTAAAACTGCTGTTCTGTCCCACTTATAGAACTTCCTCGTGGTGTGGTCCAGTGCCTCTGAAAAGGACACGATGCAATTACTGCAAAACAAGGCAACGCTTTAATAAACTGCTTTAATAAACTGAAAGTATTCTGTCCTGTTCAGTTTCACTTCGTCACATCACAGCAGATTTATTCAAACGCACAGAAGGTCGACAAGAAGCAAACAACAAAGTTAATTTTGCCCTCTTTGTTGTCTCAGAGGCAGGAAAGTGACAAAGAACAAAAGTAAAAGCACTGTAACTTTTTTAGGAACACGTTACCAAACCTGTACTTTACCTAAGTACATTTTACAGTGCATACTTTTTACTATTACTTCATTAATATTTGAGAGCAGAATCTGTACTTTCTACTCCGCTATATATAAATAAAATAAATAAAATAAATAAAATAAATAAAATAAATAAAATAAATAAAATAAATAAAATAAATAAAATAAATAAAATAAAAATAAATACGTTTTAAAAATACATTTTAAAAAAATACATACGTAAAATAAATAATAGGCCTTATATAAGCATTCTGTGTAGATGTTTTTCATTTATTAAGTTAATTAAATAGATAATTTATTATTAAGTTAAACCTTTTTTTTTGTGAAATCAGCTTCATCTTTCAAAAATAAATGCTCAACTGTCTGTCAGTCCAAACCTCCAACAGCAGCTTTACTCCTTCAGATATTTACCAGAGAAGAACATCAAACATGCTCCTGGAGGATCCTGTCATTGGGTTGAAGATTATCTTTGGTCATTGAACACATTTACGTCTGAGTGCAGACAAACGGACGTGACTCCACCTCTAAAAGCCTCATTTAAATGTGGTTTGAGAAGTCATTGTTCTGACATAAAAGAGTGCAATGTAGAGATCTAAACAACAACAACAACCACAACAACAACAACAGCATTTCCGTTCATCTTCTGTCCAGAACCTGACAAAGAGGAGCTGAAGGAGTCGGAGCAGAACACACTGAGGAAAAACAACACCTAACAGCAAAGTCCTGAACGCCTTAAGGCCTCGAACACGTTCAGCAGAAACTTTAGAGCTGTGGAACGTCAGATGATCATCACAGAGACACTTTGGTCCTGCAGGCGCCTGTTCGCCCGGCATGAGAAAGCATCATATCTGATTTATTTGTCTGCTTTCTCTTTTCTATACATTCTGTTTACATTCACTAAACATACTGTGTGATGTCACTTCCTCCACCAGGTGCTGCACATCTACGGATTATGAAAAGGAGAAGAAGAAATTTGCAGTTTAAAATAATGATTCAGCCCAAACAAAATAAAGGATGTTTAAACTTGTATTAGATACAGAGTGTTTCGATCCTGGTGTTTCGATCTTTGTGTTTCGATCCTGGTGTTTCGATCTTTGTGTTTCGATCCTGGTGTTTCGATCTGTGTGTTTCGATCCTGGTGTTTCGATCTTTGTGTTTCGATCCTGGTGTTTCGATCTGTGTGTTTCAATCTTGGTGTTTCGATCTTGGTGTTTCGATCTTGGTGTTTTGATCCTGGTGTTTCAATCATTGTCTTTCAATCTTGGTGTTTCGATCTTTGTGTTTCAATCTTGGTGTTTCAATCTTGGTGTTTCAATCTTGGTGTTTCAATCTTTGTATTTCGATCTTGGTGTTTCGATCTTGGTGTTTCGATCCTGGTGTTTCGATCTTGGTGTTTCGATCCTGGTGTTTCAATCATTGTCTTTCAATCTTGGTGTTTCGATCTTTGTGTTTCAATCTTGGTGTTTCAATCTTGGTGTTTCAATCTTGGTGTTTCGATCTTGAGGTTTTCAATCTTTGTGTTTCAATCTTTGTATTTCGATCTTGGTGTTTCGATCTTGGTGTTTCGATCCTGGTGTTTCGATCTTGGTGTTTCGATCTTTGTGTTTCGATCCTGGTGTTTCAATCTTAAGGTTTCAATCTTGAGGTTTCGATCCTGTAGTTTCGATCTTAAGGTTTCGATCCTGATGTTTTGATCCTGGTCTTTCAATCTTGGTGTTTCGATCTTGGTCTTTCAATCTTGGTGTTTCGATCCTGGTGTTTTGATATTTGTGTTTCGATCTTTGTGTTTCGATCTTTGTCTTTCAATCTTCAGGTTTCGATCTTTGTGTTTCGATCTTGGTGTTTCGATCTTTGTATTTCAATCTTGGTGTTTCGATCCGGATGTTTCGATCCTGGTGTTTCGATCTTGGTGTTTCGATCTTTGAGTTTCGATCTTTGTGTTTCGATCTTTGTCTTTCAATCTTGAGGTTTCGATATTTGTGTTTCGATCCTGGTGTTTCGATCTTTGTCTTTCAATCTTGAGGTTTCGATCTTTGTGTTTCGATCTTGGTGTTTCGATCTTTGTATTTCAATCTTGGTGTTTCGATCCGGATGTTTCGATCCTGGTGTTTCGATCTTGGTGTTTCGATCCTGGTGTTTCAATCTTAAGGTTTCAATCTTGAGGTTTCGATCCTGTAGTTTCGATCTTAAGGTTTCGATCTTTAGGTTTTGATCTTGGTGTTTTGATCTTAGTGTTTCGATCTTGGTGTTTCGATCTTGGTGTTTCGATCTTGGTGTTTCGATCCTGGTGTTTTGATCTTTGTGTTTCGATCTTGGTGTTTCGATCTTTGTGTTTCGATCTTTGAGTTTCGATCTTTGAGTTTCGATCTTTGAGTTTCGATCTTTGAGTTTTGATCTTTGAGTTTCGATCTTGGTATTTCGATCCCGGTGTTTCGATCTTGGTGTTTCGATCTTTGTGTTTCGATCTTGGTGTTTCGATCCTGGTGTTTCGATCTTTGTGTTTCGATCTTGGTGTTTCGATCTGTGTGTTTCAATCTTGGTGTTTCGATCTTTGCGTTTCGATCTTTGAGTTTCGATCTTGGTGTTTCGATCCCGGTGTTTCGATCTTGGTGTTTCGATCTTTGTGTTTCGATCTTGGTGTTTCGATCTGTGTGTTTCAATCTTGGTGTTTCGATCTTTGCGTTTCGATCTTTCAAATCAAATCAAATCAATTTATTTTTGTAAGGCCCAAAATCACAACAACAGTTGCCTCTGAGGGCCACAGGGAGAAATGAATCAACAATGTCTGTGGTGGCGAGGGAGTCAGACAATGTCTGTGGTGGCAATGAAGTCAGACAATGTCTTTGAGTTTCGATCTTGGTGTTTCGATCCCGGTGTTTCAATCTTTGTATTTCGATCTTGGTGTTTCGATCTTGGTGTTTCGATCCTGGTGTTTCAATCTTAAGGTTTCAATCTTGAGGTTTCGATCCTGTAGTTTCGATCTTAAGGTTTCGATCCTGATGTTTTGATCCTGGTGTTTCGATCTTGGTGTTTCGATCTTGGTGTTTCGATCTTGGTCTTTCAATCTTGGTGTTTCGATCCTGGTGTTTTGATATTTGTGTTTCGATCTTTGTGTTTCGATCTTTGTCTTTCAATCTTCAGGTTTCGATCTTTGTGTTTCGATCTTGGTGTTTCGATCTTTGTATTTCAATCTTGGTGTTTCGATCCGGATGTTTCGATCCTGGTGTTTCGATCTTGGTGTTTCGATCTTTGAGTTTCGATCTTTGTGTTTCGATCTTTGTCTTTCAATCTTGAGGTTTCGATATTTGTGTTTCGATCCTGGTGTTTCGATCTTTGTCTTTCAATCTTGAGGTTTCGATCCGGATGTTTCGATCCTGGTGTTTCGATCTTGGTGTTTCGATCCGAATGTTTCGATCCTGGTGTTTCGATCTTGGTGTTTCGATCCGAATGTTTCGATCCTGGTGTTTCGATCCTGGTGTTTCAATCTTAAGGTTTCAATCTTGAGGTTTCGATCCTGTAGATTCGATCTTAAGGTTTCGATCTTTAGGGTTTGATCTTGGTGTTTTGATCTTGGTGTTTTGATCTTTGTGTTTTGATCTTTGTGTTTCGATCTTTGTGTTTCGATCTTTGTGTTTCGATCTTTGAGTTTCGATCTTTGAGTTTCGATCTTTGAGTTTTGATCTTTGAGTTTCGATCTTGGTATTTCGATCCCGGTGTTTCGATCTTGGTGTTTCGATCTTTGTGTTTCGATCTTGGTGTTTCGATCCTGGTGTTTCAATCATTGTCTTTCAATCTTGAGGTTTCGATCTTTGTGTTTCAATCTTTGTATTTCGATCTTAAGGTTTCGATCTTGAGGTTTTGATCCTGATGTTTTGATCCCGGTGTTTCGATCTTGGTGTTTCGATCTTGGTGTTTCGATCTTTGTGTTTTGATCCCGGTGTTTTGATCTTGGTGTTTCGATCTTTGAGTTTCGATCTTTGTGTTTCGATCTTTCTGTTTCGATCTTTGTCTTTCAATCTTGAGGTTTCGATCTTTGTGTTTCGATCTTGGTGTTTCGATCTTTGTATTTCAATCTTGGTGTTTCGATCCGGATGTTTCGATCCTGGTGTTTCGATCTTGGTGTTTTGATCTTTGAGTTTCGATCTTTGTCTTTCAATCTTGAGGTTTCGATCTTTGTGTTTCGATCTTGGTGTTTCGATCTTTGTATTTCAATCTTGGTGTTTCGATCCGGATGTTTCGATCCTGGTGTTTCGATCTTTGTGTTTCGATCTTTGTGTTTCGATCTTTGTCTTTCAATCTTGAGGTTTCGATATTTGTGTTTCGATCCTGGTGTTTCGATCTTGGTGTTTCAATCTTAAGGTTTCAATCTTGAGGTTTCGATCCTGGTGTTTCGATCTTAAGGTTTCGATCTTGAGGTTTTGATCCTGATGTTTTGATCCCGGTGTTTCGATCTTGATGTTTCGATCTTTGAGTTTCGATCTTTGTGTTTCGATCTTTGTGTTTCGATCCCGGTGTTTTGATCTTGGTGTTTCCATCTTGGTGTTTCGATCCTGGTGTTTCGATCTTGGTGTTTCGATCTTTGAGTTTCGATCTTTGTGTTTCGATCTTTGTCTTTCAATCTTGAGGTTTCGATATTTGTGTTTCGATCCTGGTGTTTCGATCTTTGTCTTTCAATCTTGAGGTTTCGATCCGGATGTTTCGATCCTGGTGTTTCGATCTTGGTGTTTCGATCCGAATGTTTCGATCCTGGTGTTTCGATCTTGGTGTTTCGATCCTGGTGTTTCAATCTTAAGGTTTCAATCTTGAGGTTTCGATCCTGTAGATTCGATCTTAAGGTTTCGATCTTTAGGGTTTGATCTTGGTGTTTTGATCTTGGTGTTTCGATCTTGGTGTTTCGATCCTGGTGTTTTGATCTTTGTGTTTCGATCTTTGTGTTTCGATCTTTGTGTTTCGATCTTTGAGTTTCGATCTTTGAGTTTCGATCTTTGAGTTTTGATCTTTGAATTTCGATCTTGGTATTTCGATCCCGGTGTTTCGATCTTGGTGTTTCGATCTTTGTGTTTCGATCTTGGTGTTTCGATCCTGGTGTTTCAATCATTGTCTTTCAATCTTGAGGTTTCGATCTTTGTGTTTCAATCTTTGTATTTCGATCTTAAGGTTTCGATCTTGAGGTTTTGATCCTGATGTTTTGATCCCGGTGTTTCGATCTTGGTGTTTCGATCTTGGTGTTTCGATCTTTGTGTTTCGATCCCGGTGTTTTGATCTTGGTGTTTCGATCTTTGAGTTTCGATCTTTGTGTTTCGATCTTTCTGTTTCGATCTTTGTCTTTCAATCTTGAGGTTTCGATCTTTGTGTTTCGATCTTGGTGTTTCGATCTTTGTATTTCAATCTTGGTGTTTCGATCCGGATGTTTCGATCCTGGTGTTTCGATCTTGGTGTTTTGATCTTTGAGTTTCGATCTTTGTGTTTCGATCTTTGTGTTTCGATCTTTGTCTTTCAATCTTGAGGTTTCGATATTTGTGTTTCGATCCTGGTGTTTCGATCTTGGTGTTTCAATCTTAAGGTTTCAATCTTGAGGTTTCGATCCTGGTGTTTCGATCTTAAGGTTTCGATCTTGAGGTTTTGATCCTGATGTTTTGATCCCGGTGTTTCGATCTTGATGTTTCGATCTTTGAGTTTCGATCTTTGTGTTTCGATCTTTGTGTTTCGATCCCGGTGTTTTGATCTTGGTGTTTCCATCTTGGTGTTTCGATCCTGGTGTTTTGATCTTTGAGTTTCGATCTTTGAGTTTCGATCTTTGTGTTTCGATCTTTGTGTTTCGATCTTGGTGTTTCGATCCCGTTGTTTCGATCTTTGTGTTTCGATCTTTGTGTTTCGATCCCGGTGTTTTGATCTTGGTGTTTCCATCTTGGTGTTTCGATCCTGGTGTTTTGATCTTTGAGTTTCGATCTTTGAGTTTCGATCTTTGTGTTTCGATCTTTGTGTTTCGATCTTGGTGTTTCGATCCCGTTGTTTCGATCTTGGTGTTTCAATCTTTCTGTTTTGATCATGCTGTTTCGATCCCGGTGTTTTGATCCTAGTGTTTCGATCTTTGTCTTTCAATCTTGAGGTTTCGATCTTTGTGTTTCAATTTTGGTGTTTCGATCTTGGTGTTTCGATCTTGGTGTTTCGATCTTGGTGTTTCCATCTTTGTATTTCAATCTTGGTGTTTCGATCCGGATGTTTCGATCCTGGTGTTTCAATCTTAAGGTTTCAATCTTGAGGTTTCAGTCCTGTTGTTTCGATCTTAAGGTTTCGATCTTGAGGTTTTGATCCTGATGTTTTGATCCCGGTGTTTCAATCTTGATGTTTCGATTTTTGAGTTTCGATCCCAGTGTTTCCATCTTGGTGTTTCGATCCCGGTGTTTCGATCTCGGTGTTTCGATCTTTGTGTTTCAATCTTTCTGTTTTGATCATGCTGTTTCGATCCTGTTGTTTTGCTCCAGGCTTTTCTCGCTTCACCGCTGTTTTCTGCCAGGATTTTAAATGTTTAATTGCATTTGATTCTTGCCTTTTCCAGTGAAGAATGTGGCACCTGTGGCATTTCATCTCAGCTCTGTAGAAGTCAGATAAATGTTATTTGTGTGTTCGGACTGTATGCTAATCCACTTTGCAAAAGCTCCGATCTCGTATCTCATATGATAATGGGCTTCACGCTGTCATAAATAAATCGGGTCCGGGTCACATTTGGGCATCAGATTGGACCTACAGAACCATGTCACACTGAGTTAGAAAGACACATCATTATTCTTACTTTCCAGCAGCTTCGTGTTTCTGTTTCTATGAAGTTGTTATTGATGGACACCGTGTCACAAAGCGCTGAGAATGAAGCCACTGCCAACTCTTTGCCGACGGCCATTTTGGATCCAACAGTCAGTGCAGTTTCTCCTCTCTGCCCTGTCGCCTCTGTCGCCTCGGAGCATCTTCACTCTCCAGGAACTGCATGGGCACACTGTAAAACACACTGTAAAACACACTGTAAAACACAGTAAAACACACTGTAAAACACACTGTAAAACACACAGTAAAACACACAGTAAAACACACTGTAAAACACACTGTAAAACACACTGTAAAACACACTGTAAAACAGACTTAAATACTTCACTTATCATGTGTGTGCATCTTATTCCAACATAAAACTGGTTTCATTTGATTTGAGCTGTAACATTGGGATGTGAAAATCAGACAAAATGGAGCCAAAAGACATCCAGAAAGTAAAGTAAACATAATATATTGTATATTTATTTATTTTATTTATTTTATTTATTTTATTTATTTTATTTATTTTATTTATTTTATTTATTTTATTTATTTTATTTATTTTATTTATTTTATTTATTTTATTTTTTTATTTATTTTATTATTTTATTATTATTTTTCAAGTTTTAATTTTTTAAGTCCAGACCAAGTCCAGATCCTCCAGCTGCAAAGGGTTTTAAACAACAGTTTGAATTTTTTGAACCTGAAACTTTTAACTTGAAACTTCAAACACAAAATATATATTTGAACGTCAACTTTAGGAAATCAATTTTTTTAATTTTCACAATTCAAAATTCAAACATTTTAAGTCCTTCATCAGCGACAGTTTTCGGGTGGTTTGTCTTATGTCAACAAGGTAAGAATTTAATTATTTATTCCAAGCGCTGTTTTCTTCAACAGCAGATGCACTTTCTTAAAACAAATACTTAAGAACAAATACACGATGAGCCTAAAACTCTGTTAAAGTGCAGTAATCAGGCTGAATATTCCAGCGTGTGTTTTTGCAGTGCAGATTGAGAGATGGCTGTGACATTAGCGCTGGCTGCTAGCACATGCTAATGATGCCCGAGAGCAGGAGACGCAGTGACAGGAGATCGACACCAGGACAAGAGCCAACGTTTGCACCGAGTACGTCGATCTGGCTCTAACTCTGCCGCAATTATGACAAAGAAATTAAAGAAGAAATTCAAATATTGTTTTGGAACTTCAAAATGTCCAATATCTAATCATCAAACTGTTCAATCCTGGTGTTTCGATCCTGGTGGTTACGATCCTGCTGTTTCAAACTTCGAGTTTCGATCCCTGTGTTTCAATCCTAATGTTTTGATCCTGGTGTTTCAATCTTAGTGTTTTGATACTAGTGTTTCGATCCTGGTGTTTTTCGATCCCAGTGTTTCGATCCTGGTGTTTCGATCCCGGTGTTTCGATCCTGGTGTTTCGATCCCGGTGTTTCGATCCCGGTGTTTCGATCCTGGTGTTTCGATCCTCGTGTTTCGATCCCGGTGTTTCGATCCCGGTGTTTCGATCCTCGTGTTTGGACTTCATGTTGGTTCGATTCTCACATGGCCCTAAATGCGCACATGTGGTGACATTTTGAAACCGTAGGAAAAGGTTTTCGTAGATACGCAGATTAGTATCGATCAACACTCGCCTCCTCAGCTTCACATTCACTGCAACATTAACTTAAACACACTGAGAGAAAAAAAAGGGTGCACGGTGTTACCGTGGGTTCTCTCCGGGTTCTCTGTAATGTCTATGTCTCTGTGTTGGCCCCTGTCCAGGGTGTACCCCGCCTAAGGCCCAAAGTCACTGGGATAGGCTCCAGTCACCCGCGACCCCGAAAGGGAACAAGCGGTAGAAAATGGATGGATGGACACTGAGGAAAAACAACTCCTAACAACAAAGTCCTGAACGCCTTAAGGCCTCGAACACGTTCAGCAGAAACTTTAGAGCTGTCAGCTGACATTTTTCTTCATTACAAAATCTTCATCGTGATCTCTAAATCCAGTTTAAAAAAAAGAGTCTAAAATTTTTGAATATTGCATTAAACCTTTCTTTTCTCGACTTGCCCCCGGCGACTTTGTAACGCTGCTGAAACGCTGTTGTCATCTCGACGCGTTGCACCGGTTTAATCCTGACTTCTGGAGCCAAACTGAGCCTCCAGGTCTGAACTGCGACTGCGTTTGAGTCTGAACGGAGCGAGGCCACGGTCATAATGGGATTGAGCTCTGAAAGCGCCACAGAGAGTGATTTAACAGACGTGTAATACGGGCAAATGAAGACGTCACCTTTGAGCTCGCACGAGGAGACGAGACGCTTCCACAAAGACGCAACTGTTTCAGACGGATTTCATTCTTTAGCCTAACCTAACAATAAAAGAGTAAAACAATAAAACATCCGGATTATCGGCTGAGGCTTCAGTTCTGTCAAAAAGAACAAAGACGATGATCCGGTGATGGGTCCATTTTATTGTATTTAATTGAATTTATTGTATTTTATTTTTGAATTCATATTTTTTTCTTTCTTTTTTTTCTTGTAATTCCCTTCATTTATTGTATTTTATTTATTTTATTTATTTGATTCATTTGATTCATTTGATTCATTTGATTCATTTGATTCATTTGATTCATTTTATTCATTTTATTCATTTTATTCATTTTATTCATTCTACTCATTCTATTTATTTTATTTATCTATTAGTTTTGGTTTATTAGTGATTGATGCACTTACAATTAGTCATAAAGTCAGTACAAAGTGAGCAAATAAAATTAAGTGTGTTTCATTCTTTTACTCCATCTGTTGTTATGGATCATCTGTTTTATTGTTCGATGTTTTTACATTTTTAAACTGAACTTAAGTCACATCTATCGTCTCTTGCACAAAACGCTTTCACTGAACGGTCTGGTTTGAAACAACATCAAACACGTAATACTTTAGACCTCATAAAGAGAGGATTTGTGTTCTCAGTTTATATTTGAATACGGTAAAAACTAGAAAAAAGAACAGAAGGCGTCTTCAGCATGACGGGCGTGTGAGAGGGAAAAGGGCCCCCTCGTCCCGGTTTATCGTCCCATGAGCAGGTTTCTGAAGTTTGAATGTTTCTGAATCACCGTCTCATGTTGTATTTTCAGTCACAAATAAACAGTATTCACAACATTTGAATTGTCAGAAGTATTTTACCTTTATTATTGAGAGAGAAAGGAGGTGGTGGGGCCGCCTCCTTTCCCTCTCACCCTTCATCGACTTCATATCTTTCTTTTCTTTCTCTTTCTCTCTCTCTTTCCTCCACTCTCTCGCTCGCTCGTTCACCCTCCCTCCCCTTCTCCACTTTTTCTCCCTTTCTCTCACTGCAAAATCTCTTTTCCTCTCTCTCTTATCCCTCTCCCTCTCTCTCCCTCCCCTCTCTCTCTCCCTCTCTCCCCCCCTCTCTCTCTCTCTCTCTCTCCCCCTCCTCTCCCCTCTCTCTACCTCCCTCTCTCTCCCCCTCTCCCTCTCTCTCCCCCCTCTCCCTCTCTCTCCCCCTCCCCCCCTCTGCATGTGGACGTGGAGCAGAGCCAAAAGTAATTGAGTTTTATAGAAAATATTCCCCTGAAGTGGCTCCGGTCGCGGTGACACTGCCCTTTAAAAACCAAAGACCTTCAGGAGGAAACGAGAGGCTTTAGTTTAGAGTATTTTAGAGTCTTTAAGGTCTTTTAGAGTATTTTAGAGTCTCTGAGAGTCTTTTAAAATCTATTAGACTCTCTTAGAATCTCTTAGAGTCTTTTAGAGTCTTTTAGAGTCTCTTAGAATCTCTTAGAGTCTTTTAGAGTCTCTTAGAGTCTTTTAGAATCTCTTAGAGTCTTTTAGAATCTATTAGACTCTCTTAGAATCTCTTAGAGTCTTTTAGAGTCTTTTAGAGTCTCTTAGAATCTCTTAGAGTCTTTTAGAGTCTCTTAGAGTCTCTTAGAATCTCTTAGAATCTCTTAGAGTCTTTTAGAGTCTTTTAGAGTCTTTTAGAGTCTCTTAGAATCTCTTAGAGTCTTTTAGAATCTATTAGACTCTCTTAGAATCTCTTAGAGTCTTTTAGAGTCTTTTAGAGTCTCTTAGAATCTCTTAGAGTCTTTTAGAATCTATTAGACTCTCTTAGAATCTCTTAGAATCTCTTAGAGTCTTTTAGAGTCTTTTAGAGTCTCTTAGAGTCTTTTAGAGTCTTTTAGAGTCTTTTAGAGTCTCTTAGAGTCTCTTAGAATCTCTTAGAGTCTTTTAGAGTCTCTTAGAGTCTCTTAGAATCTCTTAGAGTCTTTTAGAATCTATTAGACTCTCTTAGAATCTCTTAGAATCTCTTAGAGTCTTTTAGAGTCTCTTAGAGTCTCTTAGAGTCTTTTAGAGTCTGATCGTTCCTTTACGTGTTTCCATCGTCGCATCATTCGTTAATGTTTACGCTCAAAGACGTTTCACACTGCAAGTACAGGGCTGTGGGTGGAGATAGGGGGTAGGGGGAAAGGACAATCCAGTACTACTCATGAATCAGTCAAGATAATGACGAGGGAACACAATTAAAAGCCCCTGAAAGTTTATTTTACACAAGATGTCTCCTTTTTCTTCTCTTCTTTTCCCTCATGTTCTTCTCTCCCTCCTTTTTTTCTCTCTCTCTCACTCCACACACTTTTCCCTTCACTTTCTTTTCTCCTCTTGTTCCTTTGCATAACGTTGATCGGACTCAGTGAGAACAAAAGACAAACGGCAAAAAAGCAGATATCAACAGAAAGTAATCACCAAACACTGACTTGACCATGTGACGCTAGCTTTATTTGTTGAGGCGACAGACTTAGCGAAACAAAGCTAGCAAAACAAAGCTAGCATGCGCACGTTAGCATCAGCCATTTCCTGTTTACGAAGGACTCAAATTTAGACCCAACATGTAGGATTTCCCGTGCGTGATGATGTCCAACGCATTTCATGAAGAGACATCAACTCCCGGCGTAAAGAAGCAGAGAAGCCAAGTCAAGGCAGAAAACGCTGACAACGGACCGGAAGTTGTGCCTCATTTACGCTAGCTTTAGCTCTAGCTTTAGCCACGTTGCAAAGGGCTACAAATGTGGAATTATTAAACATATGTCGTCTCTCGCCGTCGTCTCTCGCTGTCGGCGGCGAGTTTTCAGATGCCTCGGGTTTTCTCGTGGCCGAACTGATGAATTTTCAGTGACCGTTAAACTCTCCATCGTGTGTCTCTCTCCCTCCTCCCTCCTCCTCCCTCGTTCCTCCTCTTCCCTCATTTTCCTTCCTCCCTCCCTTCCCCTCTTCCTACTCCCTTGTTTTCCTCCCTCCCTTCCCCTCCTCCTCATACTCCCTTGTTTTCCTTCCTTCCTCCCTCCCTTCCCCTCCTCCTCCTCCCTGGTTTTCCTCCCTCCCTTCCCCTCTTCCTCCTCCTCCCTCGTTCCACCTGCTCCCTCCGTTCCCCTCTGCCACGTCCCGGTAATGACAGGGGACAGGTGCAGAGCAGAAGCCCCTCTCCAGGGCGCAGATGGTGAGGCAGAGGAGCGGAGAGAGGGAGAGATGAAGAGAGAGAGAGATGGAGAGAGAGGGAGACAGAGAGAGAGAGGGAGGGATGGAGAGAGGGAGAGAGGAGGGGGGGAAGTACCAGTCCATCGCTCTCTCTCCCTCTTGTGTTTCTGAATACTCTGGGTCACACCTGATTAGCTGCTCAAATCTGCACACGCGCTTCCAGCCATGCCCACGTTTTCGCTTCAGAGAGAAACGAGATGGAGGGAGGAAAAAGAGAGGAAATGAAGCACGAAGAGGGAAGGAGGGAGGGAAGGAGGGAGGGATGCGAAGAGAGAGAGGGCGACCACATGCGGGATCCCGACAGTCTCCTGCCGAGAGACGGGGCGAAGAGCAGAATGTAATGCTATAAATACGCATTGTTTTATTTACTACTGTTGGCGGTACTTTGCTAGCGTCATAGTACATTGCTAGCGTCATAGTACTTTGCTAGCGTCATAGTACTTTGCTAGCGTCATAGTACTTTGATAGTGTCACGTCAACTTTTCATCACAAACAAACGGGTGATGAAGCAAATCCCCTGCGATGAAAAGACCATTTATCTTTTCATCGCCGATATGTAAATTAGGACTCGGTTTGTACAGGACGCATGAGCGAAACATGATAAATCTTAAAAGATACAAATCATGCAAATTTGACGTTTCTGAGCTTCATAACCGGATTATACGCATCAAAAACATGTCTGGCGTTGCGTTTAGCTCAATTTGCGCTTACTTTGATCCCGTTTACGAGATCCTCTACTCTACTGGGCCTCAGAAAAACACTTGGTTTCAAGTTTCCCTGCTTTGTACCGTGTATTACAACGGTGCGCGTATGTTAGCACGTGGGAGCAAGCTAGCTTTCGGCGCTACCCTTTGTAGTTCCCTCTGCTGCCAGTAGCCGGAGAAAGGGATGTGATGGGGGAAATCACTTCTCGGTATGTCTGACAATCAAATGCTCAACGTAAATGGGTTGTCGCTCATCAATGTTTATCAAAGTACGATCGCCATTTTTTATTCTCAAATCTACAGTAGCTTCTCTCGCTAGACTTCCTTAAACGTCGTTAGCCTTTGCTCGCGCTTCCTTTAGCTGCTCGTAAACAGTTTACGGTCGATGGGTTGGTGCCAGCGCGGAACCTTCTGGATTTACTCCTAACTTAGCTTTTTATAAGGCTAATGCTAACGGCTAACCATGGCTTTCAGAATTATGATCAGTCTGAATCGTTGCCATAGCTATTAACAAACAAAATATAGTATCTTCTGAATGGGGAAAAAGTCGTCAAAACGTTACAGTCGCGCACATCTTTCCGGAATAAAGGCGAAGTGATTGACAGCATGAGCATCGGGAGTTGAACCCACGACCTCCTCACTGAGCGGCGGGGACGGGATAACCACTCTGCCACTGTAAGACACGCGCCACTGAGTGAAAGGTCAAAGGTTATTTCACTGTTGTTTGCACACATCATTAGCTCGCGTGGCTGGAGGCCCCTCCCCCTGCGAGAGGCGTCCCATCGGAGACTTGAACTCCTGTGGGACTCGAACAAAGGAGCCGCTGCAGCGCCCGACACAAGGGCCACGAAGGAGAATGAGTTAAACTGGTGCTGCTGCGTGAAGTGACCGCTGCAGGAGTCGTTCTCTCCCTCTGTTTATAAGAAATAAAACCCCCTGACCATGAGCTCTGAGGTTCCATATTCTAATAATGTATGAATTGTGTTTTAGGCTCAGATTCATTATAAAACTGCAGCACATGTAACGAGGCAACAGTACATGTGCCTCATGGAAGAGGGCGCTCCTGAGCCCGGGCGTGTGTGGACAGGTGCTGACAGGTGCTGGCAGGTGCTCGTGTGTGGACAGGTCTCTATCTTCTTTGTTATTATTGTGTCTGTAGAATTTGGACCATGACATTTCCAAGTTAAAACGTTTCGCAAATCTGAATTTCAAAGCAAGAGGTTATGACTAAAGGAAAACGGGCTTCAGACGGAGTTATATTTCTAAAAACACCAGCTGAATTTACATTACATTTAGCCTAGCGGTTAGCGACACGGCCTGGACTTTAAGAGATCCTGGGATTCAAACTTTTAAAACTTATATATTGCTCTGTCCAGTTTGTTCTGGGATGAGTTCTGTCAGAGATGAACGGAGGCAATGGTTCTGTAACATTTTTGATAAGATTAAAGTCACGTTTGATCATTTCGGTGAGCGAGCTTTCCTTCGTTTAGTGGATTGCACAACATTTAGTGAAGAGTCAAAATATGCAAAGTTTTTTGACTTGTGAGACTGAGGGCGGAGCTAGTTGGACTGAGGGCGGAGCTAGTTGGACTGAGGGCGGAGCTAGTGGGACTGAGGGCGGAGCTAGTGGGACTGAGGGCGGAGCTAGTTGGACTGAGGGCGGAGCTAGTGGGACTGAGGGCGGAGCTAGTTGGACTGAGGGCGGAGCTAGTGGGACTGAGGGCGGAGCTAGTTGGACTGAGGGCGGAGCTAGTGGGACTGAGGGCGGAGCTAGTGGGACTGAGGGCGGAGCTAGTGGGATTGAGGGCGGAGCTAGTGGGATTGAGGGCGGAGCTAGTGGGACTGAGGGCGGAGCTAGTGGGACTGAGGGCGGAGCTAGTTGGACTGAGGGCGGAGCTAGTGGGACTGAGGGCGGAGCTAGTTGGACTGAGGGTGGAGTTAGTTGGACTGAGGGCGGAGCTAGTGGGACTGAGGGCGGAGCTAGTTGGACTGAGGGTGGAGTTAGTTGGACTGAGGGCGGAGCTAGTGGGACTGAGGGCGGAGCTAGTTGGACTGAGGGCGGAGCTAGTGGGACTGAGGGCGGAGCTAGTTGGACTGAGGGCGGAGCTAGTGGGACTGAGGGCGGAGCTAGTGGGACTGAGGGCGGAGTTAGTTGGACTGAGGGCGGAGCTAGTGGGACTGAGGGCGGAGCTAGTGGGACTGAGGGCGGAGCTAGTTGGACTGAGGGCGGAGCTAGTGGGACTGAGGGCGGAGCTAGTTGGACTGAGGGCGGAGCTAGTGGGACTGAGGGCGGAGCTAGTGGGACTGAGGGCGGAGCTAGTGGGACTGAGGGCGGAGCTAGTGGGACTACATAGCAATGAAAGCAAGTCTCCTGCAGCTTCGTTCATTCGTGTTTGTAAAGAGTCGTTCCTCACTCGCCCTGAACCGCACGACACTGGTTTGAGTCGATGTTAAAAGTTTGGAATCTCGATGGCGGCGTTGGGACATTGACCAACCGCAGCCGACGCCAAACGGGACGTGTCGATCTCCAGAGCTGAGACTTCACGTGTTTGTAGCGTGTGGGAAAAGCCCGTCGTCCTGGTGATGAAACCACGCCTCTGTTTCTGAACTCTTCATTTGCTGTTTCGACACTTTACCGCTCTGACATCGAGAGACTGGGATTTCCCTGCACGACCGCTGCACCTGAAGGTCACCGCGCCGTGTGACCGATGATGTGGACACAGAGGACGCCGGAACACATGGAGCGTCTCCCGGGCAACGCCACAAGCCCACGAAGAGGATCCGTGACA
The DNA here is from genome assembly GCF_026437365.1 of Eucyclogobius newberryi. Taxonomy (NCBI): domain Eukaryota; kingdom Metazoa; phylum Chordata; class Actinopteri; order Gobiiformes; family Gobiidae; genus Eucyclogobius; species Eucyclogobius newberryi. The sequence continues at coordinate 33,259,405 of NW_027315768.1, forward strand.
TCATCTCAGCGTAGAATCTCTCTTTAGCCGGCGTTCAGCGCTTTACAAAACGACGAGCGAAATGACGAGAGCGTTTTACGAGGGTTTTATCGAAAGTGTTGAACAAAATCCATCTCGCTCGGAGTCTGTGGCCTCCGTGTGCGTCTTCTTCATCTTCACGTGATGAGGTCATGCGTTGGTGAGACCACGCCCCCTGCTGGACAATGAAGGTGTGTTTCACTCACACCTGAAGCGCCAGCGTGGAACATGTGATGATGTCGTGTTTCCTGCAGCTGCTCAGACGCTCTTCGTGAATAATGCACAAGTCACATGTTCATACCTCTCTCCCTCTCTCCCTCCCTCTTTCTCTCCCTCCCTACCTCTTTCTTTCTCTTCCTCTCTCTCTCCCCCTCTCTCCCATTCTCTCTCCCTTTCTCTCTCTTTCTCTTCCTCCTCCCTCGTGTTCTGCAGTAAAAATAGATGTTTTCACTGTTTCACAGTCTGCGACCTCCCCTGCCACCTCTCTCTCTCTTCCCTCACTTCTCTCTCTCTCTCTCTCTCTCTCACTTCTCTCTCTCTCTCTCTCTCTCTCTCTCTCTCTCTCTCCCATCTCCCCCTCTTTCCTCTCCCCCTCTCTCCACTCTCTCTCCCCTCTTTCCCCCCTCTCCTCCTCCATCTCCCCCCTCTCTCTCTCTCTCTCCTCCATCTCCCCCCCTCTCTCCCCCTCTCTCCTCCTCCATCTCCCCCTCTCTCGCTCTCTCTCTCTCTCCTCCATCTCCCCCCCTCTCTCCCCCTCTCTCCTCTTTCCTCTCCCCCTCTCTCTCTCTCTCTCTCTCTCTCTCTCTCCCTCGCTACACTCTCTCTCCCCTCTTTCCCCCCTCTCCTCCTCCATCTCCTCTCTCTCTCTCTCTCTCTCTCTCTCCCTATCTCCCCCTCTTTCCTCTCCCTCTCTCTCTCTCTCCCTCTCTCCACTCTCTCTCCCCTCTTTCCCCCCCTCTCCTCCTCCATCTCCCCCCCTCTCTCTCTCTCTCTCTCTCTCTCTCCCCTCTCTCCCCCTCTCTCCTCCTCCATCTCCCCCTCTCTCTCTCTCTCTCTCTCTCTCCCCTCTCTCCCCCTCTCTCCTCCTCCATCTCCCCCTCTCTCTCTCTCTCCCCATCTCCCCCTCTTCCCTCTCCCCCTCTCTCTCTCTCTCCCTCCCTCTCTCCCCTCTTTCCCCCCTCTCCTCCTCCATCTCCCCCCCTCTCTCTCTCTCTCCCCATCTCCCCCTCTTCCCTCTCCCCCTCTCTCTCTCTCTCCCTCCCTCTCTCCCCTCTTTCCCCCCTCTCCTCCTCCATCTCCCCCCTCTCTCTCTCTCTCTCCTCCATCTCCCCCCCTCTCTCCCCCTCTCTCCTCTTTCCTCTCCCCCTCTCTCTCTCTCTCTCCCCTCTCTCCTCCTCCATCTCCCCCCCTCTCTCTCTCTCTCTCCTCCATCTCCCCCCCTCTCTCCCCCTCTCTCCTCTTTCCTCTCCCCCTCTCTCTCTCTCTCTCTCTCTCTCCCTCGCTACACTCTCTCTCCCCTCTTTCCCCCCTCTCCTCCTCCATCTCCTCTCTCTCTCTCTCTCTCTCCCTATCTCCCCCTCTTTCCTCTCCCTCTCTCTCTCTCTCCCTCTCTCCACTCTCTCTCCCCTCTTTCCCCCCTCTCCTCCTCCATCTCCCCCCCTCTCTCTCTCTCTCTCTCTCTCTCTCCCCTCTCTCCCCCTCTCTCCTCCTCCATCTCCCCCTCTCTCTCTCTCCCTCTCTCTCTCTCTCTCCCCTCGCTCCCCCTCTCTCCTCCTCCATCTCCCCCTCTCTCTCTCTCCCTCTCTCTCTCCCTCTCCCCTCCCTCCCCCTCCCTCCCCCTCTCACTCAAACACTTATGATAATGGCCACATGCTTGTATTGATTCTTCTGTCTCTGTGTCTCGTCTGATCGCTCACATTTCACTTCCTGCTTTGGGAGAGACAAAAGGCCCGAGCGACGCCCAACGGTTTCAAACATGTGGGACACGTACGCTTTGTCTGAGATGTTCCGCAGTGTGTCTTTAAACCTATCCAGCCTAAACATCCATCCAATTACAGATGTTTGTTATAAAACGTGCATTCTCATTGTGAACAGCGTCGCCTCGCCACAGATCTGACCTGTAACTCAGCTAGCTTGTCGCCATGGAGATAGCAGGGCTTCAGTGAGTGACAGGACGATCGTGGCACGTCGACTGTTTCAATCATTGTCAATCAGTATTTGGACTTTGCAAACGCGAAACAATGTCAGATTTTTTATCAATAATATTCTTTATTTATACGTTTTCCTTCAGTCATCACTTCAACTTTGATTCGGTTTAAAATATAATGTGTACAATAGAAATAATCACCTCTGACGCTAAAACCACAAACATAATCATAAGTTGCAGCGAGACAGAGACAATAATATAACAATAGATCATTTTCCATCCATCAAAAATCACGAGCAAAAACAACAACACGTCACGTGGAAAAGTATCGCGCCGTAAAATGTTTATTTTTGACGTTCACGATGACGTAATCCCGCCTCTCGTTTAGTCCGAGCTCGTGAAGAGTCGTTGTTTACGGCGCGTGGCGGTGAAACGCTATTGAAGCCGTAAAACACTGTGAACGGGCCCCGGGAGGAGGGGCCCCGGGAGGAGGGGCCCCGGGAGGAGGGGCCCCGGGAGGAGGGGCCCCGGGAGGAGGGGCACCGTGTGTCACCGGGGCCCGGAGCGCGTGGAGCAGCTGCCCGCGCGGCTCCACAGCGCCTCCCACTGGCAGACAGGGACATGTACAGAGTCAGAATGAACTTTAAAGGGCTTTAGGATTGTGAATTTTATTTCATTTTTTTAATTAAAAATGTATCAGACTAAACTATTATTGTGAATTCTAGGTTTTTTAAAAAGTATTTATAACAGATTTAAATAAAAATAACTTGACTGAGATATGTTTACAGGAAAATATAAGTTAAAAAATTATAATAATTTTGTAATTCTCATGCCACTTTCTTTGTAATAAATTGTATTTTTGCCTGTGCTTTTGTGTGTAAGATTACTTTAGTCCAGTCATGATGATTCCTATATTTTCAGCCCTAATACCTTTATATTATTAGTTACTTGTAATAATGACCATAAATTATTTGATATTGTTTTGATTAAACAGATTTTTTCTTTTTTTAAGACAACAAAAACTAAAGAGAACAAATTAGGTAAAAATGTGGAAGGTGAGGAGGCATCCAACGAAAAGAAAGTTAAGGCACGAAGCCCAAAATAAAGTTAAACTTAGTCCAAAGTCGGTCAAATCTGTTCAAATGTGATTTTTTCATTTTTCCGTATGTCAGTGATAAAGTTCTTAATCGTCTTTCCCCGGCCGTCGAATGTATGTTCCAAATGTATCCATCTATTGTGTCTATGGCAGGGTTTGGACATTTTTAAAGATGTAAAATGTAAAACGTACTATAAAGAACATTTCATATTCAAGTCTTCCTTTCTTTTGAATCTGAAATCACTGCGGAGACACTGACTTTAATTATACAATGCAAAAAACACACAAAAAGTGGCATTATTACACCAGAATGACGATTGATGATGCATTTTTATCAGTTTTTGCCGACACGTTTCTCTTAAATTACCTGAATCTGATTATACATAAAAACAAATAAAATAAATGTTCTAATTTTTGGTATCGATACTGCTCTAAATAATCAGTATTTAACTTTTTATGAAGCTCTTTCACTATTACCCATTAACACCCATAACTTTATATTCTTATCGTGTATTTTTGACGTTTTAACTCTATTTTTTCCATTTCATTTGTTGGTCACAGTCTGTGCTGCGGGGGCAGTGCGGTCTGTGCTGCGGGGGCAGTGCGGTCTGTGCTGCGGGGGCAGTGCGGTCTGTGCTGCGGGGGCAGTGCGGTCTGTGCTGCGGGGGCAGTGCGGTCTGTGCTGCGGGGGCAGTGCGGTCTGTGCTGCGGGGGCAGTGCGGTCTGTGCTGCGGGGGCAGTGCGGTCTGTGCTGCGGGGGCAGTGCGGTCTGTGCTGCGGGGGCAGTGTGGTCGGTGCTGCGGGGGCAGTGCGGTCGGTGCTGCGGGGGCAGTGCGGTCTGTGCTGCCCTCTAGTGGCAGACGCGGAGCGGCTGTTCTAGTCATTGATTAAAACGTGGCAGAAACGATGGAGCGGATGACGTCACAGCGGTGTGTTGTTGTCACGGTTACCTCACAGCAGGTAAGACTTAATCTTCACCTCAACACCTCACCCTCACTCTCACCCTAACCCTCACCTTACCCCAATACCTCACCCCCAACACCTCACCCTCACCCTAACCCCAACACCTCACCCTAACCCCAACACCTCACCCTAACCCCAACACCTCACCCTAACCCCAACACCTCACCCTAACCCCAACACCTCACCCTAACCCCAACACCTCACCCTAACCCCAACACCTCACCCCCAACACCTCACCCTAACCCCAACACCTCACCCCCAACACCTCACCCTAACCCCAACACCTCACCCCCAACACCTCACCCTAACCCCAACACCTCACCCTAACCCCAACACCTCACCCCCAACACCTCACCCTAACCCCAACACCTCACCCTAACCCCAACACCTCACCCTAACCCAAACACCTCACCCTAACCCCAACACCTCACCCTAACCCCAACACCTCACCCTAACCCCAACACCTCACCCCCAACACCTCACCCTAACCCCAACACCTCACCCTAACCCCAACACCTCACCCTAACCCCAACACCTCACCCCCAACACCTCACCCTAACCCCAACACCTCACCCTAACCCCAACACCTCACCCTAACCCCAACACCTCACCTTAACCCCAACACCTCACCCTAACCCCAACACCTCACCCCCAACACCTCACCCCCAACACCTCACCCTAACCCCAACACCTCACCCTAACCCAACACCTCACCTTAACCCCAACACCTCACCCTAACCCAACACCTCACCTTAACCCCAACACCTCACCCCCAACACCTCACCCTAACCCCAACACCTCACCCTAACCCCAACACCTCACCTTAACCCCAACACCTCACCTTAACCCCAACACCTCACCCTAACCCCAACACCTCACCCTAACCCCAACACCTCACCCTAACCCAACACCTCACCTTAACCCCAACACCTCACCCTAACCCAACACCTCACCTTAACCCCAACACCTCACCCCCAACACCTCACCCTAACCCCAACACCTCACCCTAACCCCAACACCTCACCCTAACCCCAACACCTCACCCTAACCCAAACACCTCACCCTAACCCCAACACCTCACCCTAACCCCAACACCTCACCCTAACCCCAACACCTCACCCCCAACACCTCACCCTAACCCCAACACCTCACCCTAACCCCAACACCTCACCCTAACCCCAACACCTCACCCCCAACACCTCACCCTAACCCCAACACCTCACCCTAACCCCAACACCTCACCCTAACCCCAACACCTCACCTTAACCCCAACACCTCACCCTAACCCCAACACCTCACCCCCAACACCTCACCCCCAACACCTCACCCTAACCCCAACACCTCACCCTAACCCAACACCTCACCTTAACCCCAACACCTCACCCTAACCCAACACCTCACCTTAACCCCAACACCTCACCCCCAACACCTCACCCTAACCCCAACACCTCACCCTAACCCCAACACCTCACCTTAACCCCAACACCTCACCTTAACCCCAACACCTCACCCTAACCCCAACACCTCACCCTAACCCCAACACCTCACCCTAACCCAACACCTCACCTTAACCCCAACACCTCACCCTAACCCAACACCTCACCTTAACCCCAACACCTCACCCCCAACACCTCACCCTAACCCCAACACCTCACCCCCAACACCTCACCCTCACCCCAACACCTCACGCTAATTAGCATTAACGTTAGCGTTAGCAATTTACTTTGCAAATACTGAAAAATATTCTGGTATGTACAAATGTCAAAAGTATAAGCCCCTAAGAGTCGAGTTGAAACGCTTCAAAAATCCTGATATGTAAAAACAAATGGGAAGAACACACTTGATGACGCAGACACTCAATCTTCCTGATCGATCATTAAATCGTGATATTTAATCGAAACATCCCTGCTCTAAAACAGATAGTGGTTTGAATAATCGTGATACAGTTATGGTTTTTACATATTTTTTTCAATAATCGAGCCTTAACGTTACATTTCACCTGCAGATTTAATATCGAGACAAACAAAAATCACACCTTTAGCAAAATGGAGAAAGAAATGTGACAATTTTTTGTGTTAAAAAATAGTTTTTTTGTTTTGTTTGTTTGACAATCTGTTTTGTTCATGTTCAGGAAATAAATATTGAAAGATTTTTTTACTTTTCGCTGCTTTTAATAAGACAAACTCAAACTGAAATGGTCAGTGTTGAAAGAAGGCGTTCAATCATCCGTCACGTGGCTCTAAAAGTGTTGTAATAATGGGCTGTGGCAACATCCAGACAGTTTTCTTCCTTATTACGCTGCAAAACGGAAGCGCTGGGCTGAACGTCTGCTCAGGCGCGTTACACCAGAAACACACAACTTCATAAGACACAATCAAGACGCCAAAGCTTTCAACAGTCCCTCATTCAAAGGGATTTTATTTGGTGTGTCTGTATCTGTTGTACATATGAACAATAGTTTGACACCGATCGAGCGACTATTTGAGAGGAAAAGTACCAAAACAAATCTGTAGAAAATGACAGGAAGTGACATCACATTGGGTCCAGCCAGAGGTGATGCTTCATTTACACAAAACAAACAACTGTTTTTCACCCTCTAAACGCCGATTCAACAAAATAAAGGAGCTCATAGATTTGTATTTGTTAAATATAAAAGTGGTTGCTGGGTAATTCCCCAGTGTGATGTCATAAAGTAAAACTATAAACCTAAACCTCTACGGCCAAAACCGTGCAGTGGACACGATTAAAAGAGGGCAAACTATTTTGTATCTTTATGATACTAGTTAATAGACGTACCAGTAACACTAGATTTCTTTTCAGCGCTGTAGCCATGGTAACAAACTGTCACAGTGCAGTAGAGCCCTCGCTCCCAGCTACTCTCAGCTCTGATCATTTTACTCTATTTTTTAACAATAAAATAAAAGCAATCAGAGATAAAAGAGATGACATGACTCCCACTGTCAGCTGTTGATCAAGAGAGAGAACTTCAGCCATTATGTCCTCTAAAAGCTCCACTTGTGTCCTAGACCCCACTCCAAGCTCCTCAAAGACATTCTCCCCCTAATTATAGACTCTAATCTTAATATAATAAATACTTCACTAGAAAGTGCTTATGTTTCACATCCTTTAAACATTCAGTCATTAAACCTCTTCTGAAAAAGCCTAAACTAGATCCCGACCTATTGGTAAACTACAGACCTATTTATAATCTTCACTTTGTCCATAAAATCTATATATAAAGAGTCTTAGTTAAACAGCTATGACTCCACCACAGCGGGGTTCAGAGCCCACCACAACAGGGTTCAGAGCCCACCACAACAGGGTTCAGAGCCCACCACAACAGGGTTCAGAGCCCACCACAACAGGGTTCAGAGCCCACCACAACAGGGTTCAGAGCCCACCACAACAGGGTTCAGAGCCCACCACAGCGGGGTTCAGAGCCCACCACAACAGGGTTCAGAGCCCACCACAGCGGGGTTCAGAGCCCACCACAGCAGGGTTCAGAGCCCACCACAGCACAGGGTTCAGAGCCCACCACAGCGGGGTTCAGAGCCCACCACATGAGGGTTCAGAGCCCACCACAGCAGGGTTCAGAGCCCACCACAGCACAGGGTTCAGAGCCCACCACAGCGGGGTTCAGAGCCCACCACAGCAGGGTTCAGAGCCCACCACAGCAGGGTTCAGAGCCCACCACAGCGGGGTTCAGAGCCCACCACAACAGGGTTCAGAGCCCACCACAGCGGGGTTCAGAGCCCACCACAGCAGGGTTCAGAGCCCACCACAGCACAGGGTTCAGAGCCCACCACAGCGGGGTTCAGAGCCCACCACATGAGGGTTCAGAGCCCACCACAGCAGGGTTCAGAGCCCACCACAGCACAGGGTTCAGAGCCCACCACAGCGGGGTTCAGAGCCCACCACAGCAGGGTTCAGAGCCCACCACAGCAGGGTTCAGAGCCCACCACAGCACTGAAACTGGACTAGTTAAAGTCACAAATGATTTGTTATCAGCTGCAGACGATGGACTGGTCTCAATCCTGCTACCGCAGCCGGACATGACGTCATGGGTGTAGCTCCACCCACTCCTGTGCTTCTGGATCAAACCTCCTCCACCCAGCGTCTGCTGCTGGACTCTCTCGGCTTCAGACCTACAACGGCTCCAGCTCCATCAGCCGAAGGTAAGTGGAGAATGACCTTCTATTTGTACAGGAATGTGTTTATTCTCTTTTATCCCGCGTTTAGGCCAAAGTTTTAACTTGTGTGTGACAAACAACGGTGACTTTCCCCCCACGAGTCTGAAGGTTCACTGGTCCGAAAGTTCCGTGGACATAGAGCCACATCGGGCTGTGGTCAGTCTGTAAAGTGCGTGTAGCAGCAGAAACACGCGCTGCAGACAGAAGTATAGAAATACACGTGATCCGATCACAACAGGATTAGAAGTCAAAAAGGAAATTCAGCTTTTGAAGAATGCTCCTGGAAAACAGTTTAATCCCGGAGATGATCCGTCTCATTGTCAGAAGAATGACTGGACTGGGCTCACGTGCGGTCAGGACAAGGGTGTTGAAGTATCTTAAACTGCAGGAATGTCTAGAATAACAGGATAGACTTCCTGTTCGAAAAACAGGAAACGTTGTTGAGTTACTGGGTCAGGTTTCCAACCTATTCAGGGTATTAGGCGTTAGCTGCCAATTTCCATCAATTGTCTTTTTAGCTTAACTCATGTGGGGCACAGGCCCACGAGAGGCTTTTCTTTGTCTTTGAAATGTCTCTAAAACCTCTGGGGAGGCACCACAGTGTCATTACCATTCCAGACACTAGGGGCACTACACTTTGTTTATTGCATTACCGTCTGTTCCACTTCACACGTGGTATAATCTGCTCTAGATGGAGCAGTAACTCTGGAAAAGTCTAAAAAGCCAGTACATGTAGGACTCGTGGGCAGCCTAGTCACCTACTTTCACCTACTTTCATCTACTGTCACCTACTGTCACCTACTTTCACCTACTGTCACCTACTGTCACCTACTTTCACCTACTTTCACCTACTTTCACCTACTGTCACCTACTTTCACCTACTTTCACCTACTGTCACCTACTGTCACCTACTGTCAACTACTGTCACCTACTTTCACCTACTGTCACCTACTGTCACCTACTGTCACCTACTTTCACCTACTGTCACCTACTGTCACCTACTTTAACCTACTTTCACCTACTGTCACCTACTTTCACCTACTGTCACCTACTGTCACCTACTTTCACCTACTTTCACCTACTGTCACCTACTTTCACCTACTGTCACCTACTGTCACCTACTGTCACCTACTTTCACCTACTTTCACCTACTGTCACCTACTGTCACCTACTTTCAC